>NC_139961.1:16850268-16942768 GCF_963454915.1 Gymnoscopelus microlampas | reverse complement strand
AATGTGTCAATAAGGTATTGTGTGTGAGCAGTTAATCCATTTAATTGCTTATACAAATATATTCAAGGTTTTTGTTTTTTAACCCCCCCCCCCCCCCCCCCCCCCCCATTCGTTCTTATTTTATCTCCCATTTTGTAAATACAGTAGAACCTTTGAGTCCTTCAAACAGTTAAACACTTAAAACATGCCATGTTAAAAACAAAAGATTTTTTAGGGGGAAAAAGCTTCTGTGATTTCTTCAATATCCGATCTACAAGCTCACAACTTATCTGGCAAAATGAACAAAATGTTTCAATTCATATAAAGGAGTTTGAGAGCATCAGGTAATCGTAATTGTTTCATTAACTTTACTTCATTTAAACTGACTTGCTTTTTCAAAATAAATGTGAGCACTGTCTCTATGTGAAAGTTGTCTCCATCTTCAGATGATGTTTTATACATGATGTGAAGATAGATGTTAAAACAGGCGTGTGTGTGTGTGTGTGTGTGTGTGTGTGTGTGTGTGTGTGTGTGTGTGTGTGTGTGTGTGTGTGTGTGTGTGTGTGTGTGTGTGTGTGTGTGTGCGCGCAAAAATTCAAACTTTTGTCTATGCTACATTGTTCCCTGGACATAATAATTAAATATTATACATAGTGTAAATATAATTAGTTTTGAGTTTTTATGTTTTAGTAATTGTACACTTAAACAATTTTGCCAGTAATCTTCAATACATTTTCTATATACGTAATTACTAATTAATACGCAATTACTTCCACACATAGATTCATAAATAATGAATGACATCATTGACATGCCATGACATGGGATAATGACTTATAACTTTGGGCTACAACTGGACTTTGTATCATTTATTACTTATTTTCCCGTTGCACAATGGTGAATGAACAGTCTCTTTTCTTCAGGCAGTATTAGAACTTCTTCACCAAAATAGAACATGTTTTCAAGTTCACATCACTTCCTCAATAGTACATTAGACCAGTGGTGTAATAATGTCTACTAAATCTCAGATCCAAATATTGTACTTTTATTCTGCTACATTTATTTGAAAACTTTAGTTACTTTGCAGATTGTAATTATTATTACAAAACATACATTAACCACTGTAAGCACTTTATATACTCAGATCTACAAGCTCACAATGCGTCGCATCGCAACACTTTGTGAGCTTGTAGATCCTGCATGGCTGCAAACAAATGGTGAACGCTGCCCCCTTGTGTCCAAAGTGAAACATAACCTAAAACAGAATCCCATGTAGCATAATTTCTACAAGTTTAACAAATGCATTCAATAGACAGTAAAAAGTAGCTCACAACTGGAGTTGCATCTGAAGTGTTGATGGGATTATTCATTGTGTGTTATTTCTGGAAGCAAGATTATGTTCGGACAGATTAAGTGAGAGAAAAATGCCAGCAGCATTGTCAAATTCAACTTTTTTTTTGTTCACAGCTGTACTGTCCTTATCACTAACTTTATCAAACATATTCCCTGTTTTGCATGGCGTCTTATGACTCAGCTACCGTATTTGGTAACGTTTATTTTGCAGTTTTAACACTTTCCTAGGTGTAAAGACCAATGTAAAGGCCCATAATCTTTCATTGTACAGTCTGTTACTTCTAGTGTATTTTAATTACAACTTCATTAATGATTAAAAAAAGTTCAGCATTGAAGGAGGAAATGGAATATAGTAACTCTCTGTTCAACAAGAAAAGAAAAAGACAAAATACTGCATCAAAAGTAATCAACAAACTATAAAACATTGGCCAAATATATATCAAATATAAGAAAGAGGCCAAAATTGTGAAAATAGCATATCACAACGCCTCGCAACGCAAGGCGTTGTTGAGCTTGTAGATCTGCTAATTTTTTTTTCTACAGTTCAAATATGATTATTTTGGGGGGTCACAGCCTGAAAAGGTTGAGAACCACTGCCCTACACCAGGGCTAGGCAACCTTAGGCACGGATGCCAACATTGGCACAGGGGAGGGTGATCACTGGCACACTGGCATAAGTGTGAGAGAGGGTTTTTCTTCTTTCAAAATTAAATATATAAAAAAGTTTATTCAGTTAAATTAAGTCCCCTCACATCTATATACAAATGACATCCCGCACATAATTCTACATTCATTCAAACTCCTAACTGACTGGGGAGGGAGTCTGGGAGGTTATTGCTCCGAGTCTAATGATCATTATGTCCTGATGTGAAAAGAAAGTAGTCATTGTGCAGAATGTCCCATTTCACAAGTTTTCAAATGGTCGAAATGTATATAGTGCTGAAGTGGGTAATGTATGTTTTGTAATAATATACAAAATCTACAAAGTACCTTAACTAAAGCTGTCAAATAATAGTGGAGTAAAAGTACAATATTTGCCTGAGATGTAGTGGAGTAGAAGTAAAAGTATCAAACAGTAAAGTAAAAATTCCTCTAATTTGTACTTAAGTACACTAAATGTACTTGTAGTTACACTCCACCACTGGTAAAACAACAACTTGGCAGCACATTCCAAGGTGTCACTGCAGTAGTCTCTCTGAATTACTTATTGATTGATTGAACACTTTATTAACAGTTTGCAAAAAGTACAGAGGTACAGTTGCATGTGATGCTATGTATGTATACTTAAATGAATAAATAATACTTTAATACTGATAAATAATTAATTATTCTACTTAATGATACTACTTATTTATTATATAATATTTATCATAATAATAGCTAAAGAGGGAGGGGGAAAAACACTAATAAAGGGATAGTTCACCCCCGAAAATCTCTTTTATCGATTAGTCACCCCATGGAGACTTGAATTCATGGATATTTTTTATTTTTTGTCACATTCCTAAGCCAATAATTTGATGACCAGCGGACCGGTAGGCAGCGGTTCCGGTAGGAGACACCAAGGAGACTCTTTCCGTCATCAAATTATTGGCTTAGGAATGCGACAAAAACAAAAAGATATCCATGAATTCAAGTCTCCATGGGGTGACTAATCAATAGAAAAAAAGTCATTTTGGGGGTGAACTATCCCTTTAAGTCTGAGCACTTATGCCGGAGTCATGGTTACACATAATGTTGCAATAAATACATTCTTTAAATCCTTTAAATTCTTTACTTAAGCAATATTACACGAGAGGGTGTGCTTTACCGTCATTATTGGCACGCCAGTGATGCGGTCAGGAACGAGGCGGAGCCGAGTTCCGCAAGCATCACGGAAGTGCCAATAATGTAGGTAAAGCACACCCTCGAGTGTAATATTGCGATTATACAACAGTTACCAACAAAACACATCCAAATGTATTCATATTGTGGGGCAATTCATAATAAAAATGTTTCGCTATTATCCGTTTCCCTGTAAAGAGAAGAGTTTATTTGACTGAGACATTAAATAGTCCCTGTAGCAGCGCTCTGAGGCACCGTCTCATCAACACAGCTGATTCTAGTAGGCTATATGCTCCGTCGTATACAACCATGTCACGTGGCCAAAATAGCTGATCTACAAGCTGACGCGTTGGCACGCTCTATAGTGGTAAAATGTATACTTTATAAATAAAAGGCCTGTTACAATGTTGAGCACATCTAGCATAAAACTGAATAATACGTGTGTGTTTGCGGGGGAATTTTATGGGTTTCTTATAACAGTAACAGTGCACTTTCAAACATGTAAAGCATTTATTTTCTTTAATGAAGAAAATACACAAATAGACCAGTTATTTGTTTACCGTTTATGTATGATGGCTGACTGATAACACACAGAATCTGTATTAAGAGAGAGACTGGATCTGTGTTATCAAGTCAGTCATCTTTATTTAGAACTACCTGCGTTCCCCCAGGGGGCAGCCTTATTATCCTATATCACAACACTGTCCACTGAGGTCACAATACAGAATGGAATTTATTCATCATTCAATTTGACAATGCTGACATTTCTATCACTTAATCAGTAGGAACTTAATCTTGTTTCCTGAAATAACACACACAATGAATAATTCCATGAACACTTCAGGTACCACTCCAGCTGGACCTGAAGTGAGGGGGACAAACAAGAAGAATGTAGATGACAAGTAATAACACAACAGCAATAAGGCATCACTGAATAGGCTCTATGCACAGCAGCCATATTGTAAAGAAATTGGGCCTCTTCTTACTTCCTTCACAGGTGTTACCAATGATACTAATGAAGGCTCTATTCCATTCTGGTCAGGGTGCTGATATCGTGCATGTTGGCTCACTAGAAACACTCCATTTTGGTTCCCAAATGGCCCCTTATGGTGGGTGTGTAACTCTGAGAGTGTACAAATGGAACCAAATGGACCCGTAAGGGTACATTTGGTTCCATTTGTACACTCTCAGAGTTATGGGGGTCCTTGAAATAAGACAACCACTATGCCACACTAAATGGAACGGAGCCTTAATTAGTATCATTGGTAACACCTGTGAAGGAAGTAAGTAAGGGGCCCAATTCATTCCCAATATGGCTGCTGTGCATAGAGCCTATTGGCTAGCAGATGTCAACCTTGTGTCATTTTATTATGTTATGTAGCCATGATCGAGTTCACCCGTCTTGCCATGGATTTGTAATCCTGAGTGTTAAACTCTTAACACACCATAGCCTGGCTCCAGCCCCTGAATCGGAGTGAAACTAAATGAAAATTCAGGTCGAGTGTCAGGCTCCTCAACACCATGTGTGCTCCCTGGAGGAAGTGGAGCGAATGTGATCCGTGTGGAACTAATGAGTATTGATTGAGTGATGTACTTTATTTAGTAAGACATGAGAACAACAGTACATGGAAGTACAATTCACGATACAAGGTCTACTAAACTTGTTTAAAGCACTAAGCTTGTTTAAAATGAGATCCCCACGCACACAAATCATGATGACATTTAAGAGACAGACAGATATACACACTACTATACAGAATGTCATACAATCAGCTTACAGGTTACTGGTATGAAATATAAGAAGTACAAGAAAAACAGTGTGGGGGGTTTAGGTTAAGACTTTGACAGGGGCCAGTTTGGAATTGCAGCCTTCTGAAGGTGTTTATTTAGGACAGTTTTGAAAGTGAGTAGGGTTTTACACTCCTTTAAATAGGGCATTCCACATTTTTGTTGCATAGCATGAGAACGAGTTCATTCCCTTTGTTGTGCCAAATGTGGGTTGAACATGATCCGTGTAACTAGTGAGAAATTCATATTTTACTAAAATACACATATTCTACCAGAACTGCCCCCCTTCTCCCTCCCTCCCTGTGGGGAAGGCCATTCTCGCCTATAAATAATAACCTTGCGTCACCAGGCTTCTTCGCTTTACAAGCTGTTTGTGAACTTATCTGTGCTACACATTCACTGTCTCTTTAAAACCACTGCCTCCTGCAAACATCCAGGAAGTCACTCCCTTTGCCTCTCCCACTCTTCTTCAGAAGAAACGAAACTCAGAGCTGTTGTTTGTTTTCTCTCCCAGTCTCTCTTCAGAGTTAACCAGAGTGTTGTGTGTTTTCTCTCAGTGTGAGTGTGGTTGTCAGTCAAATGGCACAACAGCAACAGACATGTGAGCTGGACCAGGACCAGTTCTGCTGCCCTGTCTGTCTGGACCTTCTAAAGGAACCAGTGACTCTACACTGTGGACACAGTTACTGTAGAAGCTGTATTGAGGGTTACTGGGACCAGTATGAGGAGACTGGAGTCTACAGCTGTCCCCAGTGCAGAGAGACCTTCAGTCCCAGACCTGTTCTGAGGAAGAACACCTTGCTGGCTGAGGTGAGATGACCTTACAAGTTACAACCACACATTAAACTACGTGTTCTGCTACAGAAAACTCCTTGTTACCTATTTTGATAGATAGTACTCATTCTATGCACATACTGTACTGTATGTTGGTTACTTGTTGTCTCCGCCAGGCCGAAAGGCATGGCGAGAGAGTATGTTTTACCCTCTGTCCGTCCGTCCGTCCGTCCTGTCCGTCCGTTAGCAGCTAATCTCTGGCACCGTTGGCCCGGCCGCTGCGAAACTGCACGCACACTCCCTGGATGCCAATTCAGAACCTCTGGCCCAAATCTTTCAGATTGGCCTGTTATAGCGCCACCAGGAGGCCGATATGTGCAAAACACATTTATTGATGCAAACATCCAAACATCACACAAATCGGTACACAGATCTCTATAGTCATGTGATCAACACAGATTTATCCGATTTCCCATATTCCATCCTGATTGCCTAAGATTGGCTTCCAAAGTTTGCAGGATTGGTCCGTTTTGAACAAAATGCCTCAAATCATGAACACAGCTTGTGATTTCCGTGAAATTGCACACGCACATTTCTATTAGGCCGAGGAAGAAATGCCACCCTTGTCACATTTGCCCGCCACCAGCAGGTCTAATTTAGCAAAACACATTTTTGGAACAAAATGCCTCAAATCATGAATGCAGTGTCCGATTGCAGTGAAAAGCCCTTGAACAAATGGCACCCTTTTCACATTGGCCTATTATAGCGCCACCACAATAACGTACCTGACCTGGCGGAGACCTGTGCTCCAAGGAGCACTTTTTCTAGTTCACATTGTTATGTATATTGATACATTAATGATATAGTGTTTGTTCACAAATACTATAAGAATGTTATTAAGATAACGTGTTAGACCAGTGGTTCTCAAAGTGGGGTCTGGGGACCCCCAGGGGTCCATGAGGGGGTTCCAGGGGGTCCCCAACAAAATGTGTTAAGAGGGTATCAAAGTCTGTTTAACCACTGTTTAACCTCTTCGTCAGCTATTTGAAAATTGACGATCTACAAGCTCACAATGCATCGCAACGTTAAATGCAATATTTTTTTTTTACATTTTAACTACATAAATCCTGTATGGGAGTCCTTGGCACTAAATACGTTCAGATGGGGGTCCCTGGACAAATATTAATTTGGGGGTCCTTGACATGAAAAAGTTTGAGAACCACTGGTTTAAACAGATGCTAGGTTTGATGTTATCTTATTTTCTTTCAGTCTACAATACGTTATGCTGTCATTTTGTTGACTACGGTAATTCATTCTGCACTAGATCTTTGACTGTGTTAGTCACTGGTTAACCATTAAACTCTAGCTTCCCTATTATTGGCATGTCATTCACTGTAGGCAAACATAATAGCGGATACAGTACATTGGGTTCTAGTGGTTAAGAGTGTCTGCTAAATGCTTACGTTGCAAATAACATCATTAAAGATTATATTTTATAATTTATATTATATTATATAATTTTAACAACATAAAGCAATCAACTTTATGGAATGCAAAAGTTCAGAACCACGGTGTTCAGATAATGTTACAATGATCTCACTAGATTAACCTACTGTAATTTCTCATTGTGTTTATCACCATGAACCTCACAATGACTGTGTGTATTTGTCATCAGTGAGTGACCTCCCCTCCTCTTCTCTTTACTTCCAGGTTGTGATGAAGCTGAGCAGTACAGGAGGTCAGCAGTCTTCCGTCTCTGCTGCTCTGCTGTACGCCGGTCCAGCAGACGTAGCCTGTGATCTCTGCACCGGAGCCAGACGTCGCAAAGCTCTCATGTCTTGTCTGGCGTGTCTGGCCTCTTACTGTGAGACTCACCTCCAGCCTCACTACAATGCTCCTGTGTTGCAGAAGCACAAGCTGGTCCCAGCCACCAACAAACTGCAGGAGAAGATGTGCTCCAGTCATGACAAGCTGATGGAGGTGTTCTGTCGCACAGACCGCCAGTGTATCTGCTATCTGTGCATTCTGGATGAACATAAGGGCCATGACATGGTGTCAACTGCTGCAGAGAAGGCCGAGAAACAGGTAGGACCTCGATCACTTGAAGACAAATCATGAGATAGATCATGTTTTAAAGATAGAAGTAGAACTAAATAACCATGTCAGAGACATTAAAAGCACAAACCAGGGTGTTTAAATATAAAAAGTATAAAAAATAAAAAGTATTAAAGGATGAAGTACACTCATTTTGGACCTAATGAAAAACTTTTCATGAATCATATTTCACGTCCGTTAATCTTGCCCCTGCAAAAGTGGATTTTGGAGAAGTTACACAGTTGATTAAAGATGACGTGTGGATCCAAACTAAACTGTCTGCCATTTCACTTGGCTTTACCCTGTATTCTCTACGAGTTCTCTGGATATAATTGGTATTCCAACTTGAAAATGTGCTTTGTTTACAAGCCAAACTGTCTCTTCCTGTTTCTTGCAGAAACAGCTGGTGACAATTCAGGAGGAAGTCCAGCAGAAGATCCAGGAGAAAAGGCAGGAGCTTAAAGACCTGAGACAGGTCATGGAGGCCCTGAACGTGAGCTGATATAATGATAATAGTTCTTGTTCTTGTGTTTACTGTGATGCTATATGGAGGAGACAGTGCCTTGTGTAATCAGAAGCACTAAAGAAGTGGTTCTCAAACCTTTTCATGTTAACCCCCCAATTAATATGTATTTGGCTGCGACCCACATTTGAAGATATTTGAGTGTCAGCAACCCACATATAAGATTTGTGTTGTGCAAAATGTTTCACATTCTCTCAAGATGTTTTCAAATTAGCAGTTCTACAAGCTCACAATAGTTTGTGACGCGTTTGCGATGTGTTGTGCACTTTTAGAACGTCTATTTTCAAATAGCTGACGTATACAGGATTATGGTTGTTTTTTATGCTATATTAACTCATTTGGCTGAAGGACCCTTGAGGTCCACTGCAATAAAGTACCCAGAATGACAGTAAAGAACAGTGACAGTAAAGAATCCATCATATCATGGAACTTACTTCTGGAATGGTCAGTGCTACAGAAACATGACGACTAATAACTGTGTGTGTGTGTGTGTGTGTGTGTGTGTGTGTGTGTGTGTGTGTGTGTGTGTGTGTGTGTGTGTGTGTGTGTGTGTGTGTGTGTGTGTGTGTGTGTGTGTGTGTGTGTGTGTGTGTGTGTGTGTGTGTGTGTGTGTGTGTGTGTGTGTGTGCGTGCGTGTGGCAGAGCTCTGCAGAAGCAGCAGTGGAGGCCAGTGACAGGATCTTCAGTGAGATGATGGTCTCCATTGAGAGAAGACGCAGTGAGCTTAAAGAACTGATCAGAGATCAGCAGCAGACTGCAGTGGCTCAGACTGAGGCTCTCCTCAGGCAGCTGGAGGACCACATGGAGCAGCTGGAGAGGAGACATGCTGACCTGGAGGAGCTGTCCAACACCGATGACATCATCACTTTCATTCAGGTTCCACACATGGCATTTTACTGTTTGGTTTTGACTCATTTAGGAGAAATCAGCTTCATATTTAATTTCATTCCATTCCATCATGTCATATTATATTACATTACATCATAGTATACTACATGACATGGCATAACATGACATTATTAATGATGGTAGTTACTAATACTACAGTATCGGATCTGTATCTGGTACAGACCAGAACAACAATGTCAGAATTAAGCTTGTCACAACTATTACATAATCGCCTAATCACAATTATTTGACATAAGCACAATTATTTTAACACTACCGTAATTTCTCACAATTTACACAATTATAATTGTCATAATTGGGTGGGGTTGGCGAAAGGGCCTACTCTGTGTGGAGTTTGCATGTTCTCCCCGTGTCTCCTAGGGTAGTTAATACCCTCACAAAAACATGTAGTAATCCTGGTCGCTATACCGCCTCCCCCATGACAGCCGGGGCGCCTGATGGAGGGGAAGGGAACTGGTTGGAATAACGTGTTCCTTCCACGCGCTACGTCCAACCAGGGAAACTCCCCCCTGTCAGGTGACAAGAAGGTCAGTTGGCTCTCATGCACTGAAGGAAGCATGAGCTCGGCCCTGGCCTCCCTAGCTGTGGGGGACTGGTGTAGCGCTGGTGTAGGGCTGGTGTAGCGCCCAGGATCACTTAGGAAATTGGCACCGGGTGAAAAAAATGGGTTACAAAAATCGCGGGATAAAAATTATTCAAAAAAAAAAAAAAAAAAAAAAATAAATAATTGTCATAATTGTAAACATTTTCCAAAAATAGCAGATCTACAAGATCAGCTTCTGAGCTTGTAGAAATAATTATTTTGAAAGTATAACATCATTCAATATCTGCTCTGTACAATTTGTGTTCGTAGATTGGAACATAAATTTAATTTTTATTGATATGCCAAAAACACAGTTGCATTGTTAATCACAATCATTTGTATGAGAATTAAAGACAAATTCAATTCATCATCATTTATTAATGAGAACTTTTACTGATAGTTTGTCTACAGTTCGACTGGATGACAGTGTGTGTGTGTGTGTGTGTGTGTGTGTGTGTGTGTGTGTGTGTGTGTGTGTGTGTGTGTGTGTGTGTGTGTGTGTGTGTGTGTGTGTGTGTGTGTGTGTGTGTGTGTGTGTGTGTGTGTGTGTGTGCGCGCGCGTACTGGTACAGGACATCAGCTCAACTCCACCGATTGTGATCAATGTAAGTATCTATTGATCTCTTGCTGTCTATACTGGTTCACTTGTCTCTCTCCAGAGTTTCCAGTCTCTCTCCAGTTCCAGTGGATCTCCAGTCTCACCCAGTGTGGTCATCTGTCCTCCGAGGTCCTTCACAGATGTGATTGATGTCGTGTCTGGTCTGAGAGACCAACTAGACAACATCCTGAAGACAACTTGGCCAGAGACATCAAAGAGAGGTGAGATTTAAATGTGTTTCTCGTTTTTCTAACCAGCCATCATAGAAAACATGGATTGATGAAGTCAGAAGGCAACTGGAGAGATTTGAACTGAAGCAGACTGATGGTACACAGGTTGGCTGTCTGTCAGATTAGACAGTACAATTGAAGAATTTAAGCAAGAATATTCCTCAAAGGAGAGGTTAGGGTTAGATTTAAATGTCTTTATTGTTTTTTAACCGGCCCCTGCTGTACAGTACATTATTTAGTGTTGAAACAGTTTGTACAGGCGGAAGTATGTCTGGGAAGGCTACTGAAGCCTGTAGTATGGGGGCAGTAAATTAGTGTGACATATGTTGCATGTCATCCGCTACAGTATATAAATGCACCATTTACCATTTTTTAAATTATTATTATTATCATTATTATAATATTTGTGTTCTTAATAAATTATCTAGAGGAGTTATCTCTCTTGATTGGATGAAATGTTTTGTTTACAAGAAAAGAAAAGAACAAAAGTTGAAAAGGGGAGATATCATATGCTATATATGTGAATGTGCCTTTAAGAGAGCTACGTTACGACACTGCCGTAAAGCAGGTCTGTTATTGTCTTTTACGTATGTTGTGACCTCCTGTAGGCTCACGCTGCATGTTTTGCATGCCCGAAGTCAGCAGTAAAGTCTATTGGATTTTACCCTTTGTGTGGACATTGAAATCCTTTACAATGTCATGATGACCTTTACTGTTTTCTTGTGTCTCCAGTTGATGTTTTACAGCCAGCGGAGCCTCAGACCAGAAAGGACTTTTTACATTGTGAGTCCATGTTGATGCAGGTTCTGAACGTTGAAGTTTCAATCTGATATGTTGTTATTTAAAGCTCTAATGAGTTTGATCTGAGAGACTAACTCTAAACACAATAAGGTTCATGAGGTTTTTCTTTTGTCGTGTGTTCTCACAGATGCCTCTCCTCTGTCTCTGGACATGAACACAATAAGCAAAAAGCTCTCCCTGTCAGAGGAGAAGAGGAAGGTGACTTTAACACAACAACAACAACAACCTTACCCTGATCATGCAGAGAGATTTACTAGATGCACTCAGGTGTTGTGTACAGAGGGTCAGTCTGAACGTTGTTACTGGGAAGTAGAGTGGAGTGGTATAGGGGTTGCTATAGGAGTAGCTTATAAAGACATCCGCAGAGACAGCTACTTTGGAGATAATGATAAATCCTGGTGTTTATGGTGCATTGATAAAAAATACTTGTGCAGACACAACAGTGTTGACACTAAAGTATCAGGGCCTCTCTCCTCCAGAGTGGGGGTGTACCTGGATCACAAGGCAGGTACTCTGTCCTTCTACAGTGTCTCTGACACAATGACCCTCCTACACACAGTTCAAACCACATTCACACAACCTCTCTATCCAGGGATACTACCTTGTTACTATGGAGATACAGCAGAGCTGTGTAAGACATGGTAGACATGTTAAAGGGACATTTCACCCCTGGAAGAAACTGACCCAATGGTAATGAAGTTTAGGACTCAATTATTATTATTTTTGTGAATGATCTGTGTTTTGAGATATATAGTAATCTTCGAACATCTCGTGACGTTATTTACGTCACGAGATGTTACATCATTCCTTTCCGCACTACATGTTGTCTCGACGCGTCATGCAGCCAGCGGACAGCCCCCCACCCCCCTCCTGCCAGAGATTTTAGACACAACAGAACACAGAAAACAGCCCAAACTGCGCATTTGTTCGCGGACCTTTTGTTAAATTTGAAGAGTGACGCATTACTTTACCTGAGTTACATCTTCTGATAGTTGTACTTGAATGTTGACATGAAATAATAATCCTGTGTAGTGTTTCACAAGCGCAAGCGTGAAAGAATCCAAATACAACGTGGAGATGGTAAACAAACTGACTTCCAGTGTTGCCAGATATTGTGAAAGAAATAAGAAACCAGGTCTATGAAAACAAGCCCAAAAGAAGATAACTAAGCCAAGAGCACTTTAACATGGGATAGTATATATTTGAAAAATGCCGATCTACAAGCTCACAACACGTTGCGATGTTACCCATTGTGAGCTTGTAGATCTGCTATTTTCCAAAAAATCTTGAGGGGAAAAAAGTGCAAAATGTGGAGTATTTTTTAATCGTTTAACAACACATATTTGGTTGGGGCTTCCTGGCACAAAATATAATTTCAGATCGGGGTCCGTGGAAAAATACATGAACATCTTTGAGAACCACTGGTTTAAACAACAATCAAAACATTTGGATACAAGCCCAAATATCAACTACATTTTAGAAAGAAGCCGCTTATAATAAGCAGACATGGCAACACTGCCATGCTGTTTCAACGTCGTTGTTGGAGATCCCACCCACACCGCACCTCCCCTGCCACAAGGAGGGGCAGTGCACCAAAAGCATTATGGTCATTGTAGTAATAAGCAGTCCAGTCAAAACCTAGTCAAACACACAGATTTCATTATTTTTCTGGCCATAGGGTGCAAATTTTAAATTGTGCTACTGTTATCTACTACAAATACTATTACCATTGAGTGATTGCAGTTTCTTCCAGGGGTGAAATGCTCCTTTAAGAATACTGATGATGATATTCAGTTGAAAACTTTGTTTTCTTAATTTGATTATAGATTTTCCCTTCTAGATAGCATGTGTAAGAATGATGTGTACAGTATACTACACCATCATGATCAAACAATCCATTTTGTTCCGCTCATTGCATTTCTTTAATAAGCCTGCTGCAGACAATCATTATACAGTATGCCCTGTTATCTTGTTCTCAAACTGGGTTGAGACCCCCAGGGGGTCCCCAAATGATGATAATATGCTTAATGTGCAAAATTGATTTCTCACTCTAAACAAACCAACATACAGTATGTATAGTGTATACAGGGTATCTGCACATTTCTTTCAAGACCTATTGAATACTTCTAAAACGAAAAATAAAATGAGACATTACTGTGTCAAAAGTAATCAACAAACTATACTATAAAAAATGGTCAAACATTGGCCAAATATTACCTGACAAAGAGACAGAAATTGTGAAAATAGCAGATCTACATGCTCACAACGCCTCACGTTGCGAGACGTTGTGAGCTTGTAGATCTGCTATTTTCACAATATTAATGAAGTCAAATTAAATGTAATGCCTCAACTCCTGCAAAAAGTGCTTGTCAGGGTGGGTGGTCCCCAGTTCAAATATGATTATTTTGGGGGGTCACGGCCTGAAAGGTTTGAGAACCACTGGTGTAATGTCTCACTCCTCAGTCCTCAATGTGTCAATAAGGTATTGTGTGTGAGCAGTTAATCAATTTAATTGCTTATACAAATATATTTAAGGTTTTTGTTTTTTACCCCCCCCCCCCCCCCCATTATTTCTTATCTCCCATTTTGTAAATGCAGTAGAACCTTTGAGTCCTTCAAACAGTTAAACACTTAAAACCTGCCATGTTAAAAACAAAAGAGGGGGCAAAAGCTTCTGTAATTTCTTCAATATCCGATCTAAAAGCTCACAACTTATCTGGCAAAATGAACAAAATGTTTCAATTCATATAAAGGAGTTTGAGAGCATCAGGTAATCGTAATTGTTTCATTAACTTTACTACATTTAAACTGACTTGCTTTTTCAAAATAAATGTGAGCACTGTCTCTCTGTGAAAGTTGTCTCCATCTACAGATGATGTTTTATACATGATGTGAAGACAGATGTTAAAACAGGCGTGTGTGTGTGTGTGTGTGTGTGTGTGTGTGTGTGTGTGTGTGTGTGTGTGTGTGTGTGTGTGTGTGTGTGTGTGTGTGTGTGTGTGTGTGTGTGTGTGTGTGTGTGTGTGTGTGTGTGCGTGCGTGCGTGCGTGCGTGCGCGCGCGCGCGCGCGCGCATGAAAATTCAAACTTTTTTCTATGCTACATTGTTCCCCGGATAATGATAATAATCAAATATTATACATAGTGTAGATATAATTAGTTTTGAGTTAGAGTTAGATTGTATCCACTTTTTATGTTTTAGTAATTGTACACTTAAACAATTGTGCCAGTAATCTTCAATACATTTTCTATATACATAATTATTAATTAATACGCAATTACCTCCACACTTAGATTCATGATGAATGACATTATTGACATGCCATGACATGGGTTAATGACTCATTAACTTTGGGCTACAACTGGACTTTGTATCATTAATTACTTATGTTCCCATTGCACAATGGTGAATGAACAGTCTCTTTTCTTCAGGCAGTTTATTAGAACTTCTTCAGCATAATGGAACACGTTTTCAAGTTCACATCACTAACTCAATAGTACATTAGACCAGTGGCGTAATAATGTCTACTAAATCTCAGATCCAAATATTGTACTTTTATTCCACTACATTTATTTGAAAACGTTACTTTGCAGATTGTAATTATTATTACAAAACATACATTAACCACTTTAAGCACTTTATATACTCAGATCTACAAGTTCACAATGCGTAGCATTGCAACACTTTGTGAGCTTGTAGATCCTGCATGGCTGCAAACAAATGGTGAATGCTGCCCCTTTGTGTCCAAAGTGAAACATAACCTAAAACAGAATCCCATGTAGCATAATTTCTACAAGTTTAACAAATGCATTCAATAGACAGTAAAAAGTAGCTCACAACTGGAGTTGCATCTGAAGTGTTGATGGGATTATTCATTGTGTGTTATTTCTGGAAGCAAGATTATGTTCGGACAGATAAAGTACTGTCCTTATCACTAACTTTATCAAACATATTCCCTGTTTTGCATGGCGTCTTATGACTCAGCTACCGTATTTGGTAACGTTTATTTTGCAGTTTTAACACTTTCCTAGGTGTAAAGACCAATGTAAAGGCCCATAATCTTTCATTGTACAGTCTGTTACTTCTAGTGTATTTTAATTACAACTTCATTAATGATTAAAAAAAGTTCAGCATTAAAGGAGGAAATGGAATATAGTAACTCTCTGTTCAACAAGAAAAGAAAAAGACAAAATACTGCATCAAAAGTAATCAACAAACTATAAAACATTGGCCAAATATATATCAAATATAAGAAAGAGGCCAAAATTGTGAAAATAGCAGATCACAACGCCTCGCAACGCAAGGCGTTGTTGAGCTTGTAGATCTGCAATTTTTTTTTGCTACAGTTCAAATATGATTATTTTGGGGGGTCACAGAAAAAAGGGTTGAGAACCACTGCCCTACACCAGGGCTAGGCAACCTTAGGCACGGGTGCCAACATTGGCACAGGGGAGGGTGATCACTGGCACACTGGCATAAGTGTGAGAGAGGGTTTTTCTTCTTTCAAAATTAAATATAAAAACAAGTTTATTCAGTTAAATTAAGTCCCCTCACATCTATGTACAAATGACATCCCGCACATAATTCTACATTCATTCAAACTCCTAACTGACTGGGGAAGGAGTCTGGGAGGTTATTGCTCTGAGTCTAATGATCATTATGTCCTGATGTGAAAAGAAAGTAGTCATTTTGCACAATGTCCCATTTCACAAGTTTTCAAATGGTCGAAATGTATATAGTGCTGAAGTGGGTAATGTATGTTTTGTAATAATATACAAAATCTACAAAGTACCTTAACTAAAGCTGTCAAATAATAGTGGAGTAAAAGTACAATATTTGCCTGAGATGTAGTGGAGTAGAAGTAAAAGTATCAAACATGTAAATACTCCAGTAAAGTAAAAATTCCTCTAATTTGTACTTAAGTACGCTAAATGTACTTGTAGTTACACTCCACCACTGGTAAAACAACAACTTGGAAGCCCATTCCAAGGTGTCACTGCAGTAGTCTCTCTGAATTACTTATTGATAGATTGAACACTTTATTAACAGTTTGCAAAAAGTACAGAGGTACAGTTGCATGTGATCCTACTGTATGTATACTTAAATGAATAAATAATACTTTAATACTGATAAATAATTAATTATTCTACTTAATGATACTACTTATTTATTATATAATATTTATCATATTAACAGCTAAAGAGGGAGGGGAAAAAACACTAATAAAGGGATAGTTCACCCCCGAAAATCTTTTTTATCGATTAGTCACCCCATGGAGACTTGAATTCATGGATATTTTTTAGTTTTTGTCACATTCCTAAGCCAATAATTTGATGACCAGCGGACCGGTAGGCAGCGGTTCCGGTAGGAGACACCAAGGAGACTCTTTCCTTCATCAAATTATTGGCTTAGGAATGCGACAAAAACAAAAAGATATCCATGAATTCAAGTCTCCATGGGGTGACTAATCAATAGAAAAAAAGTCATTTTGGGGGTGAACTATCCCTTTAAGTCTGAGCACTTATGCCGGAGTCATGGTTACACATAATGTTGCAATAAATACATTCTTTAAATCCTTTAAATTCTTTACTTAAGCAATATTACACGAGAGGGTGTGCTTTACCGTCATTATTGGCACGCCAGTGATGCGGTCAGGAACGAGGCGGAGCCGAGTTCCGCAAGCATCACGGAAGTGCCAATAATGTAGGTAAAGCACACCCTCGAGTGTAATATTGCGATTATACAACAGTTACCAACAAAACACATCCAAATGTATTCATATTGTGGGGCAATTCATAATAAAAATGTTTCGCTATTATCCGTTTCCCTGTAAAGAGTTTATTTGACTGAGACATTAAATAGTCCCTGTAGCAGCGCTCTGAGGCACCGTCTCATCAACACAGCTGATTCTAGTAGGCTATATGCTCCGTCGTACAACCATGTCACGTGGCCAAAATAGCTGATCTACAAGCTGACGCGTTGGCACGCTCTATAGTGGTAAAATGTATACTTTATAAATAAAAGGCCTGTTACAATGTTGAGCACATCTAGTATAAAACTGAATAATACGTGTGTGTTTGTGGGGGAATTTTATGGGTTTCATATAACAGTAACAGTGCACTTTCAAACATGTAAAGCATTTATTTTCTTTAATGAAGAAAATACACAAATAGACCAATTATTTGTTTACCGTTTATGTATGATGGCTGACTGATAACACACAGAATCTGTATTAAGAGAGAGACTGGATCTGTGTTATCAAGTCAGTCATCTTTATTTAGAACTACCTGCGTTCCCCCAGGGGGCAGCCTTATTATCCTATATCACAACACTGTCCACTGAGGTCACAATACAGAATGGAATTTATTCATCATTCAATTTGACAATGCTGACATTTCTATCACTTAATCAGTAGGAACTTAATCTTGTTTCCTGAAATAACACACACAATGAATAATTCCATGAACATGTGACAAGGGTGAAATGAGGGGTTCTTAAAACTTTTGTAATTTGTTTTTATTGGTGCTTAATGTGTATAATTGCCTCATTTAACCCCACCATCTTATTATTTTTGTACCAATTATTATTACGCACTGTATTGTTTATAATTGTTTTCCCCATGATCCCCTGGTCACATGTATTGAGAGACATTGAGTGGCAGAGCGGCAGTCACGCGGTCACGCCCAAGGCCACGGTCATGGCCAATGTCCCCAGACAGACTGTCACCACGGACAAATGAAAGAAGAGGGAGGTGTGGTTTGGCAGGTACAAAAGCGGAGGCGGGACCGTTTGAAAGAGAGAACAGAGCACCCAAGTGACAGAGGCGTCAGTGAGGAGAAGGACAGCAGAGGGGAAGGTTGTGCCGAGACACGGAGTAGAGGAGTGCATAGATGAAGTAGACATACCAGCCACCTAGGAGTTTGGAAGCCGAGGTGTGCCTACATTCAAAGGAGAAACCAAGAGGAGAAAGCGATCGAACCGAAGGGGAGGAAGAGGCGAGTGAGACCAGACCATATGAGAGACGAGTGAGACCAGACCATATAAGGAGCGCTGAGACTGGAAAGTGGCGATAACGTTGCATACGTAACCAACTCAGCGCCAGGTGTAAAAACCTGGCTGGCGAGTGAGTATTCGAACAAGCAACGTTGAATCCCTGTATAACCACTGCCTGAGACAACGCAAATGTATCGTGTAAATGCACAGTGAACTGGTCTAGATCTCTATAATTGCAGGCGGAGAGAAAGAAGAGAGAAGACGAAGACGACTGGCCTCAAACCCTTTCCCATCTTACCCCCATATATGGACATGCAGCATTACCCCTGAACAAACCGTGTTGAGTATCTTGAAGCACTTTATTGGCACAGCACTTTACTTGAAAAGTATTTGTTGCACAGAAACCCCCCATGCTAAGGAACCCTTGTGATTAAGCCCCGCGTAATTTGCACAACTTTATAATTTATTTTATAGTTGTTGTGTAGATTAATTGTGTTTTGTATGTTTATATAGGTTTTATTAGTATAGTGTTTATTTGATTGTTTTTAAGGCACAGAAGCCAATGTATTAGGGACCCAATAAATATGACTTACCTTTTTTGATACACTGTATTCGTGTCCAGTTTCTTAAAGGGATATTCTCATGCCAGTGTTGTATTCTCAAAACCAAAAGTATTGAAACTTACCAGTTAACCTCGAACCTGTGAAAGCCTGAAGAAGAAGTTAAAGTGTATTCAAAGGGGACTTCCCTCTATAACAAAAGTGGCGTAGTCGACAAACAATTAGTTCAGATAGGACTCACAGTAATTACGCACCCAGCACTTTATTGTGCATTTATATTTTATTGTTGTGAGTTTTATTCTGGATTATTTATTAAAGGAGAAGAGTGCAATAGTACAAACAAATTGCAAGTCAAATGTGATACAATTTCGGCCCTGTTCACATATTTGGCGTTGGCGGCAGGACTGGTTGAGAACAAACACATGAGAATACCCTTAAGAGAAACTGTACTGTTTTGTTGTTTTTGTTGCTTTTTGTTTTTTGCTTTACGGATTCAGAATGATGATGATGGCGGTGTATCCCGGTGCCCCATGGTTACCCACCTTTGGTGGAACAGAAGGCGAGAGTAAATATAGGGAATGGAAAGACCAGATTAGAGGATTATTAAGTACCCAGGAACTACCAGAAATCAGGAAAGTTGCTATTATAATTAAAACGCTAACCAACGAAGCTAAACGGCAGATTAGTGTGGTTGAGGAGGGCGAACGCGACACAGTGGCAAAAGTTTTTAAATACTTAGATGCTGTATATAAAGAAACTGTCTCTGTCGCAGAAATGCGCTCACTATTCTATCGGTGCGCACAGCGCGCAGGAGAGAATGTACAAACTTACACCCTGAGACTTAGAGAGCTGTTTTGTGGGCTGCGGCAGCACGACCCAAGCACCGCTCCCTCCGAAGCCATTCTTCGTGATCAGTTTGTTATGGGTTTAGCTGAGGGCCCCCTGGGCCAAGCCTTAAAAATATATGCTCGACGACACCCAGATGAAGATTTTGCTGCTTTACGCGAAGAAGCCTACCTGTTAGCTGCTGAACATGGAACTACTGAAATAACGTGCCACGCTGTTAATCCTATTTCTGTCCCCTACCCTTCTCAGGACCCTGCTTGGAGAGAAAAATTAAAACAGGAAATCATGGACGACGTAAAAACTCAAATGCAAGGATTCACGCAGGAACTCATGAAGGAAATCAGACCGCTCCTCCGCACTGGCACCAATGACGCACGAGCGCGCACTCCACCGCCACCTGAGCGACGGTATACGGCCTCTCAGCGCTACGAATGGGATGAAGGAGGTAGGCCGATATGTAGCCAGTGTAGACAGGCGGGTCATATAGCGAGATTCTGTAGATCCGACCGAAGTCAGTTAAACTAGTACGCCCTGTCGCCGAGGTCCGGGGGGCAGAGGTGCAACGTTCACAAAAAAAGTTAAGGGCCAATGAAGTGTTTGTGGGGGAATGTCCGACAATTGGGATAACAATGGGGGGAGTCCAAATGAGGGGTTTATTAGATACGGGGTCTCAAGTCACATTGATGCAGCAGAGTTTGTTTAACGAAAAGTTCTCGCAAGATAAAATGGAAAATGGGCCTCTGGTGTTTAGCCTACGGGCAGCAAACGGCCTTGATCTACCCTATTCTGGCTATGCCATATTCGATTTAGAATTAGAAGGACTGAAAATACCGGGAAGAGGAATCGTAATTGTAAAAGATGAACATTGTATTGAGCCGCTGATCATTGGGATGAACGTAGTCCACGCAGTGTGGCATGCATTATTTAAACTCTCTGGGAGGTCTGTGTTTCCATGCCAACAGGAGAGGACACCATGGAAAAAAGCATTCGCCGCCTGTAGGAGAGTGGAGGCAGTGACCCACGAAGACGGAGCATTGGGCTATGTGTGGCCTGTCGGCCGACGGAGAATCCGAGTCCCCGCCCGCAGTGAGTTAGTAGTATGGGGCCGTGCCTGGAAAGGTCCAAATGGAGCCGAATACGAGGCCCTGATGGAGGCCATGCCGGAAGGAACTGATCTGGGAGTGGCCCGAGCGTTGGTCACCGTGCGTAATGGCCGAGTCCCCGTGCGCATCTGCAACCCCCACGCGTATAGCGTGACCGTGGGCAGACATCAAAAGTTAGGGAAGCTATATCCAGTGGAGGAGGCCGACGTCCGTGGACGACGAGACCTGAACCTGTCCCTAGGAACCGACGGAGCCGTGGAAGTGTCCCTGGTGAGCATCGAAGACGAGGGACCCGTGAAGACCTTACCTGAGGAGATGGAGGCGTTGACCCGGCGAGATGACCTACCTGACCAGCAGAGAGAAGAGCTGCATGCGATGATGTGTAAATGGAAGAAGGTGTTTGCAGTCCATAATGAAGATTTTGGGCAGACGGACGTGGTGCAACACCAAATACCAACTGGAGACGCGGCACCCATCCGCGAGAGGCACCGACCGCTGCCGCCCTCCATGTATAGAGAAATGAAGACCTTATTGAGTGACATGCTGGACAAGGGAGTGATAAAAGAGAGTTGCAGTCCCTGGGCAGCGCCCATTGTCCTGGTGAAGAAGAAAGATGGCAGCTGGCGTTTCTGTGTCGACTACCGTAAACTGAATGCCGTGACGCACAAAGATGCCTTCCCTTTACCTCGGATTGAAGAGACTTTAACAAGCCTGACCAAGGCTCAGTGGTTCTCCACACTCGACCTGGCCAGCGGTTATTGGCAGGTGGGTATGGACCCTCGGGATCGAGAAAAGACAGCGTTTACCACCCCTTTAGGACTGTTCGAGTTCCAACGTATGCCGTTCGGTTTATGTAACGCCCCGGCGACCTTCCAAAGATTAATGCAGCGATGCTTGAGTGGCCAGGTGACAGAGTCATTATTAGTGTACCTCGATGACATTATTGTATATTCACCTGACTTTTCCTCTCACATGCAGCACCTTGACCAGGTTTTCGAGCGGCTGTGGAGACACGGATTGAAACTGCGCCTCGATAAATGCAAGCTTCTCCAACCGGAGGTAAAGTTCTTGGGCCACGTTGTAGACAAAGAGGGAGTGCGCCCGGACCCTGAAAAGTTGGCTGCGGTAAGAGACTGGAACCCACCCTCGACTGTCCGCGAGGTCCGCGCTTTTCTAGGTCTGGCTGGTTATTATCGCCGCTTCGTGTCCTCATTTGCTGCCATAGCTAGGCCGTTAAATAGTTTGTTGATCGGAGTCCCGAGTGATGTGAAGTCCCATCAGTGTAAAATAGAGTGGTCCCCTGAATGCCAAAACTCGTTTGATGCTCTTAAAACTGCCCTTACGCAGGCTCCAATACTGGCTTATGCAGATTATGACCGACCGTTTGTAGTGTATACTGATGCGAGTGGCCGCGGGCTCGGCGCCGTTCTGGCACAGGTCCAAGATGGCCAGGAGCGAGTAATCGCCTACGCCAGCCGAAGTCTACACCCTACCGAACAACATGATGCAAATTATAGCTCCTTTAAATTAGAACTCTTGGCACTTAAATGGGCAGTGACCGAAAAATTTAAAGATTACTTAACTGGCGCTCATTTTACGATTTATACAGATAACAATCCTGTTGCGCATCTTCAAACAGCTCGACTAGGCGCGGTGGAACAGCGCTGGGCAGCCCAGCTAGCATCATTCACCTATGATATAAAGTACCGACCTGGAAAAAGCAATGCGAACGCAGATGCCCTGTCTAGGTTCCCTGTTCAACCTGTAGGAGTGGCCGTAGTGGAGTTGGCACCGGTGGAGAGAGAGGACGGGTGGGCTGGAGCTGAGTGGCGGGGAACACAGGATCGAGATCCGGACATCCAGATGGTGAAGAGTTGCGTAGAGCGGAGGAAACTGCCTACCCTTATGGAGAAGAGGAGTTGGTCACGGGAAGCCAGGCAAATGTTACGACAGTGGGACCGGTTGCGCATCAGAGACAATGTGTTGTATAGGCAAGTGATTGATCAGCATACACAAGAATGTTACTTACAGCTTGTTTGTCCAGGGGCGCGACGAGAGGAGGTGTGGAAAGGACTCCATGAGGCCTCGGCACACGCCGGAGTGGACCGGACTTTGGCGCAGCTTCGGCGCCGGTTCTACTGGCCGGGCATGGAGGGGGCGGTGCGACAGTTCCAGCGAGGTTGTGTTGCCTGCAGCCTACTGAAAGACAGGATAGAGCCCAGGGCCCCCTTACAGCCATTCGAAGTATCGTATCCTATGGAGGTAGTGGCTATTGATTTTCTCACATTAGGTAGGCCGAATGACGCATGGCAGAATATTCTTGTAGCAACCGATTTATTCACCAGGTACAGTTGGGCTATTCCAACGCGTGACCAAACTGCGCCCACGACTGTCCGTGCGCTTTGGACACATATTATTCAGCCATTCGGTTGCCCGGCTCGTTTCCATTCGGACCGAGGCCCGAATTTTGAATCCGAATTAATGCAGCAATTGTGTCATACATACGGTATTACTAAGAGTCGCACCACCCCTTACCACCCAGCTGGTAATGGGGGGGTGGAGAGGTTTAATCAAACACTGTTAAACATGTTGCGCTCTCTAGATACTGATCGCCAAGGCAGATGGAATGAACACTTACCTGAGTTAGTACACGCTTATAACAATACTGAACATGGTGCGACAGGTTATGCGCCTGCGTACTTAATGTTTGGTCGCCACCTGAGGCGTCCGGTAGATGTAGCATTAGGAGTACCGTTGTCACAAAATCGAATGGGAGTGGGAGATTGGGTGCAAGATCACCAGAAACGAATGGCCACAGCGTATAGGACAGCCGAGAAAAAAATGGTGCATATAGCAGGACAGCGTAAACAGGTCTATGACCGCCGAGCCGGTATGCCACCATTGTTACCTGGAGAGAGGGTGTGGGTACGAAACCGGAACCGACAGGGACAAGGTAAACTGGGCCCATGGTGGGACCCAGAACCTTTTGTGGTATTGGAGAGGGTGGGAGATGCGGGCCTAGTATACAGGATCCGACCTGAAAAAGGAGGGCGAGATAGAACGATCCATAGGAATGCATTAAAAGTGTGTATAGCCCCCAGGTCACCGATGGAGAGCCCCGAACCTGCCCCAGTAGCCGAACCGGTGGGACCAATATGGCCGCCTTATGTAGGGTTTTTCCCCGGTCCTAGGGAACCTGAAGGTCCGCGGCGCTCTGGAAGAGCGAACCAAGGACAGCCACCTGAGAGGTACGGGCATGACGTTTAGAACCAGTTGCCAGGGACTGCCAACGAAAAAGTAGGGGGGAATGTGACAAGGGTGAAATGAGGGGTTCTTAAAACTTTTGTAATTTGTTTTTATTGGTGCTTAATGTGTATAATTGCCTCATTTAACCCCACCATCTTATTATTTTTGTACCAATTATTATTACGCACTGTATTGTTTATAATTGTTTTCCCCATGATCCCCTGGTCACATGTATTGAGAGACATTGAGTGGCAGAGCGGCAGTCACGCGGTCACGCCCAAGGCCACGGTCATGGCCAATGTCCCCAGACAGACTGTCACCACGGACAAATGAAAGAAGAGGGAGGTGTGGTTTGGCAGGTACAAAAGCGGAGGCGGGACCGTTTGAAAGAGAGAACAGAGCACCCAAGTGACAGAGGCGTCAGTGAGGAGAAGGACAGCAGAGGGGAAGGTTGTGCCGAGACACGGAGTAGAGGAGTGCATAGATGAAGTAGACATACCAGCCACCTAGGAGTTTGGAAGCCGAGGTGTGCCTACATTCAAAGGAGAAACCAAGAGGAGAAAGCGATCGAACCGAAGGGGAGGAAGAGGCGAGTGAGACCAGACCATATGAGAGACGAGTGAGACCAGACCATATAAGGAGCGCTGAGACTGGAAAGTGGCGATAACGTTGCATACGTAACCAACTCAGCGCCAGGTGTAAAAACCTGGCTGGCGAGTGAGTATTCGAACAAGCAACGTTGAATCCCTGTATAACCACTGCCTGAGACAACGCAAATGTATCGTGTAAATGCACAGTGAACTGGTCTAGATCTCTATAATTGCAGGCGGAGAGAAAGAAGAGAGAAGACGAAGACGACTGGCCTCAAACCCTTTCCCATCTTACCCCCATATATGGACATGCAGCATTACCCCTGAACAAACCGTGTTGAGTATCTTGAAGCACTTTATTGGCACAGCACTTTACTTGAAAAGTATTTGTTGCACAGAAACCCCCCATGCTAAGGAACCCTTGTGATTAAGCCCCGCGTAATTTGCACAACTTTATCATTTATTTTATAGTTGTTGTGTAGATTAATTGTGTTTTGTATGTTTATATAGGTTTTATTAGTATAGTGTTTATTTGATTGTTTTTAAGGCACAGAAGCCAATGTATTAGGGACCCAATAAATATGACTTACCTTTTTTGATACACTGTATTCGTGTCCAGTTTCTTAAAGGGATATTCTCATGCCAGTGTTGTATTCTCAAAACCAAAAGTATTGAAACTTACCAGTTAACCTCGAACCTGTGAAAGCCTGAAGAAGAAGTTAAAGTGTATTCAAAGGGGACTTCCCTCTATAACAAAAGTGGCGTAGTCGACAAACAATTAGTTCAGATAGGACTCACAGTAATTACGCACCCAGCACTTTATTGTGCATTTATATTTTATTGTTGTGAGTTTTATTCTGGATTATTTATTAAAGGAGAAGAGTGCAATAGTACAAACAAATTGCAAGTCAAATGTGATACAATTTCGGCCCTGTTCACAAACACTTCAGGTACCACTCCAGCTAGACCTGAAGTGAGGGGGACAAACAAGAAGAATGTAGATGACAAGTAATAACACAACAGCAATAAGGCATCACTGAATAGGCTCTATGCACAGCAGCCATATTGTAAAGAAATTGGGCCTCTTCTTACTTCCTTCACAGGTGTTACCAATGATACTAATGAAGGCTCTGTTCCATTCTGGTCAGGGTGCTGATATCGTGCATGTTGCCTCACTAGAAACACTCCATTTTGGTTCCCAAATGGCCCCTTATGGTGGGTGTGTAACTCTGAGAGTGTACAAATGGAACCAAATGAACCCGTAAGGGTACATTTGGTTCCATTTATACACTCTCAGAGTTATGGGGGTCCTTGAAATAAGACAACCACTATGCCACACTAAATGGAACGGAGCCTTAATTAGTATCATTGGTAACACCTGTGAAGGAAGTAAGTAAGGGGCCTTTTAATAGGGCATTCCACATTTTTGTTGCATAGCATGAGAACGAGTTCATTCCCTTTGTTGTGCCAAATGTGGGTTGAACATGATCCGTGTAACTAGTGAGAAATTCATATTTTACTAAAATACACATATTCTACCAGAACTGCCCCCCTTCTCCCTCCCTCCCTGTGGGGAAGGCCATTCTCGCCTATAAATAATAACCTTGCGTCACCAGGCTTCTTCGCTTTACAAGCTGTCTGTGAACTTATCTGTGCTACACATCACTGTCTCTTTAAAACCACTGCCACCTGCAAACATCCAGGAAGTCACTCCCTTTGCCTCTCCCACTTTTCTTCAGAGGAAACGAAACTCAGAGCTGTTGTTTGTTTTCTCTCCCAGTCTCTCTTCAGAGTTAACCAGAGTGTTGTGTATTTGCTCTCAGTGTGGTTGTCAGTCAAATGGCACAACAGCAACAGACATGTGAGCTGGACCAGGACCAGTTCTGCTGCCCTGTCTGTCTGGACCTTCTAAAGGAACCAGTGGGTCTACCATGTGGACACAGTTACTGTAGAAGCTGTATTGAGGGTTACTGGGACCAGTATGAGGAGACTGGAGTCTACAGCTGTCCCCAGTGCAGAGAGACCTTCAGTCCCAGACCTGTTCTGAGGAAGAACACCTTGCTGGCTGAGGTGAGATGACCTTACAAGTTACAACCACACATTAAACTACATGTTCTGCTACAGAAAACTCCTTGTTACCTATTTTGATAGATAGAGATAGAGATAGATAGTACTCATTCTATGCACATACTGTACTGTATGTTGGTTACTTGTTGTCTCCGCCAGGCCGAAAGGCATGGCGAGAGAGTATGTTTTACCGTCCGTCCGTCCGTCCTGTCCGTCCGTTACCGCTGCGAAACTGCACGCACACTCCCTGGATGCCAATTCAGAACCTCTGGCCCAAATTTTTCAGATTGGCCTGTTATAGCGCCACCAGGAGGCCGATATGTGCAAAACACATTTATTGATACTACTCCTACAGATTTTGTCCAAACATCACACAAATCGGTACACAGATCTCTATAGCCATGTGATCAACACAGATTTATCCGATTTCCCATATTCCATCCTGATTGCCTAAGATTGGCTTCCAAAGTTTGCAGGATTGTTCCGTTTTGAACAAAATGCCTCAAATCATGAACGCAGCTTGTGATTTCCGTGAAATTGCACACACACATTTCTATTAGGCCGAGGAAGAAATGCCACCCTTGTCACATTTGCCCGCCACCAGCAGGTCTAATTTAGCAAAACACATTTTTGGAACAAAATGCCTCAAATCATGAATGCAGTGTCCGATTGCAGTGAAAAGCCCTTGAACAAATGGCACCCTTTTCACATTGGCCTATTATAGCGCCACCACAATAACGTACCTGACCTGGCGGAGACCTGTGCTCCGAGGAGCACTTTTTCTAGTTAACATTGTTATGTATATTGATACATTAACGATATAGTGTTTGTTCACAAATACTATAAGAATGTTATTAAAGGCATTGTAGGGAACATTAAGCCTAAATTTAAAAAATATGTATATATATTTTTTTTGCATTTTCTCCCCTCTATCAGCCACTATATAATGATGCTGGGGTGTTTTCCTTCATTGAAACACAGTCCTCTGTCTGAAATCCGTATTTTCCCTTCTGTTTATGTTCATGTTGTTTATGTCCGGGTCGTAAATTAACGCACGCATGTGCGTGTCCGTGCGCGTCCGTGCCCGTATCAACTTTTTACTTTCGGTTTTAAAACGCTCTCAAACTTCTTTTTTGAGGCACATAATTTACTTTTAAAAAATCGTTTGGATAGAATTTAGTTGTTTAGCTTCATATATGTGGTCAATTTATCATGAAAGAGCCTATTTAAAAATATAAATTCAGAGAACCGTAGGGTCGGGCATTTCCGCGAATTGTATCCGCATAAGGCAACCTATTTTGGGCATGACTCATTTAAAAAGTCCGCCCTGCGTCACCCCCTGGTGGTCGGGGAAAAGAACTGCTGGAGGGGCAGTGTTTGACAACAGTTTTTTTCTTTGATTATGTCTGAACTCCCTACAATGCCTTTAAGATAACGTGTTAGAACAGTGGTTCTCAAAGTGGGGTCTGGGGACCCCCAGGGGTCTATGAGGGGGTTCCAGGGGGTCCCCAACAAAATTTGTTAAGAGGGTATCAAAGTCTGCGGACTTTTTTTCTCTCTCCGCTTCTCAGAAGCGCAGAGAGAGAAAAAAATCCGCCGAACGTAGCGAAGCAGGCTGGCACCCAGGCTACTGTTTAACCTCTTCGTCAGCTATTTGAAAATTGACGATCTACAAGCTCACAATGCATCGCAACGTTAAATGTAATATTTTTTTTTTACATTTTAACTTCATAAATCTTGTATGGGAGTCCTTGGCACTAAATACTTTCAGATGGGGGTCCGTGGACAAATATTAATTTGGGGGTCCTTGACATGAAAAAGTTTGAGAACCACTGGTTTAAACAGATGCTAGGTTTGATGTTATCTTAGTTTCTTTCAGTCTACAATACGTTATGCTGTCATTTTGTTGACTACGGTAATTCACCCTGATCTTTGACTGTGTTAGTCACTGGTTAACCATTAAACTCTAGCTTCCCTATTATTGGCATGTCATTCACTGTAGGCAAACATAATAGCGGATACAGTACATTGGGTTCTAGTGGTTAAGAGTGTCTGCTAAATGCTTACGTTGCAAATAACATCATTAAAGATTATATATATTTTTAAATAATTTTAACAACATAAAGCAATCAACTTTATGGAATGCAAAAGTTCAGAACCACAGTGTTAAGATAATGTTACAATGATCTCACTAGATTAACCTACTGTAATTTCTCACTGTGTTTATCACCATGAACCTCACAATGACTGTGTGTATTTGTCATCAGTGAGTGACCTCCCCCCTCTTCTCTTTACTTCCAGGTTGTGATGAAGCTGAGCAGTACAGGAGGTCAACAGTCTTCCGTCTCTGCTGCTCTGCTGTACGCCGGTCCAGCAGACGTGGCCTGTGATCTCTGCACCGGAGCCAGACGTCGCAAAGCTCTCATGTCTTGTCTGGCGTGTCTGGCCTCTTACTGTGAGACTCACCTCCAGCCTCACTACAATGCTCCTGTGTTGCAGAAGCACAAGCTGGTCCCAGCCACCAACAAACTGCAGGAGAAGATGTGCTCCAGTCATGACAAGCTGATGGAGGTGTTCTGTCGCACAGACCGCCAGTGTATCTGCTATCTGTGCATTCTGGATGAACATAAGGGCCATGACATGGTGTCAACTGCTGCAGAGAAGGCCGAGAAACAGGTAGGACCTCGATCACTTGAAGACAAATCATGAGATAGATCATGTTTTAAAGATAGAAGTAGAACTAAATAACCATGTCAGAGACATTAAAAGCAATAACCAGGGTGTTTAAATATAAAAAGTATAACAAATAAAAAGTATTAAAGGATGAAGTACACTCAGTTTGGACCTAATGAAAAACTTTTCATGAATCTTATTTCACGTCCGTTAATCTTGCCCCTGCAAAAGTGGATTTTGGAGAAGTTACACAGTTGATTAAAGATGACGTGTGGATCCAAACTAAACTGTCTGCCATTTCACTTGGCTTTACCCTGTATTCTCTATGAGTTCTCTGGATATAATTGGTATTCCAACTTGAAAATGTGCTTTGTTTACAAGCCAAACTGTCTCTTCCTGTTTCTTGCAGAAACAGCTGGTGACAATTCAGGAGGAAGTCCAGCAGAAGATCCAGGAGAAAAGGCAGGAGCTTAAAGACCTGAGACAGGTCATGGAGGCCCTGAACGTGAGCTGATATTATGTTAAAGGTTCTTGTTCTTGTGTTTACTGTGATGCTATATGGAGGAGACAGTGCTTTGTGTCATCAGAAGCACTAAAGAAGTGGTTCTCAAACCTTTTCATGTTAACCCCCCAATTAACACATCGGGTGCCGAACACGGTCTGAACCGTGTGTTTACATAGTGGCGCTTCGGTCCCGAACACGGTCTGAACCGTGAGTTTAGTCTTTTTTTTTTTTCTTTTCATTTTTCTCCGCGCGGGCGGGGCTAGAGCAGCTCTGGGAGCACCCATTGTAATCCTGCGAAGGAAGTGCCAGATCGCTCACCGGAAACAATTTTTTTCCCCCATCCGCTTCCTGTCTATTTCCTACTTTGAAACGCCTATATCTCCGAATCTGTTTCCTGTGGGGAAAACCGGTCATGCGCGATCCCCCCCCCCGTTATAACTCGCGAGGGGAATGTTATGGTTCCAGGCTGTAGCCAGGCTCATGGCACAACATGAATCGATGCTTTTTTTTGCGTGGATTTGCTTGTAACGCACGCAGAAGCTTTAAACAGCAAAGCGCAGTCAATGGGGAGAATGCTGGCACCCACGGTAAGTTGTTATGAAAAAATGCTGGGACCCGATGTGTTAATATGTATTTGGCTGCGACCCACATTTGAAGATATTTGAGTGTCAGCAACCCACACAAATTAGCAGTTCTACAAGCTCACAATAGTTTGTGACGCGTTTGCGATGTGTTGTACACTTTTAGAGCGTCTATTTTCAAATAGCTGATGTATACAGGATTATGGTTGGTTTTTATGCTATATTAACTCATTTGGCTGAAGGACCCTTGAGGTCCACTACAATAAAGTACCCAGAATGACAGTAAAGAACAGTGACAGTAAAGAATCCATCATATCATGGAACTTCTGGAATGGCCAACAATACTTATGTTGTGACTGAATTTATTCCCCACAAAGTGCTACAGAAACATGACGAGTAATAACCAAGAGTTTATTTCTTTCTGTGTGTGTGTGTGTGTGTGTGTGTGTGTGTGTGTGTGTGTGTGTGTGTGTGTGTGTGTGTGTGTGTGTGCGTGTGTGCGTGTGCGTGCGCGTGTGTGTGTGTGCGGCAGAGCTCTGCAGAAGCAGCAGTGGAGGCCAGTGACAGGATCTTCAGTGAGATGATGGTCTCCATTGACAGAAGACGCAGTGAGCTTAAAGAACTGATCAGAGATCAGCAGCAGACTGCAGTGGCTCAGACTGAGGCTCTCCTGAGGCAGCTGGAGGACCACATGGAGCAGCTGGAGAGGAGACATGCTGACCTGGAGGAGCTGTCCAACACCGATGACATCATCACTTTCATTCAGGTTCCACACATGGCATTTTACTGTTTGGTTTTGACTCATTTAGGAGAAATCAGCTTCATATTTAATTTCGTTCCATTCCATCATGTCATATTATATTGCATTACATCATAGTATACTACATGACATGGCATAACATGACATTATTAATGATGGTAGTTACTAATACTAATACAGTATCGGATCTGTATCTGGTACAGACCAGAACAACAATGTCAGAATTAAGCTTATTATTTGACGTGAGCACAATTCTTTTCTATAATTGTCATAATTTTAAACATTTTCCAAAAATAGCAGATCTACAAGATCAGCTTCTGAGCTTGTAAAAATATTTTGAAAGTATAACATCATTCAATATCTGCTCTGTACAATTTGTGTTCGTAGATTGGAACATAAATGTACTTTTTATTGATATGCCAAAAACACAGTTACATTGTTAATCACGATCATTTGTATGAGAATTAAAGACAAATTCAATTCATCATCATTTATTACAGAGAACTTTTACTGATAGTTTGTCTACAGTTCGACTGGATGACATGACACCGTGTGTGTGTGTGTGTGTGTGTGTGTGTGTGTGTGTGTGTGTGTGTGTGTGTGTGTGTGTGCGTGTGCGTGCACATCAGCTCAACTCCACCATTGATTGATTGATTGAACATTTTATTAGGCAAAATAATGTAAAACAACACAGTTACATTTATAATGCTTTTGTCTAAAAGGTCCGGACAAAAAAGTCTTGTTTCCGTTGGGGTCCTTGAATTAATTTCATAGACATATACTGTAGTAGCAACCAAACAGTTCAAAAATCAACAAATGAATACAGAGGGAAAAAAATATATACCATTATGTACAAGAAAGGCATGAGAAAATAAAAAAATATATTAAAAAAAAAAGCATTAGAAAATAAAATAAAAAGTATGTACCAAAAAAAAAGGGGGGAGGGGGGGGGCGTCTGTCTACAGGGAAACTGGTACTAGCTCTTCTTTAGGCCTCCAGAAAGATGAGTTTTTAGGGCTGTTTTGAATGAGCCCAGTGAACTGCATTTTTTGAGGGATGGGGTTAGACTATTCCATTCCTTGGTGGCTGTGCTATAGAAGGAGAATTTGCCAATGTTTGTTTTATGGGTGGGTGTTACCAGATTGTTGTTTACGCTCCCTCTAGTTTTGTGACTGTGGGTGTCACTAACTTTTTCAAGGTACTTATACAGATATGCGGGTATAGGGGGCATTTCGGGCAAATCTGCATTTACAATTTTGAAGACCAGTCCCATTTTTAGTTGTATAACCCTGTCTTCCACCCTGAGCCAGCCTAGGCTGGCAAAGTGAGTGGGAGAGAGGTGGGTCATGGGCCCTAGTCCGAGAAGTAGTCGAATCAGTAGTCGAACCAATTGTGATCAATGTACTAATCTATTGATCTCTTGGTATAATGTTCTTCCATCCCTGTCTATACTGGTTCACTTTTCTTTCTCCAGAGTTTCCAGTCTCTCTCGAGTTCCAGTGGATCTCCAGTCTCACCCAGTGTGGTCATCTGTCCTCCGAGGTCCTTCACAGATGTGATTGATGTCGTGTCTGGTCTGAGAGACCAACTAGACAACATCCTGAAGACAACTTGGCCAGAGATATCAAAGAGAGGTGAGATTTAAATGCGTTTCTCGTTATTCTAACCAGACACATAGAAAACATGGATTGATGAAGTCAGAAGGCAACTGGAAAGATTTGAACTGAAGCAGACTGATGGTACACAGGTTGGCTGTCTGTCAGATTAGACGGTGCAATTGAAGAATTTAAGCAAGAATATTCCTCAAAGGAGAGGTTAGGGTTAGATTTACATGTCTTTATTGTTTTTTTAACCGGCCCCTACTGTACAGTACATTTCTAAGTGTTGAACCAGTTTGTACAGGTGGAAGTATGTCTGGGAAGGCTACTGAAGCCTGTAGTATGGGGCAGTAAATTAGTGTGACCTGTGTTTCATGTCACCCGCTACAGTATATAAGTGCACCATTTACCATTTTTTAATTATTATTATTACCCTTATTATAATATTTGTGTTTTTGATAAATGATCTAGAGGAGTTCTCTCTCTTGATTGGATGAAATGTTTTGTTTACAAGAAGAGAAAAGAACAAAAGTTGAAAAGGGGAGATAACCTTTAAGCCTTTAAGAGAGCTACGTTACTGCCGTAAAGCAGGTCTGTAGTTGTCTTTTACGTCAGTCGTATGTTGTGACCTCCTGTAGGCTCACGCTGCATGTTTTACATGCCCGAAGTCAGCAGTAAAGTGTATTGGATTTTACCCTTTGTGTGGACATTGAAATCCTATACAATGTCATGATGACCTTTACTGTTTTCTTGTGTCTCCAGTTGATGTTTTACATCCAGCGGAGCCTCAGACCAGAAAGGACTTTTTACATTGTGAGTCCATGTTGATGCAGGTTCTGAACGTTGAAGTTTCAATCTGATATGTTTTTATTTAAAGCTCCAATGAGTTTGATCTGAGAGACTAACTCTAAACACTATTCATGAGGTTCATGAGGTTTTTCTTTTGTCGTGTGTTCTCACAGATTCCTCTCCTCTGTCTCTGGACATGAACACAATATGCAAAAGTCTCTCCCTGTCAGAGGAGAAGAGGAAGGTGACTAGAACACAACAACAACAACCTTACCCTGATCATGCAGAGAGATTTACTAAATTCTGTCAGGTGTTGTGTACAGAGGGTCTGTCTGAACGTTGTTACTGGGAAGTAGAGTGGAGTGGTAGAGGGGTTGGTATAGGAGTAGCTTATAAAGACATCAGCAGAGACAGCTACATTGGAGAGAATGATAAATCCTGGTGTTTATGGTGCATTGATAAAAACTACAGTTTCAGACACAACAGTTTTGGCACTGACACACAAGTGTCAGGGCCTCTCTCCTCCAGAGTGGGGGTGTACCTGGATCACAAGGCAGGTACTCTGTCCTTCTACAGTGTCTCTGACACAATGACCCTCCTACACACAGTTCAAACCACGTTCACACAACCTCTCTACCCAGGGATACTACCTTGGGGAAATGGAGATACAGCAGAGCTGTGTAAGACATGGTAGACATGTTAAGAATACTGATGATGATATTCAGTTGAAAACTTTGTTTTCTTCATTTGATTATAGATTTTCCCTTCTAGATAAATACTGTGTGAGAATGATGTGTACAGTATACTACACCATCATGATCAATCAATCCATTGTGTTCCACTCATTGCAGTTCTTTAATAAGCCTGCTGCAGACAGTCATTATACAGTATGCCCTGTTATCTTGTTGATAATACTACAGAGCCCTCTGTCAGTCTGTGTAGATTGGTTATACTAAATGTAGTGGTTCTCAAACTGTGGCTTGAGACCCCCAGGGGGTCCCCAAATGATGATAATATGCTTAATGTGCAAAATTGATTTCTCACTCAAACAAACCAACATACAGTATGTATAGTGTATACAGGGTATCTGCACATTTCTAAAGTGACAATTTAAGGACTTTCAAGACCTATTGAATACTTCTAAAAATAAAATGAGACATTTCTGTGTCAAAAGTAATCAACAAACTATACTCTAAAAAATGGTCAAACATTGGCCAAATATGACCTGACAAAGAGACAGAAATTGTGAAAATAGCAGATCTACATGCTCACAACGCCTCACGTTGCGAGACGTTGTGAGCTTGTAGATCTGCTATTTTCACAATATTAATGAAGTCAAATTAAATGTAATGCCTCAACTCCTGCAATTCCAAGTGCTTGTCAGGGTGGGTGGTCCCCAGTTCAAATATGATTATTTTGGGGGGTCACGGCCTGAAAAGTTTGAGAACCACTGGTGTAATGTCTTACTCCTCAGTCCTCAATGTGTCAATAAGGTATTGTGTGTGAGAAGTTAATCCATTTAATTGCTTATACAAATATATTTAAGGTTTTTGTTTTTTTAACCCCCCCCCCATTCGTTCTTATTTTATCTCCCATTTTGTAAATACAGTAGAACCTTTGAGTCCTTCAAACAGTTAAACACTTAAAACCTGCCATGTTAAAAACAAAAGAGGGGGGAAAAAGCTTCTGTAATTTCTTCAATATCCGATCTACAAGCTCACAACTTATCTGGCAAAATGAACAAAATGTTTCAATTCATATAAAGGAGTTTGAGAGCATCAGGTAATCGTAATTGTTTCATTAACTTTACTTCATTTAAACTGACTTGCTTTTTCAAAATAAATGTGAGCACTGTCTCTCTGTGAAAGTTGTCTCCATCTTCAGATGATGTTTTATACATGATGTGAAGACAGATGTTAAAACAGGCTTGTGTGTGTGTGTGTGTGTGTGTGTGTGTGTGTGTGTGTGTGTGTGTGTGTGTGTGTGTGTGTGTGTGTGTGTGTGTGTGTGTGTGTGTGTGTGTGTGTGTGTGTGTGTGTGTGTGTGTGTGTGTGTGTGTGTGTGTGTGTGTGGAAAATTCAAACTTTTGTCTATGCTACATTGTTCCCTGGACATTATAATTAAATATTATACATAGTGTAAATATAATTAGTTTTGAGTTTTTATGTTTTAGTAATTGTACACTTAAACAATTTTGCCAGTAATCTTCAATACATTTTCTATATACGTAATTATTAATTAATACGCAATTACTTCCACACATAGATTCATAATGACTGACATCATTGACATGCCATGACTTGGGTTAATGACTAATAACTTTGGGCTACAACTGGACTTAGTATCATTTATTACTTATTTTTCCCTTTGCACAATGGTCTCTTATCTTCAGGCAGTATTAGAACTCCTTCAGCAAAATAGAACATGTTTTCAAGTTCACACCACTTCCTCAATAGTACATTAGACCAGTGGTGTAATAATGTCTACTAAATCTCAGATCCAAATATTGTACTTTTATTCCGCTACATTTATTTGAAAACTTTAGTTACTTTGCAGATTGTAATTATTATTACAAAACATACATTAACCACTGTAAGCACTTTATATACTCAGATCTACAAGCTCACAATGCGTCGCATCGCAACACTTTGTGAGCTTGTAGATCCTGCATGGCTGCAAAACAAATGGTGAACGCTGCCCCCTTGTGTCCAAAGTGAAACATAACCTAAAACAGAATCCCATGTAGCATAATCTCTACAAGTTTAACAAATGCATTCAATAGACAGTAAAAAGTAGCTCACAACTGGAGTTGCATCTGAAGTGTTGATGGGATTATTCATTGTGTGTTATTTCTGGAAGCAAGATTATGTTCGGACAGATTAAGTGAGAGAAAAATGCCAGCAGCATTGTCAAATTCAACTTTTTTTTTGTTCACAGCTGTACTGTCCTTATCACTAACTTTATCAAACATATTCCCTGTTTTGCATGGCGTCTTATGACTCAGCTACCGTATTTGGTAACGTTTATTTTGCAGTTTTAACACTTTCCTAGGTGTAAAGACCAATGTAAAGGCCCATAATCTTTCATTGTACAGTCTGTTACTTCTAGTGTATTTTAATTACAACTTCATTAATGATTAAAAAAAGTTCAGCATTGAAGGAGGAAATGGAATATAGTAACTCTCTGTTCAACAAGAAAAGAAAAAGACAAAATACTGCATCAAAAGTAATCAACAAACTATAAAACATTGGCCAAATATATATCAAATATAAGAAAGAGGCCAAAATTGTGAAAATAGCAGATCACAACGCCTCACAACGCAAGGCGTTGTTGAGCTTGTAGATCTGCTATTTTTTTTTTGCTACAGTTCAAATATGATTATTTTGGGGGGTCACAGCCTGAAAAGGTTGAGAACCACTGCCCTACACCAGGGCTAGGCAACCTTAGGCACGGGTGCCAACATTGGCACAGGGGAGGGTGATCACTGGCACACTGGCATAAGTGTGAGAGAGGGTTTTTCTTCTTTCAAAATTAAATATAAAAAAAAGTTTATTCAGTTAAATTAAGTCCCCTCACATCTATGTACAAATGACATCCCGCACATAATTCTACATTCATTCAGACTCCTAACTGACTGGTGAGGGAGTCTGGGAGGTTATTGCTCTGAGTCTAATGATCATTATGTCCTGATGTGAAAAGAAAGTACTCATTTTGCAGAATGTCCCATTTCACAAGTTTTCAAATGGTCGAAATGTATATAGTGCTGAAGTGGGTAATGTATGTTTTGTAATAATATACAAAATCTACAAAGTACCTTAACTAAAGCTGTCAAATAATAGTGGAGTAAAAGTACAATATTTGCCTGAGATGTAGTGGAGTAGAAGTAAAAGTATCAAACAGTAAAGTAAAAATTCCTCTAATTTGTACTTAAGTACACTAAATGTACTTGTAGTTACACTCCACCACTGGTAAAACAACAACTTGGCAGCCCATTCCAAGGTGTCACTGCAGTAGTCTCTCTGAATTACTTATTGATTGATTGAACACTTTATTAACAGTTTGCAAAAAGTACAGAGGTACAGTTTGCATGTGATCCTACTGTATGTATACTTAAATGAATAAATAATACTTTAATACTGATAAATAATTAATTATTCTACTTAATGATACTACTTATTTATTATATAATATTTATCATAATAATAGCTAAAGAGGGACGGGAAAAAACACTAATAAAGGGATAGTTCACCCCCGAAAATCTTTTTTATCGATTAGTCACCCCATGGAGACTTGAATTCATGGATATTTTTTAGTTTTTGTCACATTCCTAAGCCAATAATTTGATGACCAGCGGACCGGTAGGCAGCGGTTCCGGTAGGAGACACCAAGGAGACTCTTTCCGTCATCAAATTATTGGCTTAGGAATGCGACAAAAACAAAAAGATATCCATGAATTCAAGTCTCCATGGGGTGACTAATCAATAGAAAAAAAGTCATTTTGGGGGTGAACTATCCCTTTAAGTCTGAGCACTTATGCCGGAGTCATGGTTACACATAATGTTGCAATAAATACATTCTTTAAATCCTTTAAATTCTTTACTTAAGCAATATTACACGAGAGGGTGTGCTTTACCGTCATTATTGGCACGCCAGTGATGCGGTCAGGAACGAGGCGGAGCCGAGTTCCGCAAGCATCACAGAAGTGCCAATAATGTAGGTAAAGCACACCCTTGAGTGTAATATTGCGATTATACAACAGTTACCAACAAAACACATCCAAATGTATTCATATTGTGGGGCAATTCATAATAAAAATGTTTCGCTATTATCCGTTTCCCTGTAAAGAGAAGAGTTTATTTGACTGAGACATTAAATAGTCCCTGTAGCAGCGCTCTGAGGCACCGTCTCATCAACACAGCTGATTCTAGTAGGCTATATGCTCCGTCGTACAACCATGTCACGTGGCCAAAATAGCTGATCTACAAGCTGACGCGTTGGCACGCTCTATAGTGGTAAAATGTATACTTTATAAATAAAAGGCCTGTTACAATGTTGAGCACATCTAGCATAAAACTGAATAATACGTGTGTGTTTGTGGGGGAATTTTATGGGTTTCATATAACAGTAACAGTGCACTTTCAAACATGTAAAGCATTTATTTTCTTTAATGAAGAAAATAAATAGACCAATTATTTGTTTACCGTTTATGTATGATGGCTGACTGATAACACACAGAATCTGTATTAAGAGAGAGACTGGATCTGTGTTAACAAGTCAGTCATCTTTATTTAGAACTACCTGCGTTCCCCCAGGGGGCAGCCTTATTATCCTATATCACAACACTGTCCACTGAGGTCACAATACAGAATGGAATTTATTCATCATTCAATTTGACAATGCTGACATTTCTATCACTTAATCAGTAGGAACTTAATCTTGTTTCCTGAAATAACACACACAATGAATAATTCCATGAACACTTCAGGTACCACTCCAGCTGGACCTGAAGTGAGGGGGACAAACAAGAAGAATGTAGATGACAAGTAATAACACAACAGCAATAAGGCATCACTGAATAGGCTCTATGCACAGCAGCCATATTGTAAAGAAATTGGGCCTCTTCTTACTTCCTTCACAGGTGTTACCAATGATACTAATGAAGGCTCTGTTCCATTCTGGTCAGGGTGCTGATATCGTGCATGTTGGCTCACTAGAAACACTCCATTTTGGTTCCCAAATGGCCCCTTATGGTGGGTGTGTAACTCTGAGAGTGTACAAATGGAACCAAATGAACCCGTAAGGGTACATTTGGTTCCATTTATACACTCTCAGAGTTATGGGGGTCCTTGAAATAAGACAACCACTATGCCACACTAAATGGAACGGAGCCTTAATTAGTATCATTGGTAACACCTGTGAAGGAAGTAAGTAAGGGGCCCAATTCATTCCCTATATGGCTGCTGTGCATAGAGCCTATTGGCCACCAGATGTCAACCTTAATTGTGTCATTTTATTATGTTATGTAGCCATGATCGAGTTCACCCGTCTTGCCATGGATTTGTAATCCTGAGTGTTAAACTCTTAACACACCATAGCCTGGCTCCAGCCCCTGAATCAGAGTGAACTATATGAAAATTCAGGTCGAGTGTCAGGCTCCTCAACACCATGTGTGCTCCCTGGAGGAAGTGGAGCGAATGTGATCCGTGTGGAACTAATGAGTATTGATTGATTGATGTACTTTATTTAGTAAGACATGAGAACAACAGTACATGGAAGTACAATTCACGATACAAGGTCTACCAAACTTGTTTAAAGCACTAAGCTTGTTTAAAATGAGATCCCCACGCACACAAATCATGATGACATTTAAGAGACAGACAGATATACACACTACTATACAGAATGTCATACAATCAGCTTACAGGTTACTGGTATGAAATATAAGAAGTACAAGAAAAACGGTGTGGGGGGGTTAGGTTAAGACTTTGACAGGGGCCAGTTTGGAATTGCAGCCTCCTGAAGGTGTTTATTTAGGACAGTTTTGAAAGTGAGTAGGGTTTTACACTCCTTTACTCCTTTTAATAGGGCATTCCACATTTGTGTTGCATAGCATGAGAACGAGTTCATTCCCTTTGTTGTGCCAAATGTGGGTTGAACATGATCCGTGTAACTAGTGAGAAATTCATATTTTACTAAAAATACACATACTGTATTCTACCAGAACTGCCCCCCTTCTCCCTCCATCCCTGTGGGGAAGGCCATTCTCGCCTATAAATAATAACCTTGCGTCACCAGGCTTCTTCGCTTTACAAGCTGTTTGTGAACGTATCTGTGCTACACATCACTGTCTCTTTAAAACCACTGCCTCCTGCAAACATCCAGGAAGTCACTCCCTTTGCCTCTCCCACTTTTCTTCAGAGGAAACGAAGCTCAGAGCTGTTGTTTGTTTTCTCTCCCAGTCTCTCTTCAGAGTTAAACAGAGTGTTGTGTATTTGCTCTCAGTGTGGTTGTCAGTCAAATGGCACAACAGCAACAGACATGTGAGCTGGACCAGGACCAGTTCTGCTGCCCTGTCTGTCTGGACCTTCTAAAGGAACCAGTGGGTCTACCGTGTGGACACAGTTACTGTAGAAGCTGTATTGAGGGTTACTGGGACCAGTATGAGGAGACTGGAGTCTACAGCTGTCCCCAGTGCAGAGAGACCTTCAGTCCCAGACCTGTTCTGAGGAAGAACACCTTGCTGGCTGAGGTGAGATGACCTTACAAGTTACAACCACACATTAAACTACATGTTCTGCTACAGAAAACTCCTTGTTACCTATTTTGATAGATAGTACTCATTCTATGCACATACTGTACTGTATGTTGGTTACTTGTTGTCTCCGCCAGGCCGAAAGGCATGGCGAGAGAGTATGTTTTACCCTCTGTCCGTCCGTCCGTTAGCAGCTATCTCTGGCACCGTTGGCCCGGCCGCTGCGAAACTGCACGCACACTCCCTGGATGCCAATTCAGAACCTCTGGCCCAAATCTTTCAGATTGGCCTGTTATAGCGCCACCAGGAGGCTGATATGTGCAAAACACATTTATTGATGCTACTCCTACATATTTTGTCCAAACATCACACAAATCGGTACACAGATCTCTATAGTCATGTGATCAACACAGATTTATCCGATTTCCCATATTCCATCCTGATTGCCTAAGATTGGCTTCCAAAGTTTGCAGGATTGGTCCGTTTTGAACAAAATGCCTCAAATCATGAACGCAGCTTGTGATTTCCGTGAAATTGCACACGCACATTTCTATTAGGCCGAGGAAGAAATGCCACCCTTGTCACATTTGCCCGCCACCAGCAGGTCTAATTTAGCAAAACACATTTTTGGAACAAAATGCCTCAAATCATGAATGCAGTGTCCGATTGCAGTGAAAAGCCCTTGAACAAATGGCACACTTTTCACATTGGCCTATTATAGCGCCACCACAATAACGTACCTGACCTGGCGGAGGAGACCTGTGCTCCGAGGAGCACTTTTTCTAGTTCACATTGTTATGTATATTGATACATTAATGATATAGTGTTTGTTCCCAAATACTATAAGAATGTTATTAAGATAACGTGTTAGACCAGTGGTTCTCAAAGTGGGGTCTGGGGACCCCCAGGGGTCCATGAGGGGGTTCCAGGGGGTCCCCAACAAAATTTGTTAAGAGGGTATCAAAGTCTGTTTAACCACTGTTTAACCTCTTCGTCAGCTATTTGAAAATTGACGATCTACAAGCTCACAATGCATCGCAACGTTAAATGCAATATTTTTTTTTACATTTTAACTACATAAATCCTGTATGGGAGTCCTTGGCACTAAATACGTTCAGATGGGGGTCCCTGGACAAATATTAATTTGGGGGTCCTTGACATGAAAAAGTTTGAGAACCACTGGTTTAAACAGATACTAGGTTTGATGTTAGCTTAGTTTCTTTCAGTCTACAATACGTTATGCTGTCATTTTGTTGACTACGGTAATTCACTCTGCACTAGATCTTTGACTGTGTTAGTCACTGGTTAACCATTAAACTCTAGCTTCCCTATTATTGGCATGTCATTCACTGTAGGCAAACATAATAGCGGATACAGTACATTGGGTTCTAGTGGTTAAGAGTGTCTGCTAAATGCTTACGTTGCAAATAACATCATTAAAGATTATATATATTTTTAAATAATTTTAACAACATAAAGCAATCAACTTTATGGAATGCAAAAGTTCAGAACCACAGTGTTAAGATAATGTTACAATGATCTCACTAGATTAACCTACTGTAATTTCTCATTGTGTTTATCACCATGAACCTCACAATGACTGTGTGTATTTGTCATCAGTGAGTGACCTCCCTCCTCTTCTCTTTACTTCCAGGTTGTGATGAAGCTGAGCAGTACAGGAGGTCAACAGTCTTCCGTCTCTGCTGCTCTGCTGTACGCCGGTCCAGCAGACGTGGCCTGTGATCTCTGCACCGGAGCCAGACGTCGCAAAGCTCTCATGTCTTGTCTGGCGTGTCTGGCCTCTTACTGTGAGACTCACCTCCAGCCTCACTACAATGCTCCTGTGTTGCAGAAGCACAAGCTGGTCCCAGCCACCAACAAACTGCAGGAGAAGATGTGCTCCAGTCATGACAAGCTGATGGAGGTGTTCTGTCGCACAGACCGCCAGTGTATCTGCTATCTGTGCATTCTGGATGAACATAAGGGCCATGACATGGTGTCAACTGCTGCAGAGAAGGCTGAGAAACAGGTAGGACCTCGATCACTTGAAGACAAATCATGAGATAGATCATGTTTTAAAGATAGAAGTAGAACTAAATAACCATGTCAGAGACATTAAAAGCACAAACCAGGGTGTTTAAATATAAAAAGTATAAAAAATAAAAAGTATTAAAGGATGAAGTACACTCATTTTGGACCTAATGAAAAACTTTTCATGAATCATATTTCACGTCCGTTAATCTTGCCCCTGCAAAAGTGGATTTTGGAGAAGTTACACAGTTGATTAAAGATGACGTGTGGATCCAAACTAAACTGTCTGCCATTTCACTTGGCTTTACCCTGTATTCTCTACGAGTTCTCTGGATATAATTGGTATTCCAACTTGAAAATGTGCTTTGTTTACAAGCCAAACTGTCTCTTCCTGTTTCTTGCAGAAACAGCTGGTGACAATTCAGGAGGAAGTCCAGCAGAAGATCCAGGAGAAAAGGCAGGAGCTGAAAGACCTGAGACAGGTCATGGAGGCCCTGAACGTGAGCTGATATTAGGATAATAGTTCTTGTTCTTGTGTTTACTGTGATGCTATATGGAGGAGACAGTGCCTTGTGTCATCAGAAGCACTAAAGAAGTGGTTCTCAAACCTTTTCATGTTAACCCCCCAATTAATATGTATTTGGCTGCGACCCACATTTGAAGATATTTGAGTGTCAGCAACCCACATATAAGATTTGTGTTGTGCAAAATGTTTCCCATTCTCTCAAGATGTTTTCAAATTAGCAGTTCTACAAGCTCACAATAGTTTGTGACGCGTTTGCGATGTGTTGTGCACTTTTAGAACGTCTATTTTCAAATAGCCGATGTATACAGCATTATGGTTGGTTTTTATGCTATATTAACTAATTTGGCTGAAGGACCCTTGAGGTCCACTGCAATAAAGTACCCAGAATGACAGTAAAGAACAGTGACAGTAAAGAATCCATCATATCATGGAACTTACTTCTGGAATGGTCATCAATACTGGGACTGAATTTATTCCCCATAAAGTGCTACAGAAACATGACGACTAATAACTCTGTGTGTGTGTGTGTGTGTGTGTGTGTGTGTGTGTGTGTGTGTGTGTGTGTGTGTGTGTGTGTGTGTGTGTGTGTGTGTGTGTGTGTGTGTGTGTGTGTGTGTGTGTGTGTGTGTGTGTGTGTGTGTGTGTGTGTGTGTGTGGCAGAGCTCTGCAGAAGCAGCAGTGGAGGCCAGTGACAGGATCTTCAGTGAGATGATGGTCTCCATTGAGACAAGATGCAGTGAGCTTAAAGAACTGATCAGAGATCAGCAGCAGGCTGCAGTGGCTCAGACTGAGGCTCTCCTGAGGCAGCTGGAGGACCACATGGAGCAGCTGGAGAGGAGACATGCTGACCTGGAGGAGCTGTCCAACACTGATGACAGCATCACTTTCATTCAGGTTCCACACATGGCATATTACTGTTTGGTTTTGACTCATTTAGGAGAAATCAGCTTCATATTTAATTCCATTCCATTCCATCATGTCATATTATATTACATTACATCATAGTATACTACATGACATGGCATAACATGACATTAATAATGATGGTAGTTACTAATACTACAGCATCATAATTGTAAACATTTTCAAAAAATAGCAGATCTAGAAGATCAGCTTCTGAGCTTGTAAAAATATTTTGAAAGTATAACATCATTCAATATCTGCTCTGTACAATTTGTGTTCGTAGATTGGAACATAAATGTACTTTTTATTGATATGCCAAAAACACAGTTACATTGTTAATCACGATCATTTGTATGAGAATTAAAGACAAATTCAATTCATCATCATTTATTACAGAGAACTTTTACTGATAGTTTGTCTACAGTTTGACTGGATGACATGGTACATTAACCAGGTACATTAACATAGGAATTAGCCTATATGCATATCAATTGTCCATTGTGTGACCTGTACTGTAGGTGTTAAGCGACGTGCGCGTCACGTCATTAAAATAGAGAGCAACCACTTCTCAAATGAGCATAGCATCACTGCTTCCACCCTGAGCCAGCCTAGGCTGGCAAAGTGAGTGGGAGAGAGGTGGGTCATGGGCCCTAGTCCGAGAAGTAGTCGAATCAGTAGTCGAACCAATTGTGATCAATGTACTAATCTATTGATCTCTTGGTATAATGTTCTTCCATCCCTGTCTATACTGGTTCAATTGTCTCTCTCCAGAGTTTCCAGTCTCTCTCGAGTTCCAGTGGATCTCCAGTCTCACCCAGTGTGGTCATCTGTCCTCCGAGGTCCTTCACAGATGTGATTGATGTCGTGTCTGGTCTGAGAGACCAACTAGACAACATCCTGAAGACAACTTGGCCAGAGATATCAAAGAGAGGTGAGATTTAAATGCGTTTCTCGTTATTCTAACCAGACATCATAGAAAACATGGATTGATGAAGTCAGAAGGCAACTGGAAAGATTTGAACTGAAGCAGACTGATGGTACACAGGTTGGCTGTCTGTCAGATTAGACAGTACAATTGAAGAATTTAAGCAAGAATATTCCTCAAAGGAGAGGTTAGGGTTAGATTTACATGTCTTTTACTTACATTTCTAAGTGTTGAACCAGTTTGTACAGGTGGAAGTATGTCTGGGAAGGCTACTGAAGCCTGTAGTATGGGGCAGTAAATTAGTGTGACCTGTGTTTCATGTCACCCGCTACAGTATATAAGTGCACCATTTACCATTTTTTAATTATTATTATTACCCTTATTATAATATTTGTGTTTTTGATAAATGATCTAGAGGAGTTCTCTCTCTTGATTGGATGAAATGTTTTGTTTACAAGAAGAGAAAAGAACAAAAGTTGAAAAGGGGAGATAACCTTTAAGCCTTTAAGAGAGCTACGTTACGACACTGCCGTAAAGCAGGTCTGTTGTTGTCTTTTACGTCAGTCGTTTGTTGTGACCTCCTGTAGGCTCACGCTGCATGTTTTACATGCCCGAAGTCAGCAGTAAAGTCTATTGGATTTTACCCTTTGTGTGGACATTGAAATCCTTTACAATGTCATGATGACCTTTACTGTTTTCTTGTGTCTCCAGTTGATGTTTTACATCCAGCGGAGCCTCAGACCAGAAAGGACTTTTTACATTGTGAGTCCATGTTGATGCAGGTTCTGAACGTTGAAGTTTCAATCTGATATGTTGTTATTTAAAGCTCCAATGAGTTTGATCTGAGAGACTAACTCTAAACACAATAAGGTTCATGAGGTTTTTCTTTTGTCGTGTGTTCTCACAGATTCCTCTCCTCTGTCTCTGGACATGAACACAATACACAAAAAGCTCTCCCTGTCAGAGGAGAAGAGGAAGGTGACTTTAACACAACAACTACAACCTTACCCTGATCATGCAGAGAGATTTACTACTTACATTCAGGTGTTGTGTACAGAGGGTCTGTCTGAACGTGGTTACTGGGAAGTAGAGTGGAGTGGTTCAGAGGTTCGTATAGGTGTAGCTTATAAAGACATCTGCAGAAAAAGCTACATTGGAAATAATGATAAATCCTGGTGTTTACGGTGTCGGTGCATTGATAAAAACTACTTGTTCAGACACAACAGTGTTGACACTAAAGTGTCAGGGCCTCTCTCCTCCAGAGTGGGGGTGTACCTGGATCACAAGGCAGGTACTCTGTCCTTCTACAGTGTCTCTGACACAATGACCCTCCTACACACAGTTCAAACCACATTCACACAACCTCTCTACCCAGGGATACTACCTTGGTACAATGGAGATACAGCAGAGCTGTGTAAGACATGGTAGACATGTTAAGAATACTGATGATAATTCAGTAGAAAACTTTGTTTTCTTCATTTGATTATAGATGTTCTAGATAAAGCTTGTGGAAGAATGATGTGTACAGTATACTACAGCATCATGATCAAACAATCCATTGTGTTCCGCTCATTGCATTTCTTTAATAAGCCTGCTGCAGACAATCATTATACAGTATGCCCTGTTATGTTGTTGATATTACTACAGAGCCCTCTGTCAGTCTGTGTAGATTGGTTGTACTAAATGTAGTGGTTCTCAAACTGGGATTTTGGGGGGTCACGGCCTGAAAAGTGTGTGAACCACTGGTGTAATGTCTTACTCCTCAATGTGTCAATAAGGTATTGTGTGTCAACAGTTAATCGATTTAATTGCTTATAATAATATATTTTAATGTGATGAACAAGGTTTTGTTTTTTTTACCCCGCCTTTTTTGTCTTATTTTATATCCCATTTTGTAAATACAGTAGAAACTTTGAGTCCTTCAAACAGTTAAACACTTAAAACATGCCATGTTAAAAACAAAAGAGTTTTTAGGGGGAAAAAGCTTCTGTAATTTCTTCAATATCCGATCTACAAGCTCACAACTTATCTGGCAAAATGAACAAAATGTTTCAATTCATATAAAGGAGTTTGAGAGCATCAGGTAATTGTTTCATTAACTTTACTTCATTTAAACTGACTTGCTTTTTCAAAATAAATATGAGCACTGTCTCTCTGTGAAAGTTGTCTCCATCTTCAGATGATGTTTTATACATGATGTGAAGACAGATGTTAAAACAGGCTGAGGACTGTGATGTGTGTGTGTGTATGCGCATGAAAATTCAAACTTTTGTCTATACTATGCTACATTGTTCCCTGGACAATGATTATACATAGTGTAAATATAATTAGTTTTGAGTTAGTTTTAGTAATTGTACACTTAAACAATTTTGCCAGTAATCTTCAATACATTTTCTATATACGTAATTATTAATTAATACGCAATGACTTCCCCACATCATTGACATGCCATGACATGGGTTAATGACTCATTAACTTTGGGCTACAACTGGACTTAGTATCATTTATTACTTATTTTCCCATTGCACAATGGTGAATGAACAGTCTCTTTTCTTCAGGCAGTATTAGAACTTCTTCAACAAAATAGAACACGTTTTCAAGTTCACATCACTTCCTCAATAGTACATTAGACCAATGGTGTAAAGTAACTAAGTCCATGTACTCAAGTACTGTACTTAAGTACAATTCTGAGGTATTTTTACTTTACTGGAGTACTTCCCATTTTCAATACTTTTACTTCTACTCCACTACATCTCAGATCCAAATATTGTACTTTTACAATATTTACCACTACATTTATTTGAAAACTTTAGTTACTTTGCAGATTGTAAATTATTATTACAAAACATACATTGACCACTTCAGCACTTTATATACTCAGATCTACAAGCTCACTAACGCTTGGCATCGCAACACTTTGTGAGCTTGTAGATCTGGTGTTTTCACTCGGATAGACTGACAGTGTGTGAGGACAGACAGACAGACAGACAGACAGACAGACAGTGTGTTAGATTAATCAAACACTATTCTGTTGGGTTGATCGTGTCTTCAAACTAAATATTTTACACTCTAACTAACATTTGCATTGACAGCTAAAATCCTGCGTAGCTATAAGCAAACAAATGGTGAACGCTGCCCCCTTGTGTCCAAAGTGAAGCATAACCTAAAACAGAATTCCATGTAGCATTCTACAAGTTTAACAAATGCATTCAATAGACAGTAAAAAAGTATCTCACCTCTGGAGTTGCATATGAAGTGTTGATGGGATTAGTCATTGTGTGTTATTTCGGGAAACAAGATTAAGTTCCGACAGATTAATTGAGAGAAATGCCAGTAAAGGTCTGCCATTTTTTTTTTTACAGCTGTACTGTCTTTATCACTAACTTTATCAAACATATTCCCTATTTTGCATGGCGTCTTATGACTAATCTTATTAAGCATTTTTTATTATATAGTAGCGTCAATGTAGATCAGCTTACCGTATTTTGTAACGTGCAGTTTTAACACTTTCCTAGGTGTAAAGACCAATTTAAAGGCCCATAATCTTTCATTGTACAGTCTGTAGTGTTACTTCTAGTGTATTTTAATTACAACTTAATTAATGATAAAGAAAAGTTCAGCACTAAAGGAGGAAATGGAATATAGTAACTCTCTGTTCATAAATCTTGTATGTTCCTTTTTTATCATTATTTAAAAACAATTTAAAATCGAGAAAATAGCCAATCTACAAGCTGTAATCATTAATAATTAAGAAATACTATATTTTAAAGAGAGAGAAAATCAACTAAAGTCATTATTAGTGCAAGTTCAATCACATTTCATTTGAATGAAAATAACTTGTGGGGAAAATACATAAACTCTCAGAGGTCTTCAACAGGGGGTCCGCGACCCCTAGGGGGTCCGCGAAGGTACTGCAGGGGGTCCGCGAAATTGTTGTTTGATTAAAAGCAATTGTAAACATAACATGACATATTTTAATGAATGCACAATAACATGGTATGTTTATACATATTTTGTAGAGAAAGATCAGTGGTGTCAGTTCAGCAAAAGCTAAGGTATGGCAAGGTTAGGGTTGCCAACTCCCAGAGATTAAAATAAGGGACATCTATCCATTTTTTAGGGAGTCAACCCCCCCAAAACCCCTGAAATGCATAGAAACTATGCATTATACCTACAATGGTACACAATGGTCTTACACCTGCATTAGGCTACTATTCATGATTTTTTTTCTCTTTTTTTTCTGGAGCCAAGGTATGGCACCTGCCATGCCTTGCCATACCCAATTGATGCCCCTGAGAAAGGTCCTTTTGCACACCTACTGGGTCAACCTGTGCGTAGGAGCAGGCGATTTTTTCATGTTTATTTATATAAAACACAATTTTATACATAAATATATGATATATATAGTAGCCTACCCCCTAATTATTCTGTGAATCTAATGTGATTAATGTGACCCCTACTTCAGTCAGTGAAGTCCAGGGCTGAATGTGACATATTGATTTTTATTTTTATTATTCTTTTTTTTTTTTTTTTTTTTGGATGGCCTTCCTGCGCTGGCATTTGGCCTTTGTGCCCTCCAAAAAATTACAACACCAAAGGCCAAGTGGCCTTGCCCCTAAAATGACGAAATTCCAGGCCTGCTGGGGAGGGAGTGGTTATTGCTCTGAGTCTAATGATCATTATGTCCTGATGTGAAAAGAAAGTACTCATTATGCAGAATGTCCCATTTCACAAGTTTTCAAATGTAGGCCTATATAAGATGCATAAAAATCTATTGAAAATAGCCGATCTACAAGCTCTGTGAGCTTGTAGATCGGCTATTTTCAAATGGTCGAAATCTATATAGGGCTGAGGTGGGTAATGTATGTTTTGTAATAATAATCAAAATCTACAAAGTAACTTAACTAAAGCTGTTAAATAATAGTGGAGTAAAAGTACAATATTTGCCTGAGATGTAGTGGAATAGAAGTAATCAAAAAATGTAAATACTCCAGTAAAGTAAAAAAAATCCTCAAATGTGTGCTTAAGTACAGTATGTACTTGTAGTTACTCTCCACCACTGGTAAAAGCCCATTTCACAAGTTATCATATGGCTAAAGTGTATTAAAAAGCTTTTTGAAAATAGTCTTCAAATAGGGCTGAAGTGGTTACTGAATGTTTTGTAATAATAATTAAAATCTACAAAGTAACTAGTAACTAAAGTTTTCATGTAATTGTAAAAGTACAATATTTGCCTCTGAGATGTAGTGGAGTAGGAGTAAAAGTATAGACTCCGGGCAAAAGGCGTGGCCAAGCTTAGGCTGAAGTAGTTACGGTGGCCATATTAAGGGAGCTCCATAACAACAGCTAGTATCAACAACATTGACAGTTACCCACGAGTCACGACGTGTCCTGAACTACAGCGAATTTATTGGTAAAGGACAGAAGATGGACCTGGCAATGCGTGACAGAGAGTTACCATACAGAGAGAAGCTGAATGCAGACGCAAAGGCACGCTACCTGCGATCAGTGTTGCCATATTTTGCGAGAGAAATAAGCAACCAGGTCTATGAAAACAAGCCCAAAAGAAGTGGCTTAGATACATCGACTACTTGAAAATAGCCGATCTACAAGCTCACGTGAGCTTGTACATAGGTTATTAAAAAAAACTCTTGCAATAAAAATAAAATTTTATAAAGAAATAAAGAAATACATATAAATAAAAATACCTCAAAAGTGTACTTAAGTACAGTACTTGAGTAAATATACTTAGTTACTTTACACCACTGTGTGCTACAATGAATGTGCAGCCTTGGCACTAGTGGGACCTAATAGTTCAGCCAGACTGTATTTACTAACTTGAACCACTAGATGGGGCAGTTAACATATTAATGGCATTCATACTCTTTAAAAAAATGTTTTTTTGTTTAGTTCAGTTTTTTTTTTTATATATAGCCTATATATTTTGTTTTAACAAAGACCAATAACGTAGGAGGAAATTTGAAAATAGAAACTGTTTTTTTAATCTTTTTTTAAATATTAAAACATTGCTGTATATTATTTCAGTCATCTGTCTGTCTGTCTGTCTGTCTGTCTGTCTGTCTGTCTGTCTGTCTGTCTGTCTGTCTGTCTGTGGTGGGTTAAAAAATCAATACTGCAATGTAGAAGTACTCTGTTGCAAGTAAAAGTCTGGAATAAAACATTTACTTGAGTAAAAGTACAAAATGTGCTTAAAGTACCAAAAGTAGAAAGTACTCATTATGCAGAATGTCCCATTTCACAAGTTTTCAAATGTATGAAGTGTATAAAAAATCTTTTGAAAAAAGCAGATCTACAAGCTCACAATGCGTCTCATCGCGACACATTGTGAGCTTGTAGATCTGCTATTTTCAAATGGCCGAAATGTAGTGTATAGGGCTGAAGTGGCTAATTTGTTGTAATAATAATCAAAATCTACAAAGTAACTAGTACTGTAAGTCAAGTTTTCAAATAATTGTAGTGGAGTAAAAGTATAATGTTTGCCTCTGAGATGTAGTGGAAATTGGAAATACTCAAGTAAAGTACAAATACCTCAAATAAATGTGCCTACTTAGTTACTTGCCACCAGGAGATCCCTGATGTCATAGTGCTGACGTCATAGACTGGCCTCATAAACTATGATAATAGTGATAATAGAAACAGGTATTGCCTAAGCGGAGGGGCACGCATTCCCTACATCAGCCTAGTATTAATAATAACAGTAATAAAGCAGCTCAATGTGTCATAGCTTAGCTATAGCTCTCCTATTGTGTAGCCTACTTTGAAATGATTAAGGGTCTTTAGTAACATTCTTCTGTACAATGGCTCTTTAAAATGTTCAATGGCGTATAGAACACTGTGTACACGATAACTACCTGGATTTGAACCCGGCTTTTGTTTTATTCTCTGTCCCCCCCCCCCCCCTCTCTCTCTCTCTCTCTCTCTCTCTCTCTCTCTCTCTCTCTCTCTCTCTCTCTCTCTCTCTCTCTCTCTCTCTCTCCATCCCCCTTCAGTGGATGTAAAAAAAAAAGAAAAAGAGCAAAGCATTGTGTTCATTGTAATGCTAATGAAGTCGCGCAATGCACAATATTTTGTCTGCAATTATCCATGTGTTGTCTGTCTGGCGAACATCAATCACAGAGCCCTTTTAAACACTGCAATTATTGTATTGCTGGAGCCAGAGTGATTCTCTTGGCAGTGTGTGATTTACTGTGGAAATGTATTTATGGCGTGAGGGAGTGGGTGGCAGACACTGTTTCTGTGGGTATGTAGGATATATTGTCACTGCCGGACAGAAACCTCTTATCTCCATATTTTAGTGTTTCTTTTTGTAAATGAACGTCCTAATTGATAACACAAAAGCATCAAAAGTAGCAGATCCTCAAGATCAAAATGTGTCGCAAAACGACCCGTGTCAAGGTTGTAGATCTGATGCTTTTGATCGTTCATATGAATGGCCTGTAGTTTCGCTCTTTTAACCCTGCTGGTGTCAGAAAAAATAACTCTCAATGTAAGCGGATGGGTTTTGGACGAACTTTAGACTTGATTTAATTACCTTAATAAACATTGTCATAAATACTATATGCTTCCAGTCACTAGTTTAAAGTCGTCTTTCAATCACCATGATATGCATTTTGGTAAATTGATGATAAAGTATGGGAGGGGCGGGATGATTTGATTGACAAGCTACACAACCAATAGCGTTAATTCCCCGCCCCCGCTCTTGATTGACAAGCTACCCAATAGCATTCGTTTCCACGCCAAATTACGCCACTGCTGAAAAACATCCCAGCCCAAACAGTAACGTAAATAATAATTGGGCCGCGCAACCCAGAAATGACTGTCATTTTTTTTTGGGGGGGGGGGGGGTGGCCCACCGGCCGTTTGCCCTGTCTTGGCGTGGAATGGCGCGGCCGTTCGGGAATTGTCCCAAATTTCCCAGTGGCCAGCACGTCCCTGTGTGCATGTGTCCTAGACTACCAAAGATAAAAACCAAAAGTTTACATCTGTAGCCTAGCTGAGAGATGGTCTGCTCTAGCTGATGATATTTTACCACTTTGGTTAGGAAGGCTTCCTCTAAGCTGTAATCAAAAGTACAGCCAACCTTGAGAATGAACACCTCCCTATGGTCATCGTTACACAGGTTAAACATGCTTCACAGTAGAATGCTTATACAGCATGATGGAGGACCTGAAAATAGAAGTGATATCTTTTGATATCAAATCCACTATTCTGTCATGCCTACTTATGTAGAGTCCCTGTATACATGGCACCCATTTAAGATGTGGGACATGGTTTCAGCTATTTGTTCATGACCATGATGTATACAGTGAGGAGCATGGTTGCCTGGAAACCAGATGGAGAGGTTAAGTTTAGATGGTAAAACCTGCAACCTCACTTTCAGAGTAAAGACAACAATGCATTCGTCTAAAGCAACATTTTTTAACACAGAGTGAGAGACAGAGTGGTCCGCAGCAGGGAGACATGCACTCTTCCATTGCAGCCTCAGCTTGGTCCAATGCTGCCGTTGCCTTTGCTGTTGTGCCCATAAGAGGCGGCCTCGGGCATTAGTCAGTGGGAGTTGGTGTTCTGCTCCACACACAGTCATAGATGCTCTGACAGAGATACTGGAGTCAGATATAAAGTCCTCCGAGACAGCCGTCGCCTAAGAGTTAGACCCTACCCACTTCAAGGTAACATCAGCCCAACGGCACAGATCGTTTAAGTCCGGCCAGTCTGACCACACACCGAAGCCGGGAGAGCGTCTGTCTAGCTTTCAACTAGGTTTCCTCCTGAAGCCTAGGAAGCTAGGATCCGAGCCACATGCCAGGGGGACCTTACGTCGTTTTAGGTCCAGGAACAGAGATGAACGCACACACACAGGCATGTGTTCCACCTACACTGAATCGATAAAGCACTACACTGTATGCAACACAACACAATAGATGTCCCAGTCTTTGGATACAGAACCAATGTGTCCTCATTCAAATGTTTTTATCCATGGATATCTATCTATGTATCTATGTATATCTAAAAGGGACACAGACAGACAGACAGACAGTTAAAATAACAAATGACACTGATCGTCCACTGTATCGCTACTTCAAAGTAAGGCTGCAACAACGAATCGATGAATCGATTAAAAATCAATTACTAAATGAGTTGCCAATTTTAATCAATTAATCGAATGTATTTAATATAATAATGAATTTGATGTAACATTGGCTATTTTGTTCAAAATGTAAAAATAAATAATATTTGGAAAATATTTTTAAGTAAAGTAAAGTATACATGATTAGAACATGCTTTAAAAAATTGACAATTAAGGTCTAATATTTCTACAATTACTACAAAATGCTACAAAGCCTGTATATCCAGTCCTTTTGGGGCATAAACAAGAAGTTGATGGATACAATTAAGTGCATGTTCACATCAAGTATACTTTACATTACTTAAGACCGTTTTTCTAAAAAAAAGAAATGTGGACAAAATAGTCAATTTCACCGAGGTGCCCAGATGTCCCTAGTGCCCACCTATCCTGTATCCCATGCAGGATTATATGACCAAGAACAAAAATTTGGCTTGAATGTTTTTATTGTTTTTTTTTTATGAAACATTTGAATTAAAAACTGACAAAGCCCTCAACACTGTGACTCATGATGACATATTGGTCGGATCGGCGGTGCGACGTAGGTGTGTGAGCCTCTAGTCTAGTAAGTTAAATTATGTTTTGTGTCAAGTGTGTTCATCCATTTCTGTGTTAAGCGTTAAACACAAAAGCATTAAGTCCTACAAACAATGACTCACTACACATTGAAGCATGCAAAGTGCTGAACAATAGATGCAGAATAGACACTGAAGCCTTGCATGACAGAAGCCGTAAACCTTGGTGACACAAAACATATATTAACCACTTTAGCCCTATATATATTTCGGCCATTTGTCGCGATGCGACGCATTGTGAGCTTGTAGATCTGCTATTTTCAAAAGAGTTTTATTCATGTTGAACTTGTGAAATGGGACATTCTGCATAATGAGTACTTTTACTTTTGGTACTTTAAGTACATTTTGATAGCAATACTGTTGTACTTTTATTCAAGTACATTTTGAACTCCGGACTTTTACTTGTAACAGAGTATTTCTACATTGCAGTATTGATACTTTTACTTAAGCATTGCTAAACCTAACTGTAAACTTAACCTTAACCCTGAACCTATAAACCTAACCTTAACCCTAAACCTAACTATAAACCTAACCTTAACCCTAAACCTAACTATAAACCTAACCTCAACCCTAAAACTAACTATAAACCCAACCTTAACCCTAAACCTAACTATAAACCTAACCTTAACCCTAAACCTAACTATAAACTTAACCTTAACCTTAACCCTAAACCTAACTATAAACCTAACCTTAACCCTAAACCTAACTATAAACCTAACCTTAACCCTAAACCTAACTATAAACCTAACCTTAACCGTAAAACTAAATAAACCTAACCTTAACCCTAAACCTAACTATAAACCTAACCTTAACCCTAAACCTTACTATAAACCTATGGACGCCTTAACAGACAACGTCACACTGATAAGAACCAGTATGTGCGTGCAGGCTGGCACCAAAACAACTCTACTGCTCATAAGATGCAATGTTAAAGTGGTCACAGCCTCACGTGTAAAAATGCATCCCATCAAACTTTCAGATGCTGTTTTTCTCCCAGTATGGAGGAACAATGCTTAGGATTTTTACTGTGATCTCTCGCTCTTGAAATATACAGTATCATCCTTGGTTTCTGTTGTGTGTAAACAATAATAACAATTCAAAGCAGTTGTCCTCAAAACCCCACCTCCAGTGGCTGTCATAAGAACGGAGGGAGCGCTCTATGATCATGGCACCAGAACCTGCTTGGCTCCGTCCCGCGAAGGTGTCGCGCGCAGAGAATAGCAGACCTCCAAGCTCACAGCGGTCGCATCCGTGACGCAGTTGTGAGCTTGTATGTCAGCTATATATGTCAACTATAAACCTATAACCTTAACCCTAACCTTAACCGTAAAACTAACTATAAACTTAACCTGAACCCTAAACCTAAATATAAACCTAACCTTAACCCTAAACCTAACTATAAACCTAACCTTAACCCTAAACCTACAGTAACTTTATAAACCTAAATATAAATACGATGTACCTAAAAAATAACGTTTTGGGGCTCCATAAACGTTGATGTTTAACCACGTAAACGGCAGCATGTGTATGGGGAATACAATTCAATAACAGAAAACAGAAAATACTCTAGTACAGACCCCTGAGGGACTCCGGTCAACCATATTGGGTTTAACGCTTCTGTGGAAACGTATGTCTCCTCTGGCGATTGGTTTACAACATGAATTGAACGTTAGTGTCTGTGTGTTGTTGGTGGGTTCAGACGGCTGTGTGTGTGTGTGTGTGTGTGTGTGTGTGTGTGTGTGTGTGTGTGTGTGTGTGTGTGTGTGTGTGTGTGTGTGTGTGTGTGTGTGTGTGTGTGTGTGTGTGTACTGAGTCATTGTATTTGTGCCCTAAACCCTCTGCAGCAGGCAGACAGCAGCCCTGTAGCAACACCATCAATATTTCACACTGATGGGCCCTCTGCAGACACCATGGTTATTATTATCTGTAGACTGAGAGCCAGTGCACACATGTACGTGCACACACACACACACACACACACACACACACACACACACACACACACACACACACACACACACACACACACACACACACACACACACACACACACACACACACACACACACACACACACAGAAGGAGCTCAGTCATTCATTCATCTTTCATTCATTCAAAAGTCCAACATCCATACAGTATATGTCTGTGCGTTCGTGTGTTCGTGTGTGTGTCTGTGTTGTGGTGGCGTATGTGTGTTTGTGTGTATATATGTCTGTATCTGTATCTGTGTCTGTGTCTGTGTCTGTGTCTGTCTGTGCGTGCGTGCGTGCGTGCGTGCGTGCGTGCGTGCGTGCGTGCGTCTGTGTTGTGTGTATCTGTGTGTCTGTGCCTGTGTGTGTGAGTGTGTGTGTGTGTGTGCGCGCGTGCACGTGTGTTTTGGCTTATATGTGTGCGTGTGTATTTCTGTCTGTCTGTGTCTCTGTCTGTGTCTGTGTGCATGTGTGCGTACGTTCGTTCTTTCGTATGTTCTATACAGAGATCGTAATCAGCAAAAAATGTCTCTCAGATCCTCAATGCTTTATTGAATATTTCAAAGCAGACTCCAGTAAATCCTTGCGGGCCACGCTGTGTGACCGCCAAGCGGGCGTCGTCATGGTGGGAGGGGACAGGAGGGGAGAGGGGGGGGGGGGGTGGTCAGCCATTAAGGAGTCTCAGAGTGGGCCCCTGGCCTGGGCTGAACCTGCAACTCCTGCATAATCAATGCCCATCTACTGTATTTGGAAGCACTTTGGATCAATTATGACGATAATGGCTCAGTCTATTTTAACAAAGGCTGAACTCCAAATGCCGCAACCTTGACTAGCCCAGTCTTTAACTGCCAGAGGAATAGTGTAATAGTGGTACGCTACTGCCAGCGAAAACGAGCGATTTTACTGACCTTTGAAAAATCATGGAATATTATCCGTGATCGTCGTCCTCACGGAGATCGCCTCATTACACACACAGGGGTCTCGGGAGTCTCGGGAAAAAAATAATATCCGGTCGCGATAATCCGTTTCATAGCTCCGGCCAGATGAATGTGCCTTGTATTTGTCGTAAAGCAATAGGAACGGAGATAAAGCCATTTTCCCACAGGAAATAAACAGGAAGTAAATGAGACGTTTTCTTTTTTTAAATGACGTCAGATCCAGGTCTGTCTTCATCAGACAGTGAAAGCATCATTCAAAGGCTAGCGAACAGCGCCATCTGATGGAAAACCACTGAATGCACAAATCTCGTCATTCTCGTCAGTGGCAGGCAAAGAGTCAAGACCTGAGGCCAATTCTACAAAATGTCTTCTAAATCCTAACAGTTTTCGGAAAAACGTATGTTGCTATATCAGTGGTGTTCAAAACGTTTTCATGTGAAGGACCCCACAATTATATGTATAATATATATATTTGGCCGTGGACCCCCATCTAAAAATGTTTTGTTCCAGGGGCCCCATAAGCATCTGAGTACAAAATGTTCACTTTAAAAAATAAATGTATTCAAAGATTTGTACAATTTTGCAAGATTTTGCAAAAAATATTAGATCTTCAAGCTCATAGCGCGGCACGAAGTGGCTATGAAAATATTTATATAAATTATTTTAAGCCTTGAACCAAGCCATCCAGGCTCCCGGTGAATCATGACCATTAAACATTTGATTATGTGTCAAATGTACTGTATTTAATAAATACCCTTTTTTGGGCGGTTTTCCAATATTTCTTGACACAGAATCAAAGGTTTAATGGTCATGATTCACCAGTAGACTGGATGGCTTGGTTCCAGACTTAAAATAATGACACCCACAAATCTCTACGCGAAAAAAATATGGGTTTTCTATGTGTGGCACCACAAAATGGCCGCCACTGCTATGCCCTATATATGGCCATATATGGGTATATCGGGGGAAATCGGCGGTTCTGGAAAGTCCTACTGCAGTGGCAAACGTCTGTGTGCAGAATGTGTGGAGAAAGTCTGAAGTGTGCACACTGACTGTGGAAAGTGTACTGACTAACTAATCAAATGGCAGGTGTGCGGGTCGTCTGTGCGGCGTGTGCCGAATTTGAAGCCGCTCGGTCTGTCTTGAGAGATTACCTCGTGCCTAACCTCATGCACGCACCTGCTGCTTATTATTCTGTGTGTATTATCTTTCTCCTTGCTCTCCTTGTCTTTGCCAGTGGCCACCCTTTTTTTTCTTTCTTTCATGGAAAATGACGAAATGATGGAGAGAGCTTGCACAAAAACAAATTACGGGTCCATTTGGCTCCATTTCGTACACTCTCAGAGTTACAGTGCAGACCTGTAAGGGTCCATTTGGTTCCATTGGTACACTTTCAGAGTTACAGACCTGTAAAGGTCCATTTGGTTCCACTCGTACACTCTTAGAGTTACAGACATAACTAAGGGTCCATTTGGTTCCACTCGTACACTCTTAGAGTTACAGACATAAGGGTCCATTTGGTTCCACTCGTACACTCTTAGAGTTACAGACATAAGGGTCCATTTGGTTCCACTCGTACACTCTTAGAGCTACAGATCTGTGAGGGTCCATTTGGTTCCATTTGTACACTCTCAGAGTTACAGACCTGTAAGGGTCCATTTGGTTCCTCACTATCACTCATTTAGCTGGGGGGGACCCCCGCTGGAACCCTACCAAGGACGCATGGGGGGTCCCCGGACCCCACTTTGAGAAGCATATAGCTCTATTGCCTCGTTGTCATGGTAATAACCGTTTCCCCCTGACATTTCCCAAGATCTCCATCTTCTCGTAATTACAACCTGTTGTTGGGTTCTCATATTCCATCATGCCTGCTCTTATTACTGGATTGATTCTTCTCGTCGTCATGGCGATAGTAAAGTAAAATAATAAATAATCTATATTAGCGGAGAAACGCAGGCCTCGTAGATTTCTCTTTCGTATTTAAATAGATTTTTGTTACCAGTGGTGTAAAGTAATTAAGTGCATTTACTCAAGTACTGTACTTAAGTACAATGTTGAGGTACTTTTACTTTACTGGAGTATTTCCTATGTTCAGTACTTATACTTATACATACTTTTATTTCTACTCCACTGCATCTTAGAGATTTACCATCTCAGAGGTAAATATTGTATTTTACTAGTTACTTTTCAGATACAAATTATTACATTCTAAAATATACATTAACCACTTTAGCCCTATTTTATACCTGGGCTATTTGAAAATAGCCGATCTGCTTGTACTGTAGATTTGCTATTTTCAAATATTTTAGTACTTTTACTTTTGGTACTTTAAGTATATTTTGATGCAGGGCCACAATGGTACTAAAAGTCCTGGACCTTTATTGTGTAAAATCCTCAATTACAGTAACTTGTGTTGTTACTTTTCTAATAAACTAAACTAAACTAAAAGGACGGGCTCATTCCAAAGTGTGTATATTTCACATTATGGAGATTTCAACACAGAGCTCAACTGTATAATCATATCACTTAAGATTTCTGGTGATTAGTAGTTTTCATTCCCTACCTATGTGGAGTGCACTTATTGTAAGTCGCTTTGGATAAAAGCGTCTGCTAGATGACTGTATTGTAATGACTGTAATGTAGAAAGTAGGGCATTAACTTATGGGGGGAAAAAAGAAAACATAGAAAAGTTGAAATATGGAGATATGAGGTTTCTGCCCGACAGCGATGAAGAGCTGATGGTGGTGCGGCGTGGGCCCTGCATGGCGGGGAAGAGACATATTGTTTATGTCTTGTCCCGTATGGATTACAGTATCATATATCATCTGACAAGGCATCATCGTGTTCTGATGTCAGCTTTAAGAGAAAATGGACGTTGGGGGAACGCGGGGCCTCGCTGCGCTCGAAGGAAACGTGAGGGGAAGGCGGGGGCGGACGACAACGAGAGAGACAGTAAAGGCAGTGTTCACGTTTCATTGTGTGTAATCCATCACTTCCAGCGGTGGGAAAAAAGCACTCACAAGTAAAAGTATCAATACTGCAATGCAGAAATACTCTGTCACAAGTAAAAGCCCGGAATTAAAACTCTATTGAGCAAAAGTGTTGGTATCAAAATGTAATTCAAGTACCAAAAGTAGAAAGTATACTCATTATGCAGAATGCTTTGGAGCGGATCTACAAGCTCACAATGTGTCGCATTGTGAGCTTGTAGATCGGCTTTTTTCAAATGGCCGAAATGCATACAGGGCTGAAGTGGTTACTCTATGTTAATATGTAATAATCAAAATGTACAAAGTAACTAGTAACTAAAGTTGTCAAATAATTGTAGTGGAGTAGAAGTAAAAGTATAGAGAAATGGATATACTCCAGTAAAGTAAAAATAAAAAAAACCTCAACATTGTATGGTACAGTACTTGAGTAAATGTACTTAATTACTTTTACAACACTGCACTTGGCACCCCCGTCATCCACACCGAGCACGTGCACACAACCTTTTTATCTCAAGGACCCCCATAACTCTCTCGTATTTACAGACGCGTATAGGCTAAGGGTCCATTTTGAACCCCCCCCCCCCCCCCCCCACAAGGAACCCTTAACCAGCTCAATGGCCTTGTGGTTAAAGTGTGCGCCCTGAGATTGCTATAGGGTGCGGCTCAGGGTAGAGGATACAGTGACTTGCAACGGGCCTGGTTTTTAAGATACTCAAGGCACCAGTGCCCCACCATGTACCTGTCAAACTACTTCAAAAGGGTGCGAAACGCCCACGGCACAACACCATCAGTGGTGGAAAAAAATACTCAAATGGCTTACTTAAGTAAAAGTATCAATACTGCAATGTAAAAGTACTCTGTTACAAGTAAAAGTCCAGAATTCATAATGTAATTGAGTAAAAGTACAAAAGCGTTGGTATCAAAATGTACTTAAAGTACCAAAAGTAAAATAACTACAATGTTTGAAAATAGTAGATCTGCAAGCTCACAACCTGTTGCGTTTTGAGATTGTAGGTCTGATATTTTCAAATAGCCTAGGTATAAAATAGGGCTAAAGTGGTTAATGTATGTTTTATAATATAATAATTTATATCTGCAAAGTAACTAGTAATTCAAGTTTTCAAATAATTGTAGTGGAGTAAAAGTGCAATATTTGCCTCTGAGATGTAACAAAACATATATAGCTGATGTACAAGCTCACAACGCGTTTTGAGCTTGTAGATCTGCTATTTGCAAACATTTTAGTAGGCCTACTTTTACTTTTGGTCACAATCATTTTAGCCACTTAGGCTATTCAAAAATAGCAGATATACAAGCTCATAGCGCGGCACCGAGTGCCGCACTATGAGCTTGTAGATCTGCTATTTTTTTTTAAACCTTGAAAAAGTGTGCAATATCTTTCAATATTTATATTTTTTAAAGCGAAAGTTAACTGATATCTTTGCTTCTGGGGGTTCCGGGCACAAAACATTTGTAAACGGGGGTCCGCGGCCAAATGTTAATCAATGTAGGGGTCCTAGGCATGAAAAGGTTGAAAACCACTGTCTTAAAGGGTTAAAAAACAAAATGGAGATACGTGGTTTCTGCCCAACAACAACGACATACAGTATGCTGTCGGACAGTATTTCCATGGAGAATATTATCTACATTTCCAAGGCAGAAGTAGTTATGATAAAAAACTATCCACAGGTCAACAACATCCCCCGGAGTTAGAAGATCGATCTCCATGCAGTGAGGAGGCTCAACGGCTGGAAGAAAAAAACATGTTTGCTGCCGGCAACAGTTTCCACAACGCCCACACACTTGCAAACAAATATCCCTGCTGTCAGGGAAGAAACCTTGTATCTAATGTTAAGACCTGAAGCCGATACAAATGTCTTCTAAATCCCAACAGTATTCTGAAAAACGTATGTTTCCATATCAGTGGTGCTCAAACCTTTTCATGTCAAGGACCCCCAAAAGGATGTGTATTTGGCCGCCGACCCCCATCTCAAAATAGTTTCTTCTAGGGACCCCCCAGAAGCAAAGATTTGAGATAAAAATGTTCGCTTTAAAAGAATAAATATTCAAAGATTTGCACACATTTTCACGATTTTTCAAAAATAGCAGATCTACAAGCTTGTAGCGTGGCACTCGGTGCCACGCTACGAGCTTGTAGAATGCTTTTTTAGCTCAAATCCAAATGTGACACAGATGCGTTCCAGGTCTTAATGGGTTAAGAACGGGAAGGGAACGCATCCGCTTCATTTTAGATTTATTTGACTATTCAAAAATAGCAGATCTACATGCTCGTAGCGCGGCACCAAGTGCCGCTTTGCTATTTTTGAAAAATCTTGAAAATCTGTGCAAATCTTTGAACATAATATTTTTTAAAGCGAACAGTTAGCTTCTGGGGGTCCCTGGAACAACACATTTTGAGATGGGGGTCCGCGGAAAAATACTTTTTTTTTTCTTCTAGAAAACTGTTAGAAGACATTTAAAGTCAGTAACGTCGGCCCCAGGTCATCATGGATTAATGTGTAATGTATTTAATGTATTTTTTTTGTTTGTAAATTAACACCCTACTATCATTCAAGAGTGTGAAAAAAGTTGTGAAAATAGCAGATCCACAAGCTCATAATGTTTCGCAATGCAATGTCTTGTGAGCTTGTAGGTCTGCCATTTTTGGAAAATTGTTGAAGTGTGTCTGGTTTAATACATATTGAGCTTGAACTGAATTGAGCTTGTGATTATACAGTATAATAACTACATTGGATCCATTGGACCATCATTTTTTTTGCCATTTTCCTGAAAAGTAACAGTTTTGGACATACAAGGTTTGCACTTGATTTACAATGTGTTGCACATACTGCAATGCATAGAGAGACTAGCACACACACGCACGAACGCACGCACGCACGCGCGTGCGTGCACACACACACACACACACACACACACACACACACACACACACACACACACACACACACACACACACACACACACACACACACACGCACGCACTGAGCTGTGTTTCATTAATGAAATGAGGGTATATTTTCAGTAGCAGCCTGCGAGGTGGGGGGGGCTTGGGGTTATTTGAGTAGGCGTTTTGGCATGAAAAAAACTAAACTAAAACAACAGGGTGTTTACAGTTTTTACCCATCGGTGTTGTTCGCTGAGACAACACAGTCAAATCCATTTGTAACTGTGAGAGTGTACAGATGGAAGCAAAACGGACCCGTTTGGTTCCATTTGTACACTCTCTGACTTAAAGCTGCACTATACACTGTATGTAACTTTCCTCCTCTACCCCGGATTTGAACCCTGTTTCCTGCGCAGGTGCTGACGTTTTTTTTTTACCATTGAGCTAATAGAGCCTGCCTGCTTGCTCAAGTTGAATCTTGACCTTCAGGTCAAAATTGGTGTCAGATCCTGTGTTTAGGTGAGACATGACCTTTTTATTTTATTTTATATATATATCATTTTTATCCCTCGATTTTGTAACCATTTTTTCACCCGGTGCCAATTTGATCCTGGGCACTACACTCCCCCCACCAGCTTAGGGAGGCCAGGGCCGAGCTCATGCCTCCTTCAATGCATGAGAGCCAACTGACCTTCTTATCACCTGACAGGGGAGAGTTTCCCTGGTTGGACAGGTGAGACATGACCTTTGATTCGATCTAAATGTCTCAATAGAAGAGCAGACTAAACACAACCACCCCAATTGTATAAGTCAGGGGTGATGCAAATTTGCATGGAGAGGACCACTATATTTCCACACTCACTCCAGAGGGCCACATTGCCTATACTGTCTCGCCGTATTTTATCTTTTTTCGCCATTCTATGTCACACAAAAGTAGCAAAAATAGCAGATCTGCAAGCTCAAACTGAAATCCAGATTTTTTTTTGTTGCTATTTTTTAATTGGAATCCTGAAAAGTAACATTTTTTATTTTTATTTCAAATGCATTTAGTTATACTTATGTTAACTTTATGAACTTAAATACAAATAATAATGGGAAAAAAATATGGGCTTTTGATCTGTGGCACCACAAAGCAAATAAGGTGTCTAGACTTATGTTTTGAGGGTCAAGGATCATAATTAAAGTGATCACATTCACCCATGTGGCATGGTGGTGTGCAAATCAGTGCTGCAATATAATCACAATAATATAGCTGCAAGCAGCGATAATACGGGGCCAGTGAATAGAGAGAGAGAGAGACATGGAAACGGAATAGATTGAAGAGAGAGAGAGTGACATGGAAACAATAGATTGATGAGAGAGAGATGGAAACATAATGGTTTGATTGGACATCTCAACCTACTGCCATTAACAGGATTCGAACTCTCAACCTTCAGACTAATAGGCTGCAACACTACCTATAGTGCTATAGCTTTGTCCAGGCTGATATTGTCTGTTGAAGATCATAAACTCTTGCCTTCTTTCATGAACCAAGCCCCTGTTTCACTAACACTAAGATCACTCGTTCACAAGCCATTTACCAATGAAGAAATTGTACATCTCCTCAGAACCAAAACTAATGAAAGTAGCCGATCTACAAGCTCACAAACCATGAAAAGTTGTGAGATTGTAGATCAGCTATTTTCAGAATGAAGTATGTCATACGTAAAAAACGTACTCTCAAATAAGCATTTCAGGTTATCTTTACCATTTGCACATGTATTCATTGATACAGTCATGTTGTTTGCAATTCAACTTAAATTAAGTCTACATCAAGTGAGGCTTGAACTGGCGACCTTGAGATTGTGAGGCATTCATTTAAGGGAGACGCCATTGGCCCAACAGACAAGTAACTGTGAAAAAGGAGATCACACAGATGATACAGTTTCACGCAAATAGCTGAAAAATCCTGGGTTTAAGTGTTTTTCAAACTGCTCAAAATTGCGGACAATCTAAGGGCGGAGCTTAATGGTCAAATCGATACGTGTGTTCCTCATGAGTAAGCAAGTTTCACGACTTTCGGCCAAACGAGGCATGACTTATGCCTGTTTAAAGTCTGCATTTTCAAAAAATTGCTATAGCGCCCCCTTTTGGCCAATTGGAGTAAGATTGGTTTCAGTGATATTTGGAATGACCCTGTACATTTCTGCAAAGTTTCAAAGAAATGTGAGTCTGCATGTATGTTTTAGGCACAGATGAATAATTTTCATAAAACTGTAATAGTTAAAATCTATCTCCTCCTGGGATTTTTGAGCAATCTGCACGAAACGTTTACCACTTGAACTTTGGACCTCTGCCTACAAAAATTTCCAACGGATTTTCCATAAATGAAAAAATGCAGAAGTTAGGAGCCAATGACTGTTTTTCATATAATTCAAAATGGTGGGAGATCTAAAGGTCAGAGGTCAAAAGTCAGACCACGAAAGTTGTCGGGCATGAAGAGACGCATGTGTGTATCGAAGTTTCATGGTTGTAGGTCAAACAGGGCATGAGTTGTACCTGTTCAAAGTTGGCACTTTCAATTGAGTGCTATAGCGCCACCCTTTGACGAATGAGTGTGAGAATTATTTCTTGGTAGTTTTTCATGAGCATCTACCATATGGCCGAGTTTCGTAAAAAGCGTATGCACGGTTAAGCCAGAACTGGCAAAAACAAGTATTTTTCAAACTGCTCAAAATTGCGGAAAATCTAAGGGCGGAGCTTAATGGTCAAATCGATACGTGTGTTCCTCATGAGTCAAGGCACATGTGTAAGCAAGTTTCACGACTTTCGGCCAAACGAGGCATGACTTATGCCTGTTTAAAGTCTGCCTTTTCAAAAAATTGCTATAGCGCCCCCTTTTGGCCAATTGGAGTAAGATTGGTTTCAGTGATATTTGGAATGACCCTGTACATTTCTGCAAAGTTTCAAAGAAATGTGAGTCTGCATGTATGTTTTAGGCACAGATGAATAATTTTCTTTAAACTGTAATAGTTAAAATCTATCTCCTCCTGGGATTTTTGAGCAATCTGCACGAAACGTTTAGCACTTGAACCTTGGACCACTGCCTACAAAAATTTCCAACGGATTTTCCATAAGTGAAAAAATGCAGAAGTTAGGAGCCAATGACTGTTTTTCATATAATTCAAAATGGTGGGAGATCTAAAGGTCAGAGGTCAAAAGTCAGAGGGTGAAAGTTATTCAGCATGAGGAGACGCATATGTGTATCCAAGTTTCATGGCTGTAGGTCAAACAGGGCATGAGTTGTACCTGGTCAAAGTTGGCATTTTCAATTGAGTGCTATAGCGCCACCTTTGGACGAAAGATTGTGAGAATTATTTTTTGATCGTTTTTCATGACCATCTACCATATGGCCGAGTTTCGTAAAAAGCGACAGCGCGGTTCAGCCAGAACTGCGAAAAGTGGCAGAAGAAGAAGAAGAAGAAGAAGAAGAAGAAGTGACAGAATACTGCCAATAACAATACGTGTACAGAGCAGAGCTCTGTCCCCGTAATTACCAATTATTATTATGCCAGCTGTTTTAGCCATCTGCAAAATAATTGAGTTCTTTCACTTTGGTGTTTTAAATATATTTTGATAGCATTACTTTTGTACTTTCAATCAAGTAAAAGTTTGAACACAGGCCTTTTACTTGTCACAGAATTAGTACTTCTTCCATCACTGTGGAAATAGCTCATTGCAAACTCACTGGTTGACCTAAAAGTAAACACAGACAGACACCCACACCCACGCACACGCACACGCACACGCACACACACAGACCAAAAACAAGCTCTCAGATCAAGGACAAGTATTGATCGTGGAAATGGCCGCGTGCCAAATGAGAGCCCACCTGATTGTCAAAGCTTTTAACCCAAATGCTTAATGCAGCGCAGGTCTAATGGAAAGAGCTTATACAGTGTGGACACAAAGCTGTTTGTGTGTGTGTGTGTGTGTGTGTGCGTGCGTGCGTGCGTGCGTGCGTGTGTGAGAGAGTGCGTGCGTGTTTGTCAATTTCATTGATTGCCAAGAGATCACCTGGGCATTTTTCTCCATGCAGCCTATTTTTTTCCCCCTAATCACGAGGCCTAACCTATAAGCACCATACCTCTCTTTCAGAGAAGCATTTTGAAAAAACTAAAATCTATTTGAATGCAGCGGTTATCAAATTGGTGTCTGGGTACCCCTAGGGGTCCTTAAGGCAGTTCCAGGGGGTCCCCGGCATAACTAGTTCATTTACAATGTAGGCATTTAGCAGACACTCTTAACCAGAGCGTTTAGCGAGGTAAACACATACTGTACATAGAAAGCAGAGAGACAGTGTAGTGCCTCAGTCAGTGGTGGAAAAAGTACTTATTATTTAAGTAAAAATATCAATGTTGTGAGCTTGTAGATCAGCTATTTTCAAATAGCCTAGGTATAAAATAAGTCTAAAGTGGTTCATGTATGTTTTATAATGTAATAATCTATATCTGCAAAGTAAGTAGTAACTTAAGTTGTCAAATAATTGTAGTGGAGTAAAAGTATAATATTTGCCTCTGAGATGTAGTGGAGTAAAATTAAAAGTACTGAAAATTGGAAATACTCCAGTAAAGTAAAAGTAACTCAAAATTGTACCAAAAAAAAGTACAGTATTTGAGTAAATGTACTTAGTTACTTTACACCACTGGCCTCAGTAAACTATAGGATCCCAGGTAAACCAAGAACATATAGCATCAGTCTAAACTTTATACTATCAAAATAATAATCTATACTGTAGCCTACATTGAACTATAGGATACCAAGTAGCCTAAAAAATGAACCTTAGCATCTGTCTAAATAAAACGCTATCAATAATGGACACAAGTCCCCAGGAAGTTTTGGTATTATCCTTTTAGCCTTAAAGGGATAGTTTAAAAATTACTTTTTTTGCCGTGACAACGGGGTGGCATTTCATAAACTCAATAGCAAAATGGCCGCCGTGTGAATATGGCCTAGTCACGATAGAAAGAAAGTCATTTTGGGGGTGAACTATCCCTTTAATGTTGTACAACGTGCTGTTTACATTTCTGACTAATAAAGTCAATAAATCAATCAATCATATCCAGATTACATTTTACATTGTGGTCAAGAAATAAAAATAAAACGCTTAACTAACAAAAGTATGAGAACAAATGACCAAGGTGTGTCTGCATAGCCTTCAGTGATTGGCCAAATGTATTGATACAGTGTGAATACAGTTCAAGCAGTGTTTTGCAATATGCATATTGAGCATGTTGATATTGCGATGACGATGTGCTGCGCTTTTTTTTTTTTTTTTTTTTTCAAATATATGTTTTTTGACTTTTATGCCTTTATTTGACAGGACAGTAGGCTGACAGGAAATGGGGAGAGAGATGGGGGGGGGGGTGACACACAGCAAAGGTCGTCGGTGTCGGGAGTCGAACCCGCGACATGCCGTCAGGCTGGATTACCAGCCTAGGTGCCCAGACGGTTACGACAACCGTCCGGGCCAGTGCAGCCCTATATTTAAGACTGACTGGGTAGCAATTAGTGACTGTTGTTGTTGTTTTGGTGTCTTAGTGCAGTGATGGCCAGTGTTGCCATGTGTGCTTATTATAAGCGACTTTGGGCTTGTTTTTCTGTAAAGTCGCTTGTAGATATTGGTGGTTGTGGGCTGTGTTTTTTTTGGGCTTGTTTCTAAAGTGTTGTTGCTTATTTGGGCTTGTTTCAAATTTGTTTTATTTCATTGTTGTTTTGTCTGTTTAAACCAATGGTTCTCAAACATTTTCATGTCAAGGACACCCCAAATTAATACGTATTCGTCTGGGTACCCCCAAAACATTGAAAATGTATCACTTTTTTCCCCCCAAGATTCTTTTGAAAATAGCAGATCTACACACTCACAACAACGCGTCGTGATGCAACGCGATGTGAGCTTCTAGATCGGCTATTTTTAAATAGCCATGTCTTTGAAGTGCTCTAGGCCTATAGGTCGCTTCTTTTGGGCTTGTTTTCATAAGCCAGGTTGCTTATTTCTCTCGCAAGATCTGGCAACAATGGTGCTGCTGGCTCCAAGGTTACAGCAAGTGCAGTGTGTTTGTGGCTGGAAGATTTCCGTGTCTATCCATCCTCGCCCGTCCTTCAAAATCCACCGTTGAAGCGCCCTTGAGCAAGGCATTTCACCCTCAACTGCACTCCAGTGCATCTGCTGTGTGCAAGGCTGAAAGAATAGAACACTGCATGTCATTTATATAGAAAGAATCTTGGTCAAGTACAAAAAAGGTTACTTGACTTAAGTATTACTCTTACATTATCTCCATCCATGTCCTAACTTTTAGTGTTTTTTTCGTACATTAACGCCCTACTTGATCATACTACAGTGTCACACAAAAACATCAAAAGTAGCAGATCTGCTACTTTTGATGTTTTTGAATTTCAATCCTGAAAAGTAATAGTTTTGGACATACAGTATGAGGTTTCCACCCGACAGAGACGATATACTATGGTTTACTCAGGGTCACCTTGCTAAACTAATGGCCTAAGTCATCTTTGGAGGAAAATTATATTTTTGCGTAAGTCAGCTCCTCATGACACGGGCCACCTCTGGTAAAATGGCCTATCTCCTAATTGAAAAGGATCACGCTGTTCCCTCCCCTTTTAGTATAATGGCCATCTCCCTAGTGTGACATGGGCCAAAATAGGCACATTTCTTTGGCCTAGGTCACATGTTTTTGTGACTTATACTGTACTGTACATATCAACATGTACATATAGGATTAGCACCTATATACAGTATACACCAAAATATGCGTTATAATAATGTTCAGGTAAATGATACAAATGACTTGATTTGTATGTGATACTCAGCTTCACCCGGCTGATGGCTGCTCAGATGGTTACGATGAGCTCTTAGGGGAGGGGTTAACTGTCTTGCTCATGTGACACTTTGACTTTTTGTCCGGGGCCGAGAGCCAAACAGGGGGCCTTCAGAGTACCAGACGGCCTCCCTACTTGTATGCCTCCAACATGTAGCCGAGTAGAAGTATATAAAGTACGAGAAAATGGAAAAGTGGAATGTGCCGAAAGCGGAAGTGCCTCAAATGTGTACTTAAACACAATACTTGAGTAAATGTACTTCGCTACTTTCCACCTCTGCCGTGACATTCCACCGTTTTCACTCTGAGAGGGTCAGAGTTAAAGGAGTAGTTCACCCCAAAAAAATGACTTATTTTCTATCAATTACAATTACACACCCCATGAAGCATTGAATTCATGGAGATTTTTTTGTTTTATGTCGCATTACTAAGCCAATAATTTGATGACCGTCGGACTCTCCGGTCGGAGACTCAAAGGAGACTCTTTGAGTCTCCTACCGGATACATTAGCATCTTTCCGCCGGTTGTCACATTATTGGCTTAGGAATGCGACAAAAGCAAATAAATCTCCATGAATTCAAGGCTTCATGGGGTGTGTAATTGATAGAAAATACGTTTTTTTTTTTTTGGGTGAACTACTCCTTTAAATCCTTCACCACTAAGGATGTCATTGTGTTCCGCTCAATGGGCGGCGCATGGTGTGGGCCGTGGACCAGTGTGGGGCTAAATTAGCGTTCCGGCGCTCTTGCGGGCTCATTCCAGGCATATTTGTGACACGCTCCTTATTGAGCTGTTGTGCTGCTTTCTAACAACGGTGCCCTGTGTGCGTATATATGCTAACAAATCAGCCAGCTGTAGGACAATCAAGACAAGCCAGGGACGAGGGGGATCCTACTCTAAAGTTGGAAGTATCAATACTGCAATGTAGAAATACTCTGTTACAAGTAGTCTAGAATTCAAAAAATTGCTTGTGTAAAAGTACAAAATTATTGGTATCAAAATGTACTTAAAGTACCAAAAGTAGAAAGTACTCATTATGCAGAATGTCCCAAGTGTTCAAAAGTAAAAAAATGCTAAAGAATATTTTTGAAAATAGCAGATCTACAAGCTCACAATGCGTCGCATTGCGACGCATTCTGAGCTTGTGGATCTGCTATTTTCAAACTTGTAGAGCTTGTAGATCTGTTATTTTCAAATGGCCGAAATGTATAGGGCTGAAGTGGGTTTTGTAATAATAATCCAAATCTACTAAGTAACTAGTAAGTAATTGCAGTGCGAGTCAAGTACAATATGAGTAGAAGTAAAAGTACTGAAAACTGGAAATACGCCAGTAAGGTAAAAATTAAAAACAATACCTCAAAATTTTACTTATAAGTACAGTCCTTGAGTAAAAGTACTTAGTTACATTACACCACTGTGTAGGGCAATCAGACAGCCAGGGACGAGGGGGGATCCCGCTCGGTGTTCAACAGGAGCTTTCATGCTGACTTTAAGGCCCTGCTAGTATCAGCTGGTGGAATGACCTGAACAGGGTAATTATGTGACCTCTGGCTGTGCAGAACTAATGCTGGAGGCATAGCTAACGTCTGGCATGACGATACCTTTTCCAGATTTTTTTTTTCTGCTCTCTTCTGCTCATACTCTATCTATAATGGTGTATTTATGTAGCGTCTTTACCCAATGCGCTTCACACACACATTCACACACCGACGGTGGAGGAAACCATGCAAGACGCCACCAGTGGTGTAAAGTAACTTAGTACATTTACTTTTACTAAATTGCACTATTTACCCCCCCCCCCCATCTAGATGTAATTACATCTCCATTACATCTGTGATGTAATAAATATCAAAACATGTAAACACTCAAGTAAAGCACAAGTCCCTCAAATGTGTACTTAAATACAGTACTTCAGTAAATATACTTAGTTACTTTCCACCACTGGATGCCAGCAGCGGTGGAAGAAGTACTCAAATATTTTACTTACTTAAGTAAAAGTAGAAATACCACAATATGAAAATTACTCTTACAAGTAAAAGGCCTGTGTTCAAAATGTTAAAGTACAGAAGTAATGGCATCAAAATACACTTAAAGTGCCAAAAGTAAAAGTTACAAAAATGTTTGAAAATAGCAGATCTACAAGCTCACAACGTGTCGCATCACGACACGTTGTGAGCAAATAGCCTAGGTATACAATAGGGCTAAAGTTAAGCTAAATGTAAGTTTTAAAATATAATAATGTATATCTGCAAAGTAACTTTTTGAAATTATATGAAGTTTTCAAATAATTGTTGTACAACATATACAATATTTGCCTCTGAGATGTAGTGGAGTAGAAGTAGAAAGTATTGGAAATTGGAAATACTCCAGTAAAGTAAAAGTACCTCAAAATTGTAAAGTACTTGAGTAAATATACTTAGTTACTTCCCACCACTGGAGCAGCCTGTTGATACATCATCACAGGGGCACATCCAGGCACATCTTTACCCCACTGGGGGACATTCACTGTTGTTTCCTAGGCAACAAGCGCCCCCCTCCCCTCTCCTCCTCTCCCCTCCCCTCCCTCCTCGTTGCCCTTGGATCATCTGGACCGTACCACGTGTGTTTATGACAGACGGGGGTGGACGAGTCCATAATTATCATGCATTACAATGATTTCTCCTCGGATAAGTGAGTGAATAGAATAAAAACGAATGAATTAACATCTCTTACGGATGTGTTTCTGAGCTGGTTGTAGCTTGAATGCATTTTGAAACGCAGATTTATGGATGTTTATTAAAAAATGGGCACCCCCTGCCATTACACATGCCCCAAACTGTCAAACTCGCTTGTTGCTTCGCCTCTCTCCACAGCCAGCGTTGCCATGTCTGCTTATTATAAGTGACTTTGGGTTTGTCTTTCTGTAAAGTTGTTTGTAAATATTGGTGGTTGCGGGTTGCGGTTATTTTGGGCTTGTTTCTAAAGTGTATAGTTGTTTATTTGGCCGTGTTTCTAAAGTGTAGTTGTTTATTTGGGCTTGGTTTCTAAAGTGTAGTTGTTTATTTGGGCTTGGTTTCTAAAGTGTAGTTGTTTATTTGGGCTTAATTGTTTCTAAAGTGGGCTTGTTTCTAAAGTGTGCTTATTTGGGCTTGTTATCTAATGTCAATGACCCCCAAATTAATATGTATTTGTCCACATACCCCCCCATCTGAACACAATGATTTTATGCCAGGGACCCCCATACAAGATTTGTGTTGTTAAAATGTTTAAAAAAATATTCCACATTTTTCATATTTTCTTCAAGATTTTCAAATAGCCGATGTATATTATGCTTAAAGCAGTGGTGGAAAAAGTACTCAAATGTTTTGCTTAAATAAAAGTATCAATACTGCAAGCAATACCCTGTCTGGAAAAGTCTGTAATTCAAATTTACTTGAGTGAAAGTACAAAAGCATTGGCATCAAAATGTACTTAAAGTACCAAAAGTAAAAGTACTAAAATGTTTGAAAATAGCAGATCTACAAGCTCACAACCCGTCGCCATGCGACGCGTTATGAGCTACTGTAGATCTGCTATTTTCAAATATCCTATGTATAAAAAGGGGCTAAAGTGGTTAATGTATGTTTTAAAATGTAATAATGTATATCTGCAAAGTAACTATAGTAATTATACTTTTCAAATAATTGTGGTGGACTCGGAGTAAAAGTAGGCTACAATATTTGCCTTTGAGATGTAGGCAGGCTATAGTGGAGTAGAAGTAAATGTATTGGGCTCATGTTTTCATAGACCAGGCTGCCTGTTTCTCTCCCAAAACCTGGCAACGCCGCTCTCGCCACAGCCTTAAAAGTAGTTTAGCAGCGGAGAGAGCAGCGACTCACCTGCTCTCCTCTCCTTTACGACACAATAACACACTTTTAACAGTAAATAAACACATTTTCAACAGAACATAAACTACAGTTGGGCGTTGGGAAAAACAAACAAAACAACAACAACAACAACAACAACAACAGCAAAAACCCCCCCAAGAGAGGGAGGAAAGAAGCACAGTCGCAGCTCCACTGCAGGCTTTACCGGGTCGTTGGAGGAAAGGTAGCCGGTGACAGATCGCTCTACCCCGGCTACAGCTGGATGTGACAGGTCGGTGCTATCAGCCAGCAGGTAGGAGGAACACAGGAGCTGGGATACTTTTCTTTTCTGATCTTTTCTTTAATATCGTTTGATTACTTCTTGTTTTTATCTTTTTTTGTATTTTTATAAATGTTTTCATTTTTTTAATTTTTTTTTATGATCTTTCTTTTTTTGTGTAAAGCACTTTGAGTTGCATTCTATGCAGTGGTGGTAAAAGTACTCAGTTTTTTTTTACTTGAGTAAAAGTATCAATACTGCAATATAGAAATACAGTAAAAGTCCTGTAATCAAAATTCACCTGAGTATTATAAGTACAAAAGTATTGGCATCAAAATGTACTTAAAGTACCAAAAGTATAAAGTACTCATTGTGCAGAATGTCCCATTTCACAAGTTCAACATGTATAAAAAAATCTTTTGAAAATAGCAGATCTACAAGCTCACTGCTTGCATCTTGAGGCATGAGCTTGTAGATTGGCTATTTTCAAATGGCCGACATGTATATACTGTAGGGCTGAAGTGGTTAATGGATGTTTTGTAATAATAATCTAAATCTACAAAGTAACTAAAGTTTTCAAATAAATATAGTGGATTAAAAGTACAATATTTGTCTCTGAGATGTAGTGGAGTAGAAGAAAAAGTACTGCAAATTGGAAATACTCCAGTAAAGTAAAAAATACCTCAAAAGTGCAGTACTTGAGTAATGTACATTTACTTAGTTACTTTCCACCACTGCAAGGCAAGCAGGTATAATATACTGCATGGATGGAGGGTTAGCCTAGCATTTAGCATGCTTCTATAACCCCCATAGGCTGGTAGCATGGAGAGCTAGCCTCTTATAATGCTAAAGTCTGGATGTGGCTTGGGAAAAAGGAACAGATTTACAAGATATTGATGTGTTCATGGCTTGTAGATCTGTTATTTTTGGTAGACACGTGAGTGGTTCATTGTTTCTTCACCTGTGTACCATGAATCCAGCTGGGGATTACTTTGATTATACAGTACTGTGATTACTCTTACTCTTACTACTTCTCATAATTGCTTGAATAGCGGAGTGCAAAGTACAGTATTTACCTATGATATGGAGTGGAGTATACATAAGTAATAAGGTATGTCTAATAGAAAGTATGAGGTATCAAATACTTTGAGTAGTAAAGGTAGGAGTAAAAGGTACATCAGAATTGTACTTGATTAGGCTTGGCTGCTGGAGTTTTATAATACTGTAATTAAAGTCATAATTACTATTACTCATAAGTGTGTGGTGTTCGTCTGGTAGTGGAGTAAAAAGTACAATATTTGCATGTATAGTGGAGTTGAAGTGTGAAGCATAACAATGGAAATACTCAAGTGAAATGCCTCACAATTGTAATGTTTTGAGTACAGTACTTGAGTGAATGAACTTAGTTACTTTCTAATCTTGCAGCAGATGAGTTGATAATACTGTAATTAAGTCATCATTATTATAGTATTCATAGTACTCTTCATCATAGCTGTGTGATGCAATTTTATCAGGTGACAGCAGTGCTGTGTCATATGAATGATTTGGATCACATGACTGCCGTTGATAACCATACAGACTTTATTGTGTTCTGTGTTGTTTAAAGAGCTATACGTTGTCGTAGTTAAGTTGAGGCAGCACATCAAGGCCTATCGTCTATGTCGGGTGGGAACCTCATTATGTCCAAATAAACAGACTTTTCAGGACTCAAATTCAAAAATAGCAAAAGTGGCAGATCCACAAGCTCGAAAGGCGTCTGATCAAGTAGGGCGACAGGGCGTATTACGGAAAAACACAACAAGTCGCGAATATGGAGATAGGAGGTTTCTGCCCGACAGCAGCAACGAAATGCTCTATCAACTGTGCTTAGTCATCAAATCTTAAAAGGCAACACTTGTTGTAGGAATTAGTATGGCACTGGTGTGACAGTTTTATTTACTGCACTGTGTAACACATTAGATGTGTTTAGAACTATGTAATGGGGGTGTAGCAGTTAATCAGACTAATCTATTATAAAAATAAATTATGATTTAATTGAATAATTGATTAATAATTGATCCCTATTTTGGGCTTGTCATTATAATAAAAAATAACCAATCCACAAGCTCGCAACGTGTTGCGATGCATTCTGAGCTTGTAGATCGGCTATTTTCATTATCGGGACGTCACCGGTGTGTGACAAAGTGTAAATTGATCTGAAATGGTTAACCGATTCATTGATATATCATTTTCTTTTATATATGAACAAAAATAAGCTTTTCAATTATTCGATTCATCAAAAAAGTCATTGTTAGAATAATTGCCAAGAAGATCATTGAGAGTTACAGCCCTAAAGTGCACACTGGATTGATTGGTGAGGAGGAATTGCGGTAGAATTATTATATTGTTATATTTCTCATGTTATAAGAGTCAAGATGTCTTGGCTTAGGCCTGGTAGCTATTGTTTTTGGTACATCTTGTCTTGTTTTTGGTACAGCTTGTCTTGTTTTTGGTACAGCTTGTCCTTGGTGTCACGACTAGAGTATAACTATAGTCTGATCTCTGTGTTCGATGACAGAACAACCTTACCACCCATCTGTGTGTCTAATGCAGGCCAGGGGGTTCTCAAAGTGGGGTGCAGGGACCCCCAGGGGTCCTTGAGGGGGTTCCAGGGGGTCCCCAGCATCAAAATCAGTTGAACCGTAACCCTTATATATCGGCTATTTGAAAATAGCCGGCCTTGTAGATCGGCTATTTTCAAAACAATCTGGGAACATAATGTGACAAAAATGCCACAAAATGTTTTCAGATGGGGGTCCGCGGCTATATACATGTTAATTTGGGGGTCCTTGACATGAAAAAAAAACAAAAAACACTGGGCTAATATACTACTCCCCATGAATTCATGTAATGTAACCCATTTATATATGTATATACCTAAAATCTAAAATGACACAGATGCTCTCCCGGATTGAATCGGTTAAAGCAGTGGTTTTCAACCTGTTTCGTGCCAAGGACCCCTAAATTGATATACATTTGGCCGGGGACCACCATCTGAAAATGTTTTACGCCAGGGACTCCCTCAGAAGCAAAGATTTGAGTAAAAAATGCTCGCTTTAAAATATATATTCAAAGATCTGCACACGTTTTTTTTTTTTCTAAAATAGCAGATCTACAAGCTCATAGCGCGGCACTCGGTGCCGCGCTATGAGCTTGTAGATCTGCTATTTTTGAAAAGCCAAAAGCTAAGTGGTTAAAATGATTGCGACGCTATGTTAACTCATTTTTGCTGGGGACCTCCTGGTACCCCACCCCCAAGGACCACTGGTGGTCCCCGCACCACTGGTTGAGAACCACTGGGTTAAAGCACTGCCACCCACCGCCACCTTGAAACAGTGTCTCCCACTCGTCAGCATCGCCTATTGATCCAGAATTCCTCGACATCGGACACGGAATTGAAACAGGACACGGATTGAAACGAACAGTAATCCGCAGCAGAGGACCTCATTCAGTGCAACGCGTGTGCGATTATTCCACCTGTCAGCAGTGGTGGAAAGTAACTAAGTACATTTGCTCAAGTACTGTACTTACAGTACAATTTTGAGGTACTTTACTTTACTGGGGTATTTCCAATTGTCTATACTTTTACTTCTACTCCACTACATCTCAGAGGCGAATATTGCACTTTTACTCCACTACAATTATTTGAAAACTTGAGTTACTAGTTACTTTGCAGATATCAATTATTACGTTATAAAACATACATTAACCACTTCAGCCTTATATTATACCGAGGCTATTTGAAAATAGCAGATCTACAAGCTCACAACGCGTTGGGATGCAAGGCGTTGTGAGCTTGTAGATCTGCTATTTTCAAATATTTTAGTACCTTTACTTTTGGTACTTTAAGTACATTTTGATACCGATACTTTTGCACTTCTACTCAAGTAAATTTTGAATTCCGTACTTCTACTTGTAACAGAGTACTTCTACATTGCAGTATTGATATTTTTACTTAAGTAAAACATTTGAGTACTTTTTCCACCGCTGCCTGTCAGCCGCATATGAATGATCGTCTCATGATGGAGAGAAAGCATTCCTCTCTCTGGTAGCCATGGAAACCGCTTGACGGAGGCATTAGAACGTGCCACGGACTAGTCAATAACACGGAAACATGATGTGTTGCGTCGCTTCGCTGTCGGGCAGAAACCTCTTATCTCCATTAGTGTTGATTTTGACAGCAAATGTTGATGTAGTTTTGGTCATAGTCTTTTGAATCAAATTCCATTTAGTTTTAGTCATATTTTAGTCATCTGAAATGGTTTACTGTTTGTCTAGTTTTAGTCGACTAAATATCATAAGATTGTAGTCGACTAAATCTACAGTTGATCTCTTCTCCACTAATTAGTCCCTCCCTAACATTTTAGTCTAGTTTTTATTTGTTGACAAAATTGTCAATATATTTAGTCTTAGTTTTAGTCATCATAGCTTAGATTTTATTTAGTTGTATTTAGTTTTCGTCAGTGAAAAATCAACGCTGATCTCCATTTTCTAACTTGGCTTGCAATAGTAGCCGATCTGCTACTTTTGCCATTTTTGAATTTGAATGGTGAAAAGTGACAGTGTTGTACATGAGGTTCCACCAGACAGATGTTGTTTTTCTTCCCCTCTGGACGTGTTGTTGTAAAGATCTGCTCTGCTTGAGCTTGTTTTGGGTTTGAACGGAAGGTTTAGACCGGGGAGAAACCTGTAGTTTCTGATGGTTCTTGGAACCTGCAAAACAGAGACACACATTTGTCCTGTATGTTGTGTTTGTTGTCAGTGCTGTTTTATCCCACTGACTCACCCGCCAGTGAGGAGCCCCCACCGAGAGGACTTTTAGCCATCCCGTAGGAGTACGTGTTTGATTGATTGAATACTTTATTTAGAAGTTTGCACACGAAAGTACCGTTTAAATACAAGGTCAGCTAAATAGGATTGAAAAGCCCATGAAATGGCTTGTTTCAAATGGGGTCCCCATGTACTCAATTCATTGTGACATTAAATGTCAGACAGATGTACACTACTATGCAGAACATCATATAAACAGTTAACAAATTGAAAAATAAGAAAAACAAATATGTACAGTCAAAATTTCAAGAAAAAAAAAAGGGGGGGTGCTTAGGTTATGACTTTTACAGACGGCAGTTTTGAATTGCAGCCTCCTGAAGGTACTCTTTTAGGGCAGTTTTGAAGGAGAGTAGGGTTTTACTCTCCTTCACTGCTTTTGGTAGGGCATTCCACATTTTTGTTGCATAGCAGGAGAACGAATTCAACCCCTTGTTCGTCCCAAATCTGGGTTGTCACGTGCAGTGGCAAATGTCACCTTCCCAGTCCCCGCCCCGGCTGCCCTCCCCCGAACACAGGCATTGGTTCACATAGACACTCAACAGAGCCGGATGCACCACGGTGGATTCGATCCCACATTCCCACAACCTCTGCAGTAATGGGCAGGCACTTTACCACTGCGCCACCTGAGTATTGTAATAGATATAGTATTTATTGAAGTAACATAAGTATTTACATGAAGCTACAGAACAAGTAGGAAAACGTTGAAAAACCTTCATAAACCTATTCATTCATACCTGGTTATTTATGCTGTGTCAACGCGCCTCCCCCCAAACTTATAGAACCTTCGAGAATTCTCCTGCGCCTATAGTGAGCCTTATACGGCTCACTATTGCCTTATAAGGCTATAGTGTCATCGTAATATGTCATCATAATATCCCAGAATAAACCATTAAGCAATCTTCCATCAAGCCTGGTGTCTCAATCTATCATATTTGACGTGCTCCTTCGAGTTGGGGTTATGTTCTCCCAACTCGGATCATGGCGATTTGGCTCCATCGTAGTCTCTTCCAAACCCTTTTGCTCACCCTTCAGGCATTAGACACGTATTCCCGCCGAACCATGGTTGACTAATAATAATATATATCATTGTTGCTACTCCTAGCATTTTACCAAGATCTGTAGCCAATTTCTGATCAACAACGGGCTTGGCATTTCTCGTAACTTGAAGACGCTATCATTCAGCTTCATGTTCCCCTGATATTGCCAGACAATTCATAATGCCTGAGGGTGTTTTTGCCAAAAACCTATCTCAGCCTATTCCACCCAAGATAAGCCCTTGGGGAGGTCCATGTTTCCCAGAAACCAGATGCTCAGAGGCACATGTAGCTACTCGTGATATGGTACTGAAGTTTCAAACCATTGGTTTCTAACAATAGTCTTAATGTGTGAGCGCATACGCAGTTTATGACTGTCTGTCACATGCCCTTAATGGTCAAACATCTACATTAAGCATCTACAAACCCCAACGTGGGACTTTAAAGGTAGGGTAAGTGAGTTTCTTTGGTTATAATAAGTGTTAAATAGCTCTATAATTCTGATAGTACTCATTGCTATAGAGTGTCTGTTCAGTAACAGGAGTCTCCATGTCTCTCCAGCTCTTTATTAAACAGAAAATGCATTTTGGGGTCAGGATACCAATTTTATCCAATCAGGATCAAGAACTCAGACAGGATACAGATTAAACAAGTGAAATTGGAAGTGACGACACAAAGACATTAGACAATTGGAATTAAAATTAAGCTGATACATGTATACTCTCTCCTGATTGGCTGAAATTTTGCAACCCACCTGAACATTTATTTTCTGTTTATTGAAGAGCTGAAGAGACGGGGAGATTACTGTTACTGAACAAACACTCTGTAGCAATGATTACTATCAGAATATAGAGCTTTAACCTTTTAACAGAAACACTTCTTTGATTTAACCAAAACAATATCACTTACCCTTACCTTTAACCCCATTGTGTCCTTATTCCTGGGGTGAACACTCGGTGAAAATAGACGATCTGAAAGCTTTCCGTGAGCTTGCAGATCGGCTATTTTCGCTGAAGAGTTTTGGTGTAGAGAGGGGGGGGGGGGGTAATTATATAGGGTTTTAAGTGGTTAAGCCAATGTGATTATTACACTTTAGTGCAGGGGTCTTCAACAGGGGGTCCGGGACCCCTAGGGGGTCCTCAGAGTTACTACAGGGGGTCCGCCAAATCTTTGTGTGATGTGATTTTTTTTTTACCTTAACCACTTGAACCCTAGCATCCCTTTTTTCTGAGGAGAACTTTAGCCAAAAATAGCAGATCTACAAGCTCTCAACGCCTCGCTCTGCGAGGCGTTGAGAGCTTGTAGATCAGCTATTTTTGGCAAAGAGGCTATAGGTGTAGAGGGAAAAAATTAAGATTAAAAACTTTAATCTGAAACACCATTTTATACAATATAGAGTAGGGGGTCCCTGCTTCATCTCTCTCTCAGCTAGGGGGTCCTTGGCCTGAAAACGTTGAAGACCCCTGCTTTAGTGAACTCAGTTAATGTTTTTTTATTATGAATTGAACTTCCGTTAATCCATTAAGACCTGGAACGCGTCTGTCATTTTAAGATTTATTTAGCAAAAATAGCAGATATACAAGCTCATAGTGCGGCACCGGAATGTACATTATTTTTAAAGCAAATAATATTATATACATAACATCATTTTGAGTGGTCCTTGACATGGAAAAAAGTACGTTTTTTTCAAAAAACGGTTAGGGTTTAGAAGACATTTGTAGAATCCCCAAAAGCAAATATTTGAGTTAAAGTGTTCGCTTAAAAAATATATATTAAAAAAAAATCACAATTTTTGAAAAAAATATAGCAGATCTACAAGCTCATAGCTCATATGAGCTTGTATATCTGCTATTCTTGAATAGCCCAAAGTATGAAATAATGGTTTTAGCTAAAATCTAAAATGACACAGCTGCGTTCCCGGTCTTAATGGGTTAAATACAAGACAATCTTGAAGCACACACACACACAAACCCATTCCAAGAACACAGTGTGAGGACCTGGGGTTTAGAAACTATTCTATTTTGTCCCCCGCTCACAGCGGCAAGTGACTTCTCCTGTCACTTTCACCATTTTAGCCAAAACCTTTGTGTGTGTGTGTAGTGTACTTGTATTTATATACTTGTGAGGGCCAAATTAGCCTATTCCCTCTATGTGTGTGAGGGCACACATAGAGTATAATGTGAGAAATAGACATTTTTGAGGACCATTTTCCTGAGAAATTATAGTTTTATAGTTACACTAGAATTAGGAAAAGTAAAAGTACCAGTATCAAAAATGTATTTGATTAAAAGTATTAATATCAAAATTGGCATCAAAATATACTTAAGTACTAAAAGTAAAAGCACTCGTTATGCACAATGTCCCATTTCACAAGTTTCCAAATGTATAACATTCTTTGAAAATAGCTGATCTACAAGCTTTGCGACGCGTCGTGAGCTTGTCGATCGGCTATTTTGAAATAGCCAAAATACATTACTGGTTAATTAATGTATGTTTTACAAAGTAACTTGTAACTAAAGTTTTCAAGTAATTATAGTGGAGTAAAAGTATCATATTTGCCTCTGAGATGTACAGTAGTGTAGTAGAAGTAAAAGTATTGAAAATTGGAAATACTCCAGGTAAGCAAAAGCACCTCAAAAGTGTACTTACTGTAAGTACAGCACTTGAATAAATACGTAGACTTTCCACCACTGGTAATACAAACATGCGTGTGTGTGTGTGTGTGTGTGTGTGTGTGTGTGTGTGTGTGTGTGTGTGTGTGTGTGTGTGTGTGTGTGTGTGTGTGTGTGTGTGTGTGTGTGTGTGTGTGTGTGTGTGTGTGTGTGTGTGTGTGTGTGTGTGTGTGTGTGTGTGTGTGTGTGTGTGTGTTTCAGAGAAAAGAGCATTCAAACTGCAAGTTAACCGTCGTTACCGTGCATAAATGACAGGTGTAGCAGATTTTAAAAAAGCACCACCCCGCAGGTAGCCAAACCTACATCAGCAATTGGCCAATGGCCCATGCCGTTTTGTCAGCCTGTTATTATTATTATCATACAGTAGCTACTTTGCGTTTTTGCTCTGTCATCGTGCGCCCCCCCCCCCCCCCCCCCCCCCGTGTGACAACCTCAAGAGTACAGCTGCTGTTTTTATTTATTTATATATTTATTTATTTCACCAGAAGCCCCAGCGTCTCTTCCGCTTGATATTTGATTACAGCTTAACAGCAGGAAACTGCCTCTTCATTGATCTCTCTCTCTCTCTCGTCTCTGTTTTCTCTTTCCTCTGCCCTAGTTAGTGTGACGTGTCTTTTTGTCCCTTTAACCTGAACCTCGCATGCTTCCCAAAGTCATGTTTTTTGCATCATACACACACGCACAAGGATTTAAAATCGACAAACTACAGTTGAATACAGATACAATTATTACATAATAGCTTGAGATAATCGCAGTTATTTTTTGCATAACCGTCAGCATTTCCATTCATCTGTTGAAAAAATAGCGGAAATAGCCAATCTGTAAGCTTACAGTGTGTCTCAAGCCTATTTTAGTTTTTTACAACATGCAATTATTACAAATATTGTTTTGACCGTAGTACTGTACATTATTCATTTTGATTATTGGTACCAATCATTGTCAGTCATTTCTTTGTATAGCCTACTGTATTTCAGTTATTTGTCACAATCTGCCCTGCGCAGTCGTTTTTGTTTACAAAGTGTGAAAGGTAAACCAAAATTTCATTTCTATTCATATGTTCCAACGTTAAACGCCAAAAACACTTATTAAATCATTAGTTGCAAGTAATTGTATGACAGTCGAATCGTCAACTAAAATGTTGATTGTGACAACCTCTACAGTAGGTGGCCAGTGACTTTGACCAGTTTCACTTTCGAAACCTTTGCATCGTGCATGTCACACAAACAGAATGCGGCTCACACAACACCAATGGTTTTGATAATGTGGATTATATAAGACGTCATTTTACCATTATAGCATGTTTGTGTTCACATAATACATCCCATCACAGCTCAGAATTATACAGAGTGTTCTGTCTTCTCTTCCAAGCTTGACGTGTAAAACTTGACACAAAAGCTCCATTCCTGTAAAACATATCTAAAGTTTTTCATAATCATCCAACTCAAGGAAATCGACACAAATAGAACACATTTTTACTAATAAATACCTCTCTTATCCAAGTTAAACCGGGAATGCATCTGTTTTAGATTTTAGCTTTTGCTAAGTTTGTCTGAAAAGGATTTACAACTGCGGTTCTAAAAAAAATTGCAGCATATCACATATTGCCGCACTGTGAGCTTGTACATCTATCTTTGGAAACATTTTGGAAAAATCTTGAAAGTGTTTGAATTCTTTTGAATAATTTAGATTTTTTTCCCCCTGACAAATCTTCTCTTCTAGGGGGTCCCTCGCACAAAATATTTTCAGATGGGGGGGTACTTGGCCAAATACATATCTGTGTAGTTTGAGAACTACTGATTTAGAAGGTATTTGTAGAATCGGCCACAGGTCTTAATGGGTTAAAAGTGAAATCATATTTAGGGCGATAAAACTTAATGGGTTAAAATTTAAATCATCATATTATTTAGGGCGATAAAACTTAATGGGTTAAAAGTTAAATCATCATATTATTTAGGGCGATAAAACTTAATGGGTTAAAAGTTAAATCATCATATTTAGGGCGATAAAACTGAATGGGTTAAAAGTGAAATCATCATATTTAGGGCGATACAGCATTCCTTCTAATTAGCCACCGTTTTCAGTCCGCTTCCTTGTGTTCGCTTCGGGCGGCGGAACCCTACATGTGGTGGGTGTGATATCGCAGTGAGCCCAGTCGTTCTGGGGTTTCAAACCGGACGGGCCGGACGGCGAGAGCGGAGAGCAGAGGGGAGGGGAAGGAAATGGCTCTGCTCGTTGTTTTGTCCACCAGGCTTTTTGTTTGTTTTCCTGTCGAGCAAATCTATTTAGGAGGCACGCTATCTGCTGGTCTGCCGGTGGACATTAGCTACAACCACGGCTCAAATGAGCTTATTGACGTTGACGTGGCCTGAGTGAGCGATACCAGATTTTTTGGAGAATCCTTCGTTTACTGATGTCAAAAAAAGCAGTGGTGGAAAAAGTACTCAAACGTTTTACTGAAGTAAAAGTATCAATACGGCATTGTAGAAGTACTCTGTTACAAGTAAAAGTCCGGAATACAAAATTTACTTGAGTAAAAGTGCAAAAGTATTGGTATTAAGATGTCATTAAAGTACCAAAACTAAAAGTACTAAAATGTTTGAAAATAGCAGATCTACAAGCTCACAATGCGTCGCGAGCTTGTAGATCGGCTATTTTCAAATAGTTATAATATCCTTTTTTAGTTTTTTTGTTTTTAAAACATGTTCAGAACCCAAGATATCATCATCTGAAGCTGTGCAGCTCCATCCACTCCTTGTTTAACTTAGAACTGAAAAAGGCTGTATCTCGCTTCCTAAGCACTTTTTGTTTTCTGTGAAAAAAACTCTGGCACTTTTCAGAATCAATTCTGAAATAATTCTGGCAATCCTGGCACTCAATGAGTTAAGGCAGAAAATCCAAAAATGTGGGTCATTTTATCGCCTACTCAGGCTTTTGTGAGCCCCCCCAGACAGTTTTTAAGTTGCTCGATTCAATATGATATTTGATATTAATTTGATCAGACACGCCCCCTTCCTATACAAACCCATTATAACTTAAATGTTAGATTCGTCAAAAACACCCGTCCTTAGTTCTGGTGGCTCATCCTGCCCTCCTAATACATGAGGGGGCTGTGCCCCTGTGTGTTTTTTCAAATACTATTTTCCTTTCTTTTATCAAATTTTTGTATTGTATTGATGTTTTTTTAATTTTCCCCAAAAATATATTTAAAAAAATGAAAAAACACGGTCTCCTCACGTATTAGAAGGACAATATCAGTCATCAGAACCAAGGACAGGTGTTTCCGATTAATCTAATAGGTTAAAATGGAGTTTACGGGGTGCTCACAAAAGCCTGATCGTAGACGATAAAATGACCCAAATCTTTTTTGAAAGTGAAATCAGGACACAACTGCTGCATAATTATTGCCTATATTGATGTCATCAAAGAAGTCAAATAATGCCCGATATATCAATGAGACCGACGTATTGACCTGTCTCTAATTGTTTTTTTTTGTTTACTGAATCAACTGACGTCGGTGGCTGTCATTTGAGAGATTGTGACGTAGGTCGGTCATAGTTGACGGGGACTGCGGTGGCCTTGCTGTCAAATAGGTCATCACAACGGCCCTGGCCTGGATTATGACAATCGCTGTCCTGGATGAGTCACATAGTCTAATATGTACTTCTTAGGCCATGAATGGAAGTTTATTTCACAACCCGATAAGCAGCTGCCCGGCGTACTCACCGGTAATAACAGGGGAAATCATTTCGCCCTCCACGTTCATGCACTGCCCCGCATGATTCACAGACCAGGGGTTCTCAAGCTGTGGGACGGGGCCCACCGGTGGGCCGCGAGGATATTGCAAGTGGGTCGCCAAAATAATTGGCAAAACGCAAAGATTTTACTTTCCAATTCTACCCCGGATTCGAACCCGGTCTTCTGCGCTGACATTTTTATCATTGCGCTAATAGATTCTGCCTGCTTGCTCAGGGGATAAATGGAATCTTGACCGTCAGGACAAAATTCGTGTCAGATCCTGTGACTAGGTGAGACATGACCTTTGACACGATCTAAATGTCTCAATAGAAGAGCAGGGAGACTAAATACAACCACGACAAGTTATATTGTATTAACATACTCTACCGTACAGATTGGAAGAAATAACATTTTATTCATTAAAAAAGGTTACATAGTGCCACTATAACCCTATATTTGTCAAAACAAAGCCATAAAGTATTCGGTGCATTTACTGCACAGGATTTCGTTTTCACCCTTATTTGAAAAGATTTTGTGCCAGGGCCATTTTTAACACAATTTATTTTGCTTCTGGTGGTCCCTGGCACAACATTTTGTATTTTGAGATGGGGGGGTCCGTGGACGAATACAGTAGCCGGCCAGTGACTTTGGCCATTTTCCTTCCACACCTCCTGCATATGGAGCCCGTGACCCGAGATGATGTTGGTTCGAATCCAGCACACGACACCGATGGTTTTGATAATGTGGCTTGTGGAAGTTAAATGGTGGATTTGTGGATATAGGACTCTATATGAAAAAAACTTGTTACAGTATATCAACAAAACGCATCGCATTCTGTTTGTGTGACATGCAAAGGTTTTGAAAGTGAAACTGGCCAAAGTCACTGGCCACCTACTGTACTGTACATATCATTTTGGGCATCCTTGACATGAACACATTGACAATGACAACCAGTGGTCTTTTAGCAGGGGTTCTCAAAGTGGGGTCCAGGGACCCTCGGGGTTCCTTGCTTGGGTTCCAAATGGACCCTTACAGGTCTGTGACTCTTGAGAGTGTGCAAATGGAACCAAATGGACCCGTACGGGTCCATTTGGTTCCATTTGCACACTCTCAAGAGTCACGGAGTCGTTGAAATTAGCGTCTCTCCTCATCTCCTGCACAGCTGTATCTTCACACACAGCGTCAAGGCAGCGAGCGGCCATTCAGGTGCAGCTGTAAGGTGACACGTCCTCTTAAGGACAAAGGCACCCCCCCCTCGACCCCTCCCCCCATGTTCCAGGCATAATGGTGACTTATAGGTCAACAGACCCCCACCCCCCTCACCCACCCATGACAACACTCAAGATGACGTCGGTGTCGTTAAAAAGGCCCTCCGGCCTTCCCACAACTGGTCGGTTTCACTGAGGGTGGCCAGTTGTCTGTAGCCTGGTAAACCCTCCCTCCGGAAATCTCATTTCCATTCGATCTCAGGAAGGAGTCTGGCATGATTGCTCATTCTGCAATATTGGCTGTGGGCTGGAGTTGGGCGGGAGTAATACCGTTGACTGACAACCCCTTCAACCAATGATCGTTTTTCCCCTTCAGCCAATCAGCAGTTCATGTTGACGAGCTCCAGACTATGTGACGCAACGGGACTTTTGGGACGGCCATGCCGAAAATAGGTTGCCTTATTGGGATACATGCGTGTCACTCCCCGCCCCTGCCGGTTCTCTAAATTTATATTTTTAAATAGGCTCTGTCATGATTAATTGACCACATATATGAAGTTAAACAACTAAATTCTATCCAAACGATATGTTAATAGTAAATTCCGTGCCTCAAAAAAGAAGTTTGAGAGCGTTTTAAAACCGAAAGTAAGAAGTGAAGGCACTCGCACAAATAACAATGGCTGCCGTTCGTCTTTTGTCAGCGGCTCTCAGGCTGCACTCGGCTTCATTCGGGCTCACTCGAACTCGCCACCTGATTGGCCAACGTAAGCTGTCAATCACAGAACGATGAGCGACGACGCTGATAGGCGCGGTTAGGTCCTGATTTCGCTGGAAACTCCCCAATATTGCAGAATGGGCGTTCATGCCAGACTCCTTCCTTCCTCCTCCTTCCTCCCGGAGGGAGGGTTTACCAGGCTAAGTTGTCTGTGTTTAGCGAGATTAAAGGGATATTTCACTTTCAAACACGGTTTGGGGTCATTTTAACATCTACTCAGGCTTTTGTGTTTCTTTTTTTTTTTTTAAAGTTGCTTGCCTCACAGCCTGATGGGTTTGATTCCCGCTGGGGGGCGATGTGGGCGCTGGGGGCGTGTCCTCTCCTCCGCGTCATCAGTGCCCATACCCTAGGTGGGGTTGGCGATAGAGCCTACTCTGTGTGGAGTTTGCATGTTCTCCCCGTGTCCCCTAGGGTAGGTACCCTCACAAAAAAACATGCAGTAATCCTGGTCTCTATACTGCCTCCCCCTGGTCAGCCGGGGGCGCCTGATGCATAATAACGTGTTCCTTCCACGCGCTACGTCCTACCGGAGAACCTCCCCCCTGTCAGGTGATAAGAAGCGGCTTGCTAGCGCTCATGCATTGAAGGAGGTATGAGCTCGTCTCTAGGCTCTCCCTAGGCTGGCAGAGGGAGTGTAGCGCCCAGGATTACTTAGACATTAGGCACTGGGTGAAAAAAATGGGTTACAATATTGCGGGGTAAAAAATGTAGAAAAAAAATTGCTTGATTTAGTATTTAAGGACCCCAAACACGTTTGAAAGTGAAATATCCCTTTAAGGCAGTGGTGGAAAGTAACACAATTAATTTACTCAGTTAGGGTATGGTCAAACGAAACTATGGCTGCCGGCTGATGAACTCAATTTGCGTGCGGCAGACTGTTTTTTGCAGCCAGCGCATTAAAAAAAAAGTATTTGAGTAGCTTGCAGCGCATTCTGTCCCAATAACCAGTGACGCACACCTGTCACTCACTTTCAGGACCCTCCCCATAGCCCGCAGTTCTGTAGCTCTATCGCAAGCACCATGTCGCTTCCTGAGTCTTGGCACGGTTCACCTTCGACTCACCCGATTGGACAGAGGGGGGGAAAGCAGCATCTGTTTCGAGCATTCATCTGCTTCAAGTAGACAATAGACATGGCGTATAGAACGCATAAACGCAAGGTGTGCGCGACGACGCGCAAGACCATCAAACCACGCCATTCCCATTGAAAAGCATTGGCAGAATCCACCCTCATAGGCAGAATTAAAGTGTGACCGTGCCCTTACTACACTTTTTTTGAGTGGGGCCAGCCACTCCTACACTTGACCGTGTGTGTGGGTGTGTCCGTCCGTCCAGCCGTCCGTCTGTCTGTCTGTTTGAGCACGGCCTCAACAGCTGCAGCTGATTGCAACACAAGGATGCAACCAGTTACACTAATTCAAAGGCACAACTCTCTTCACACTGGGTGTGATACTTTTACTTTAATTGAGTAGGCCCCATTGTTCTATAATTTACGCTTTTACATCTTTTAGGCAAATATTGTACTATTTACCCCTCTAGAATTATTTGACAACTTTAGTTACAAGTTACTTTGTAGATTATTACTACAAAAACACTAACGCCATATTTTATACTTGGTTTATTCGAAAATAGCAGATCTACTAGCTCATAATGTGTCACGTTGTGAGAGTACCCGTTTTGTACTCTTACTCAAGTAAAATTTTGAAAGCAGGACTTTTACTTGTAACAAACCAGGTATTTCTACATTGTGGTATTGTGGCTACTTTTACTTATGTAAAAACTATCGGAGTCCTTTTTCCACCATGAGTCATTTTTCCTTTCACTCTGAAGCTTGAGAAAAAAAGCTGTACCTTTATTTTCTGAGTGGCTTTATTTTTTTATTTTCTGAGTGTCTGACTTGGTGGATAATAGGTTTGTTATGTGTGGCAGGGAAACACCACGTTGTTTGTGAGGTACATGTGTTATTATGTCACCTGTATGCGTGTCGAGCTGGAGAAAGACAGAGAAGCGACCGAGAGAGTCAGGCAGACAGGCAGACAGACAGACAAAGAAAGAAAGAGAACAAGACAGACAGAGAGATGGACAGAGAGAGTGAGACAGGATGACAGACAGAGATAAATAGAAGGAGAGACAGACAGACAGACAGACAGACAGACAGACAGACAAAGAAAAAGACACAGACAGACAGAGAAAAACAGACAGACAGACAGACAGCGTACAGCCGCTCTATTGAACGTGGACAGAGCGATGGTGAGCGGTGGAGCCGTGACTCATCATCGGTATAGTGTGTGTGACGTGTCTCGTGGTAGAGCAGGGTTGGCCCCCCCGCCAGGCTGTGCCAGCGTGGAGCCATCGTCACCATAGCAGGGCTGTGACACACACAGGAGCAGAGTTGACTAGAATAACACACACACACACACACACACACACACACACACACACACACACACACACACCTGCTCAATGAACCTACTGACACGCAGCGTTTTGCTTTGGTTCTTACTGGCTGTATTCTGAAGCATACGGTACATGTTAATCACTCCCAACCTGGCAACACTATTTTGGGCATGTGATTAGTAGATGGATAGATGGCTAGATGGACGGACAGATTGAATAGATAGATAGATTCCTTCCCTCCTTCGGTACTTCCTTCCTTCCTTTATTGATTGGGGGGAATTCAGGCACCAGAGACGGCACAGAGAATAACACCACAATAAAGACACCCTCAACCAAATATGAATAAAGGATACAAACCTAGGCTAGAGATGAAACAATTACAACGAAAATTCATACACAATTTTAAGCAATTAATCACTTGAACCCCAGCATTCATATTATGGGGGGAACATTTTGCCAAAAATACTTTTGGCAAAGACACTCAGTGTAGACAGAAAAAAGCGGTCCAAGTAACAACTCAGGTCCAGATGACTAAATCTAGAGGGTTTCAGTGTTTAACTCATTGACTGTGGGAGTAAATACATAAATATATCGGCCGTTGCCAGCTTTTGTGAGCGTTTATACAAACCTTTGTGAAAAACAACAGTGAAAATATGTGCAAATGTTTAAATATATATATATATACATTTTTATGGATTTTTTTATTGGAATCTTTGCTTCTGGGGGTCCCTGGAACAGAATGCATAATGCATACAACTGCATATCATTTTGGGTGGTCCTTGACATAAAAAGTACCACTGAACCACTGGTATATATATAGCAACATAGTTTTACTTACTACAAAGACATCTGTAGAATCCCCAAATGTTTCCTTGAAAAAAAAATATATTCAAAGATTTGCACAAATGG
>NC_139961.1:16832768-16845268 GCF_963454915.1 Gymnoscopelus microlampas | reverse complement strand
TGCTATTTTTGTAAAATCTTGAAAAAACATTTTTTGGATTTTTTTCAAAAAACTGTTACGATTTAGAAAACATTTTTAATAATCGCCTCAGGTCTTAATGGGTTAACTGGGGACTTCCTGGAACCCCCTCAAGGACCCCTGGGGTGGGCACTGAGTTACAGGACTGTAACTCTGAGACTGTGCAAATGGAACCAAATGGACCCGTAAGGGTCCATTTGGTTCCATTTGTTACACTCTCAGAGTTATATTTTTATAGTATAGGTTTCGGTCCCAGAGATATAAATTGGTATCCAATGGTGGTCCCTGGCCTTATGCATATGTAACTGGGGGGTCCTTGAAATAAAAAAAAATAGTTTGAGAAGCAGTTCTTTGTGGGAATTATGATATAGCCTTGCTCTGAACCTCTTCTGGAAAGAAACACGGTGTGGTAGTGCAGGTCACTGCTCTTTAGTGAAGGAGAAACATTTAAATAAACACACCGCTTGACAGGCAGGTAAACTGCACGTTTTTTCCATTACCGTGTCGTCGTCCCGCCACCCCCCCCCCCCCCCCCCCCCCGTATAATGCGCTTCTCTCTGGCACAGCGTTCTCGCAATACACACACACACACACACATGCGGACACGCACAAACACACGTTTGTATTACTATGCTGGTGAGGACATGCATATTTTGGGACGGCGTTTGTAGATTGCTCTAATGCAGTGGTGTGAAAAATTACTTTACATGTTTTTACTTAAGTAAAAGTATCAATACTGCGTATTAGTAGACATACTCTGTTAAAAGAAAAAGTCCGTAATTCAAAATTGACTTGAGTAAAAGTACAAAAGTATTGGTATCAGAATGCACTTAAAGTACCAACAGTAAAAATTATTAAATGTTTGAAAATAGCAGGTCTCCAAGCTCACAACGCGTTATGAGCTTGTAGATCGGTATTTCAAATAGCCTAGGTATAAAATAGGGCTAAAGTGGTTAATGTATGTTTTATAATGTAATACTTTATATGCAAAGGAACAAGTAACTAAAGTTTATAAAACTATACAAATAAAAGTACAATATTTGCCTCTGAGATGTAGTGGAGTAGAAGTAAAAGTATAGACAATTGGAAATACTCCAGTAAAGTAAAAGTAACTCAAAATTGTACTCAAGTGCAGTACTTGAGTAAATGTACTTAGTTACTTTACACCACTGGATTACTCTAATGGCACTTCGTCGAAGGAGAGTCACAAATGTATCCATTTGTTAGTCAGAGATTGAACAAATGGAACCGAGTTTAACACGAGTAAAAAATAGGGAAAGTTCGAACCCCTCCAACCCCTGAACCTCTAAATGCCTAATCCCAGCCCTGATATTTCACTAATCTTAAACCTAACTCTAAAACCCATTCTCTCGTATTTGTCTCAATCTACTACACTTGTGGGGACATTTATAGTGATGGAAGTACACACACACACCGCTTGTGTTCCCCGACGGCTATGCAAATGACCCCGGAGGAGTAGCATAGGCCGGTACGAAATGGAAATACATGGAAATTCATTCAAACAGGTAGCCTATTCATTTGCCAGTCCCGCTTAACGGCCGCTCATGCCTCTAGTAATGCGTTTGGCCGGGCAGCACCTGGGGCTGTGACTTTTTAATTAACCACTTAAACCCCGGCATCCATATCGTGGGGATAAGCTTTTCGCAGGAAAATAGCGGGTCGACGTTTCACTTCTTTTTCCCCATTAAGACCTGAGGCCGATTCTACAAAATGGTCTTCTAGATCCTAACGGTTTTCTGAAACACGTGCTATAATATCAGTGGAATAATGTCCAAAATGATATGTATTTGGCCGCGGACCCCCATCTCAAAATATGTTGTTCCAGGGACCCCCCAGAAGTAAAGATTTGAGTTAAAAAATGTTCGCTTTTAAAAAAAATATATATAAATATATATATATATAATATATTCAAACATTTGCACAAAGTTTCATGGTTTAAAAAAAAATAGCAGATCTACAAGCTCATAGTGCGGCACTCGGTGCCGCGCTATGAGCTTGTATATCTGCTATTTTTGAATAGCCCAAAGTATAAAATAATGGTTAAAGTGGTTCAAATCTAAAACGACAGATGCTTTTCCCGGTCTTAATGGGTTAAATATAAAAAAATTGGTCAAAACCGTTAGTAAAAAAATAGGCGATCTACAAGCTCACACCATTTCGCATTGTGCAGCGTTTTGAGCTTGTAGGTCGTCCATGTTCGAATAGCCCAAGCATAACATAGAGTATGTTAACAATCGGGGGGGGTTGTGTTTGGTCTCCACGCTCTTGTATTGAGACATGTAGACCCTGTGTCTAGGTTGGACATGACCTTTGACACCATCCTGTTTCTGGCTTGACACCACTTTTGACTCTGAAGGTTAAAATTCAAATTCTCCCCTGAGCGAGCAGGCACAGGCTCTATTAGCTCAGTGGTACAAAAATTCAGCGCAGGAGACGCAAGTTTAAATCCGAGGTAGAACTGGAAAGTTACGTAGTGCAGCTTTAAGTGGTTCATGGATGTTTTGTAATATAATAGTCTAATTCTGGAAAGTAACTAGTGACTAAATCTGTCAAATAATTGTAGTGGAGTAAAAAAGCCCATATAGATGCAGTGGAGTAGTAGTATAAAACCAAAATGTATTGTACTTAACCCATTTAGACCGGGAAATAATCTGTGTAATTTTTAGATTTATTTGGGCTATTCAAAAATAGCAGATATACAAGCTCATAGCCCATCACTTTGTGCCACGTTATGAACTTGTAAATCTGCTATTTAAAAAAAAAATCTTGAACATTTGTGCAAATCCTTGAATAAATATATTTTGACATAAGCACATTTTTTTTAACTCAAATCTTTGCTTCTGGGGATTCTACAAATGTCTTCTAAATCCTAACAGTTTTTTGAAAAAACGTATGTTGCTATAATATCAGTGGTTCTCAAACTTTTTTCATGTCAAGGACCACCCAAAATTATATTTGGCCGTGGACCCCCGTCTCAAAATATGTTGTTCCAGGGACAAATATTTTGTTCGCTTAAAAAAAAAAATATATATATATATTCAAAGATTTGCTCATGAGGCTTGTAGGTCTGCTGTTTTTCCGACATGGAGATAAATGCTATCTTTGCTATCTTTTTATGCTATGAGCTTGTATATCTGCTATTTTTGAATAGCCAAAGAAATCAAAAATGACACAGATGCGTTCTCCGGATTGAATGCGTTATAAGTCCAGCATTTGAGTACTCCCAGTCCCCCCCCTTGCACCAGTGCACCTGGGTTTTCGCCTGGGTAAACATCGTGTGGACCAGGGCTTTTATACCACCAATGGAAAAGTGCGGTAGCTTATCTGCACCGCTGAACAAATACAAGCACCCCGGGGCCGAGATAAAACGCGGCTACTTTATGCTACGACGCACGTCGGTGTGTGTCTCGCGGGGCCGAAAATAGCAGACCTACAAGCTCATGAGGCTTGTAGGTCTGCTATTTTTCCGACATGGAGATAAATGCGAGCTGCTGCTGTGGCCGGGGCCAGGCCAGACTTAGCCCCAGATAACCAGGCTAATGGGATACATACGTGGCATTCAGAGGTCAAAGCAATGACTTTCACTTCAGACGACCCCCCCCCCCCCCCCCCTCTGTCTCCCTCATCCAGCCCTGCTGACTCTCTCACTCAGTGGGAGAAGAAGTACTCTCATTTTTTTGTGGCAATACCACAATGTAAAAAATACTCTTGTTACAGGTAAAATACCTGTTTTTACTTAAGTAAAAGTAGCAATACGACAATATAAAAATGCTCTTGTTACAAGTAAAAGGCCTTTATTAAAATTTGACTTGAGTGAAAGTATAGAAGTATTGGTGTCAAAATATATACTTAAAGGACTCGAAATCTCTTGAAAATAGCCGATCTGCAAGCTCACCGCGTATAGCAAAATAGCCTAGCCGATGTATAAAACACGTCTTATTTGATTTATGTTTTGTCATAATAATCTAAATCTGAAAAGTAACTAGTAACTAAAGTCTTCAAATAATTGTAGTGGAGTAAAGAAAAAAAGAACAATATTTGCCACGGAGAAGTAGCGGAGGAGAAGTATAAAGTATCCCCAAAAAATGTAAATACTCAAGAAAAGAAGTAATACCTCACAGTTGTACTCAGGTACGGTACTTGAGTAAATGTACTTTGTACGTTACTTTGCCACCACTGCTCCCATTCAATTAAGCGGACGACCCGAGATAATGCCCCGCACGTCCAGCCAGCTGGTCTAGGTGAAGCGCGCTAATCCATGAAGTCTAGTGGCATGCCTGCTCCCTTTCATCTCTTATCAGCTGCACTCTGGCTGCTCCTATAGTCTGTGTCTGGGAGAACGGTTACACATAAGAAGAAATAATAGAAATAATATAGGATAAGCATTTTTCAATAGATGTATATCGGTCAGATATGCTCTGCGTTCCTAAGTTAGCCACTTCTGTAGGGCCTATATACTCCATTGTACGGAAAAAATGCCGATCTATAAGATTTGCCCAAAATAGGTTAACTCATACACTGCCAGACTTATTTTTGGCTGTGTTTGTGTCTGCCAGTGATTATCGTTGATTGTTATTACCTTTTCAACTCGCGACCGCCCCTTGCCTTGTAACAGCATGTGAATATACCATCTCGCGGCAAAAATGCACCCTTTTCTTACCTTTTTCAACTTGCCACAGAAAATGTATATCCATTATAATTGCTCGTCCGGCCATTTGTAAACACACACGGCATAAACACAAACGGTATCAGTGTGCGTCCCCAGACAAAAAAACAAACATTCCAACCGCGACCGCCCCTTGCCTTGTACCAGAATGTTGAAAATAGTATGTCTCACGAAATGCAGGGCAAAAAAAGTCAACTCAAGATACAGCTGTTTTCATGAAAATGCTAAACAGGAGGTGGACGGAGGCGGAAATCTTCTGATGGCGTTATTTCCGGATCCTTGTGAGTAGTCAGTGAAAGTAATCACTCGGGTGATAGAGAACAGCTGCCTCTAAAAAACAAAATGACGTCCTAGGCAGGCGGAGCTTTTGGAAAAAAACACGTCCATTACGTCCTTGGCAGTGAATGAGTTCATGCGTTTTAAAGCTTCAATCGGTACGTTTTATGTCGTCTCCTGAAGGAGAGGGAGAAATGCAAGTGTAACACACCCTGGGATTCGAACCTCGGTTCTGCTGCTCCAAACCCGGTGTGAAACCAAACATCTACTGCTCAGTCGAGAGGGATTCCCCGCTCGGACAGAGAGGTTGAACTTACTTGTCAACCAGCCGACACCGGGGTCTCGAGGCGCGTTCCCGCCCAAAGATAAAATGTGTGTTCGTGTTGCATCGAGCGGCGCGAATGGGGCGGGCGCAAACTAAGCGATCCGTCTGTATCTTCGCTCCAGATTGAAAATCCCAACTGAGGGTGAAGTGAAGGGTTTCAAGCGACTACAAAAGATATTCTATCTTTCGGAGTATGGAGACGAGCTCTAACCACTGCCGAAAGTAGCAGATCTACAAGCTACATAGCTACGTAGCTTGTAGATCTGCTATTTTTGAAAGCCAAAGAAATCTAAATGACACAGATGCGTTCCCGGTCTTAATGGGTTAACAGCCTACCATACACATTGGTTAAAATACAATTTTATTCATTCAAATAACTCCCGGATTTCAGCTTTAAGGATTAACTTAATTTGACTGTGAGCGTTGACAACCTTTCAGTAAATAAAAGGGTATAAATCAAAGTCGGTGCTCCATAAGTTCTCGGTGTCTGTCTACATAACGGCGTTTCTTAGACAGGCTTACCCTGCATACTACGCTGCTCCTTCACAAACCTCTCTCACGCATCTAGATGACCCCGTTTCGTGTGTGTTTTTTTATCATGATGGAATCAGGTGTTTTTATCTCTGTGGAATGCTAAGCCCCCCCAGGCTATAGCTTCTCCCCAGTCCCTTCACTTCCCCACATGGAAGGGGATGTGAGGGGGGCAGGGAGCTTTTATAATCTCCTGCAGGTCACAAGATGGGGGGGGGGGGGGGGGGGGGGGCTTTCTACCTGTGTGTACCATCTGTCCCTCCCCCCACTCCCCCCTGTATGTACATCAGGAGACGTAAGGAAGGACTGCTGAGCTCGGCGAACCCAAGGCCAAGTCCTTCGGCAGGCTCTCTCCCTAATGTGCGATAGTGATCTGCAGTGGTGGGGAGAAAAAAGTACTCAAGTAAAAGTACTTGAGTAAAAGTATCGATACTGCAATGAAGAAATACTCTCACGGCGCAACAACACAAGGTTTCCGGCTATGTATTCCAGATGCTAAAGAGATGTAATTTCAAAATACTTAAAAAAAAAAAAAAAGTATAAGTAAAAGTATCAATTTTGCAATATAGGAAGAATACTCTGTTACAAGTAAAAGTCTGGAATTCAATATTTACTTGAGTAAAAGTAGAAAAGTATTTGTATCGAAATGTACTTCAAGTACCAAAAGTAAAAGTATTGAAATGTCACAACACATCGCAATGTGACGCGCTGTGAGCTTGTAGATCTGCTATTTTCAAATAGCCTAGGTATAAAACAGCGCAAAAATGTATGTTTTATAATGTAATCATTTATATCTGCAACGTAACTAGTAAGTAAAGTTTTCAAATAATTGTAGTGATTCTGTGACTCTGATGTCATGACAGCAGAGTCACTGCCCATCTTTCGCCGCAGGCTGAAAACCCACCTCTTCAGGAAACACTACCCTGACACTTCCTCTTTGCCTGGCCTACTTGTTGTCAATTAGTTGTACGAGCTCTTGTCTTATTGGATCTTGTTTATTCGGTAAACGTATTTGTTTTAGCTCTTGCTCATTTGATTTTCCTATTTTGTCTCATCTGGTTAAGAAAGTAGGTAGCTGATATATTGCACCTGTATGAGGTTTATGTGAGGTTTTCATCTGGTGGTGAAATTTGAAATTAGGTTAATTTAGTCTGTTTGCCTTATATATATATATATATACAGCCATATATACTTCATCGCATGACAAATAGCGCAAACAGCCGATGTACAAGCTCACAAGCGCGTCCCGAGTCGTGCCGCGACATGTCGTGAGCTTGCAGATCGGCTATTTTCGCCGCAGTATACATTAGGGCTTAAAGGTTTCATGACATTCAGATTTACAAAACATTAGGGGAGGGGAGGGGGGCGGGATTAATGGACTGTGATGTCAAAGTCCAGGGGCCAATCCCAGCACTCTTTTTTTAGCCTAATTATTCAGAAAATTCCAGACCACAGAAAATCCACTGAATGTTCACAGTTCAGTTTTTCAGTTCAGATATAACTTTAATTGAAGCAGTTCATCTTTACGGCGCTTTTTTTTACCAAGGCAAAAATCCGCTCTTGTCCCGAACGTTGCTAGTGCTAACCACATACAGTAGGCCACAGCTCGTCCGATCGTGTCCAAATAACACAATCCCCCCCCCCCCCCCCCCCCCAACACGCTGTAATAAAGTAGGCTAGCCAGACCGCGCGGGCCCGCTCGATGCGTCTAAAAATAAGAAGGGATTAACCCATTAAGGCCGGAAACGCATCTGTGTCATTTTAAGATTTCTTTGGCTATTCAAAAACAGTAGATATACAAGCTCATAGCGCGGCACTTATAGATCTGCTATTTTTGAAAAATTGTGAAAACGCGTGCAAATCTTTGTATGTATATATATTTCTTAAGCAAACATTTTTAACTCAAATCTTTGCTTCTGACGGGGTCCCTGGAACAAAATGGGGGGGTCCGCGGCCAAATACATTTTAAAAAAAAAGTTTTCTATATTCTAACAGTATGTTGCTATATCAGCGTTGCGCCAACTTTTTTATGTCAAGGACCCCCAAAATGATATGTATTCGGCTGTGGACCCCCATATCAAAATATGTTGTTCCAGGGACCCCCTAGAAGCATAGATCGGAGTACTTTTTTTTTCCGCTATAAAACATGTATACATACTGTATATTCAAAGATTTGCACACATTTTCCACGTTTTTTTCCCCCCACAAAAATAGCAGATCTACAAGCTCATAGCGCGGCACCGAGTGCCGCGCTATGAACTTGTAGATCTGCAATTTTTGAATAGCCCAAAGAAATCTTAAAAATGACACGGACACGTTTCCCGGTCTTAACGGGTTAATTGTTAAAGGTCAGATCCGACATGATTCCTACCTGACTGACTGTTCCGCCTAGCGATTGACTCTTTTCCCCCCCTTGGGGAGATGGTGTGAAATTAAATCCCGCCTTGGAGAGAGCGGGGGGGGGGGGGGGGTGGGGGGGGACTGAGTGTGGGGAGGACCGGGGCGAAGAGGAGGAGGAGGAGGAGGAGGCGAGCGAACATTCTCTCTCATCTCATTTCACGTGATCAGCAGTAAAGTGGAACAATATGATTAGCCAGACAATAGCTCCGGCTCACAGGCTTACATCCGTGTAGGAACCTGCTGCCCGCTCTGAGGGGGGAAGCCTCTTTCCGACACAAGTGGCTAACGCGGCTTTGTGCGCTACGCTATACGCGGACACTGTTGCCGTCGGATTTGACTTATCGTGATATTTTCATTTTTAAAAGCTACAATCTGTAGGTTTGCCCTAACTGGGCCCTACTGGGCCGGCCCGGGGCTCGGCCCCGGCCCCGAACAATTACCATACTTTTAGGCTCGAAAACCCCCAAAACCCGAAAAGTAGAGTCACTCATCCAACAAGCTTTGAACTGAGCAGATTGGACCTTCCGTTCCAGAGATAATGGCCACAACATCTTGAAAACGGCCACTTTCGCTGATCGCTGATTTTCGATTTGAGTTTTGGCCCATTGTCGCCCGTTTTTCTTTAATAACGCGGGCTAGGAAGGTCGGACAACACATCCGCTGCCATTTCCATCTGCCTTACCATTAAGCCGCTATTAGCAGTTGAAATTTCCTTTTTGGGGGTTATAGATTTTTTTACAGGACTGTAAGTTATCTCCAATTTGATACATTTTCCACTGGTGCGTGGCTGTTTCAAAGTTTATCGTTTCTCAGTACAGTATTTGCCAAGTAATTGTCGCAATATTTGATACATAGGAGTTTAGTCTTCCATGAAAAAAAGTATAGGTGCTGTGCAAAACTCCTTATATTCTAGTATAGGTGCAATACTCCAGTTAAAGCATACTGTAGGTGCAATGCTCCTCTTTTTTATACTGGCACAGGTGCAGTGGCGGAAAGGAATGTACTCAATACCTGTACTTAAGTACAATTTTGAGGTATTTTTACTTTACTTGAGTATTTCCAATGTTCAATACTCCACTACATCTCAGAGGCAAATATTGTACCTTTTACTCCACTACAATTATTTGAAAACTTTAGTTCAGTGCCAATGAAATAAAAAAATAATTGCGAACTGTGCCAGCAATTTTTCAATTTTCTTATGCCCTTTTCAAGTAATCACAGAATATTTATCTCCAGTATAATCGATCCCCTGATGGGTGCTAATCACTGAGGGTTGCACTGTGTGGTTTCACAAATGTCAACGAGGTCATTGGACCTTGTTGACATTAATTGTCTGCCTTTTGAAAATAACATAATAACATTGAAAAATACATAGAAAAAAAGTTTTCAGGAGCCGAGATACAGCCTTTTATATACATATATACATATACATTTATACATATACCTATATACATTTCGGCCATTTGAAAATTGCAGATCTACACGCTCACAATGTGTTGCATTGCGAGCTTGTAGATCTGCTATAAAAAAAGAAAAAAGAAGATTCATTTGAAAACTTGAAATGGGGCATTCTGCATAATGAGTACTTTTACTTTTGGTACTTTAAGTCGATTTTGAATTCCGGACTTTTACTACGTAACAGAGTATTTCTATATAGCGGTGCTGATAATTTTACTTGAGTTTTTACTCAAGTAAAAGTATTTGAGTACTTCTTCCACCACTGCAAACTGACTACTGTGTCGGGAACCCTTTTTCCTTTTTTCGCAACATCTGGAAGCATTTTTTTGCCGCTAACTGGGGGGCGGGAAAAAAGGCAGAGCGGGGTCGAGAGGAAGGGGGAGGGGGGCGGAAGATCATAAAAAAACACAGCTGTGGGTTAGAAGCCCCCCCCCCCCCCCCCCTCAAGCCCCTTCGGTGTTTCTTTGGATGAGAATCTGTGGGACATAAACGAGGCGAAGATTCACGACTTCCAAGAAGAAGTGCCCTAATAACCCCAAGAGACGATATTTTTTTTTTTCGCTTTCGAACATGTTTTGGGGGTCATTTTAACTGTCTTTTGCATCGGTTCTCAAAATAGCGGAAAATAGCAGATCTACAAGCTCATAGCGCGGCACCGAGTGCCGCGCTATGAGCTTGTAGGTCTGCTATTTTTGAAACATCATGACAATTTGTGCAAACCTGTGAATAGATATATTTTTTCAAGCGAACAATTGTAGCTCAACTCTTTGCTTCTGGGGGTCCCTGGAACAAAATATCTTGAGATGGGGGTCCGCGGTCAAATACATATGATTTTGGTCTTTTGCCTTGGCATGAAAAAGTTTGAGAACCACTGAGTAGACTCTACTCTGGCTTTTGTGTGCACTCAGTCCAGACCGTTTTGAAGTTGCTTCATTCAATGTAGATATTCATTCTATCGCCCCCTTCCTACACAAACCCATTGTGCCCAAGGGGCGTAGTATCTAAATACTGAATCAAGCAACTGAAAAACTGTCTGCGGGTGAAACACAAAAGCTAGAGACCACAAACATGCTTGAAAGTGAAATATCCCTTTAATCACTTACGCCCTATTTACATAGAGCCAATAGGCTCTATGCACGGCGATGATATCATAGCAACATAAGTGTTTCAGAAAACTGTCAGGATTTAGAAGACATTTGTTGAATCCCCCAGAAGCAAAGATTTGCATTTGTTCCCATAAATCAGTGCTATTGAACACCCTTTACGTCTGTGTGTTGATAAAAAAAATATTGAACCAATGAAAAGTATTAAAAAGCTCTTCTGACAAAACCAGCTAACTCCATCGGATCCTCAAACCTTCTGCTAAACCAGCTAACTCCAGCAAAGGGGGGTGGAGTTAGCTGGTTTTGCTGACTCCAGGCTCCACCCCCTTTTGACCTCCAACCTCATTGTGAGCTTGGAGGTCCATTCAGCTGTTCTTATCAATGATGAACAAAACCTCCTAACTCCACTTTTTGTTTTATTTTTTCCTTTCCTGAAAAATGAACATTTTGGAGTTAGCTGGTTCCTCCTGGACAGCAGAGATATATTCAAAGATTTGCACACATTTTCACAATCTTTCAAAAAAATAGCAGATCTGCAAGCTCGAAGCGTGGCACTCGGTGCCGCACCACAAGCTTGTAGATCTGAGAAATCAAAAAATGACACTGATTTTATTCCCGGTCTAAATGGGTTGTTAATATATGACATGCCCAAAATAGGGACAGCCAGGGTTTGAAAGCAGGTTGAGCGAGCTCTAAATGGCATATATGACGTGCTACCGCTCGGCAGTTAATAAAGAGGCGAGCGCGGACTTGCCTCGTCAGAACTGGCTGCACCAGACCGTTAAAAAAGGCAAAGAAACCTTTGCATGACTTCAGTCCTCCGGTTAAGGAAGGAGCCGTAAGTCAGCCCCGTCACTCCGATGTGCATCCACTCTGCTCCCCGACAGACTTAGTTGAGGAAGGGGGGGCTTTTGCCCGGAGGCCACGACGAGACTTAAATGTCTTCACTAGCCTCGGGAGGATCCACCTGGCTTCTCCAAAATTGAAGGCCAGGGGTTTTTGAATTAACCCATTTAGACCGGGAAACGCATCTGTGTGTAATTTTTAAGATTCCTTTGGGCTATTCAAAAATAGCAGATATACAAGCTCGTAGCGCGGCACTCGGTGCCGCACTACGAGCTTGTATATCTGCTATTTTTGGAAAAGAATTGTGAAAATGTGTGCAAATCTTTGAATATATATATGTACATTTTTAACTCAAATCTTTGAATCTGGGGGGTCCCTGGAACAAAATATTTTGAGATGGGGGTCCGCAGCCAAATACGTGGCATTTTTGGGGTTCCTTGACATGAAGAAAGTTTGAGAACCACTGATTATAGGCAACATAGGTTCTTTCAAAAACTGTTCGTATTTAGAAGGCATTTGTAGAATCCCCCAGAAGCAAAGATTGTAGTAAAAAAATGGTTGCTTTAAAAATATATATATTGAAAGATTTTAACACATTTTCCACGATAAAAATAAATGAATAGCAGATCTACAAGCTCATAGCGCTATGAGCTTGTATATCTGCTATTTTTTAATAGCCCAGATAAATCTAAAAACGACACACAGAGGCGTTCCCGGTCTTAATGAATTAAGTGTGTTGCATGCCAGAAATGTACAGCAGGATGTCACCCCAAGGTATCCATGCAATGATCGCACCAACCCCCATGCACAGCATACCCACACCATGACTTATTGCACACTAGTATATAACTGGAGT
>NC_139961.1:16782768-16827768 GCF_963454915.1 Gymnoscopelus microlampas | reverse complement strand
CCGCCCCCACCCCCACCCCCCCCTCCGTAGTCTGCCCGGCGACGACGACATGGCCCTGAACATGGCGTCCATACGGGACACCAAGTGGCTGACGCTGGAGGTGTGCCGGCAGTTCCAGCGGGGCACGTGCTCGCGGAGCGACGAGGAGTGCAAGTTCGCCCACCCGCCCAAGAGCTGCCAGGTGGAGAACGGCCGCGTCATCGCCTGCTTCGACTCGCTGAAGGTGAGAGAGTCGTGCGGCCGCCTGGTTGGGGTTTGATTGACTGACTGATTGAGTGATTGATTGATTGATTGGTTGATTGTGTGATCCCGGACGAGCCCCCATTTGTCATAGCGGGCTCTTGCCATGACAAATAAAGGGTCCCTTTGGTCCTTTGAGCTCAATTCATCATGTAAGACTTACAGTACAATGCACACATACAATACTTAGGATACAATGCTGTGGCTGCGGTTCTGGTTCCGCTTCACTCCATCACGTTGCTGTGTCCATTACGAAAGAACATTCTTCTTCTTGCGAAAATAACAGATCTACTAGAGGGCTTGTAGATTTGACACCATTGCTGGGGGGGGGGGGCAGCAGTGGCTCAGGGGTAGAACGGCCGGATGGTAACCGCGAGGTTACCAGTTCGATCCCGGGCTCCCCCAGAGTTAGTGTGGAAGTGTCCTTGAGCAAGACGCTGAACCCCTAGTTGCTCCCGATGAGCAGGTTGGTGCCTTGCATGGTTTCCTCCGCCGCATCAGTGTATGAATGTGTGTGTGAATGGGTGAATGTAATGCACAATCTATATAAAGCGCTTTGGATAAAAGCGCTATATAAATGTAGCCTGGTAAACCCCCCTCCCTCCGGAAATCTCATTTTGATTTCAGGAAGGAGGTCTGGGATCGCTCAGGGAGTAAAGCTGCCCGAACCGCTGCGTGTTCGAACCAATCAGCGGCTGCTAGGGGCGGGATCATCCAATCACCTGCCAAGTAGCTTGAAAAAATGAAAATGCCGTCTGTCATCGATTCTGCTTCAGGAGTCTCAGATGGAAGTAGGCTGTGAAACAAAATGTGTGTCGCAAGCTTCTTCCATTTGACAGAGTCAGGTTAATATAAATGCACCATTTACCATTTACCATCGTATGATCAAGTATAAATAGGCCCTAAGTTGTTCATATCCGTACTCTCTTATTAATTAGTATTGCTGGAAGCAGGCGGGCTCCTAATTGTTGTTCTATGAAATGTGACTCCAGAACTCCCTGTGTACTTTATTATTCAGCCTGTTAATTTGACAGCATATTCATCACTGTCTTTGCAATCCCCTCAGCCATCCAATTTAACTTGCTGATTTTTCTCCCCACTTTTCTCGCCAAACCACGTTTTGCGGGTTTGAGATCGTGCATCATGCACACGGGCGGACTAGGCTTCGAATTCTCCCGAAGGCGATGGAAAGTGAAAGTGAAAATGGCGTTACCCGAGCCTGGTTTTGAGTTGGCAGATTATTCTCCTTTCTTATAAAATAAAATACCACCTCTGCTGGTTGTGATTAGGCTTATATTGTAGCCGAAACACAATGTTGTTTTTTGTGCATTTCGTCCCACATGAACCCATTATGACCGGGAACGCATCTGTGTCATTTTAATATTTCTTTGGCTGTTCAAAAATAGCTCATATCGCGGCACTCTGTCCGCCACCGGTTGTCTCGCTTGACGACGAGGCTCACACACTCTCAACACTACTACGTGACGTAGAAGAGAAAGGTCAGCACCTAGCGGGTGCTAATGGGTGCTGGGTGTAGGCTGTCTGCTCAAATTAGCGCGCGGTCTCGGGTCTCCCATGCTAATGCTGCACTCACCGAGACAAGCCTGACCTATTGGAGCTAAAAGCCAAACAGCTCTCCTGTCAGGTTCTCTGCCACCCGTGTGTGTGTGTGTGTGTGTGTGTGTGTGTGTGTGTGTGTGTGTGTGTGTGTGTGTGTGTGTGTGTGTGTGTGTGTGTGTGTGTGTGTGTGTGTGTGTGTGTGTGTGTGTGTGTGTGTGTGTGTGTGTGTGTGTGTGTGTGTTCGTACTTGTGAGGGCCAAATGTCCCCCCACAAGTATAGTAGAATAGGCTCTATGCTCAGCAGCCATATTGGAAAGAAATTGGGCCTCTTCTTACTTCCTTCACAGGTGTTACCAATGATACTAATGAAGGCTCTGTTCCATTCTGGTCAGGGTGCTGATATCGTGCATGTTGGCTCACTAGAAACACTCCATTTTGGTTCCCAACTGGCCCCTTATGGTGGGTGTGTAACTCTGAGAGTGTACAAATGGAACCAAATGGACCCGTAAGGGTCCATTTGGTTCCATTTGTACACTCTCAGAGTTATGGGGGTCCTTGAAAATAAGACAACCACTATGCCACACTAAATGGAACAGAGCCTTAATTAGTATCATTGGTAACACCTGTGAAGGAAGTAAGGAAGGGGCCCAATTCATTCCCAATATGGCTGCTGTGCATAGAGCCTATTTGAGAAGTAGACATTATTAGGACAATTTCCACAGGAGAAAGGGTTGTTTGATGGTTAAAGATTTTTACAATTAGGCTTACATTTAGGAAATGTTTGGGGTTGGGATTTGGCATTTAGAAATTAGGTTTAGGGGTTAGCTAGCGTTAAGCCTGATTTTTACTGGGTTGCGCGTCGGGGTCGCACACCGAAAATAGCCATACACGTAGCTTGTAGACAGGCTATTTTCATCTTTAGGCTTTTTTCATCCGAAAATGTTGATGTCCTTACAAGCTGTGGTGGGAAAAAAGTACTCAAATGTTTTACTTAAGTAAGAGCATCACAACTGCAATGTAGATTCGGTTGCATGTAAAAGTTCCGGATTAAAATTGTACTTCATACCAAAGTATTGGTATCAAAATGTACTTAAAGTAACAAAAGTAAAAGTACTAAAATGTTTGAAAATAGCAGATCTACAAGCTCACAACGCGTTGCGATGCAACGCGGTGTGAGCTTGTAGATCTGCTATTTTCAAATTGCCTAGGTATAAAATAGGGCTGCTAAAATAGTGGTTTAATGTATGTTTTATAATGTAATCATTTATATCTTTATCATTTATATCTGCTCAAGTTTTCAAATAATTGTAGTGCAGTAAAAAGTACAATATTTGCCTCTGAGATGTAGTGGAGTAGAAGTACAAGTATAGACAATTGGAAATACTCCAGTAAAGTACCTGAACATTGTACGTAAGTACAGTACTTGAGTAAATGTACTTAGTTACTTTACATCACTGCTAACAAGTATAGCACTACGTGTGAGTGTGTATGCGTCTGTGTGCGTGTGCATCTATGCTCGTGTGTACGTTAACCCATTAAGACCTGGAACTGTGTCATTTTTAGATTTGAGCTATTTTATACTTTGGGCTATTCAAAAATAGCAGATATACAACGAGCTTGTAGATCTGCTATTTTTGAAAAATCGTGAAAATGTGTGCAAATATTTGAATATAAATATATTTTAAAGCGAACATTTTTAACTCAATCTTTGCTTCTGGGGGGTCCCTGGAACAAAATATTTTGATGGGGTTCCGCAGCCAAATACATATGATTTTGGGGGTCCTTGACATGAAAAAGTTTGAGAACCACTGATATAGAAACTTATGTTTTTCAGAAAACTGTTGGGATTTAGGAGACATGTAGAATCGGCTTCAGGTCTCAATGGGTTAAGCGTTTTGTTTTTATACGCTCAGGTTTAGCGTTACCGCGCCATGTCCGTCATGCTAGCTGCCGCGGCGGACCACAACACCCGATCCTATACCTCTTAGGCGTATAGCACGCCTTCTATTCCTGGGAGCTCATCCGCCAGCTGCCTGCTGCACATAAACATGACAACAAACAACATAAAAAAAGCGAAATCGAGCGCAGCCCCGCTGCGGAGTCCTATGTGTGACAGTTTGCACGGCAGCCCCCTTAAACCCTGAATGTCACAAGATTATAGCTGGAGATTCTTTTCAGGGTTTGGGACCCTTTAGGACTTTAACGATGCCCTCTTAACCCATTAAGACCTGGAACGCATCTGTGTCACTTTAGATTTCTTTGGCCATTCAAAAATAGCAGATCTACAAGCTTGGCTATGAGCTTGTAGATCTGCTATTTTTTGTTGAAAAATCATGGATTTTTTTTAAGCAAACATTTTTAACTCAAATCTTTGCTTCTAGGGATTCTACAAATGTCTTCTAAATCCTAACAAAAATCCTAGTGGTTTTCAAACTTTTTCATGTCAAGGACCCCAAAATTATATATTTGATCGCGGACCCCCATCTCAAAATATGTTGTTCCAGGGACCCCCCAGAAGCAAAGATTTTAGTAAAAAAAATCACTTAAAAGATTTGCAGAAATTTTCACGATTTTTCAAAAATAGCAGATCTACAAGCTCGTAGCGCGGCACTCGGTGCCGCGCTATGAGCTTGTAGATCTGCTATTTTTGAATAGCCCAAAGAAATCTAAAAGTTACACAGATGCGTTCCAGGTCTTAAACGGTTAACGGTACGATTCTCAAATTGACCCATACAGGTCTGTAACTCTTGAGCGGGTTTGGTTCCATTTGTGCACTCTCAGAGTTGCGCATCCCCTCAAGGAACCATGAGGGTCCCCTGGACCACACTTCGAGACCCACTGGTGTAGCAGAGTGTTTCCAGTGAGCCGACTGTGCCGACATGCAACAATACCAGCACCCTGACTCCTGTTTGACCTGAATGGAAAAAGAGTATCATTGCTAATGATAATAGGAAGTAAGGAAGAGGCCCAATTTCTTGCCGCTGCGGTGCATAGAGCAGTGGTTCTCAAAGTGGGGTCCGGGGACCCCCAAGGGAGTTCCAGGGGGTCCCCAGCTAAGTGATAGATAGTTAGGAACCAAATGGACCCTTATGTCTATAACTCAGAGAGTGTACAGATGGACGTTAACATTGATTTTACAATATAAATTGGGGTCCCAGAGATAGAAATGTCAGTAAATGGGGGTCCGTAGCCTCATGCATGTCTGGGGGTCCTTGAAATCGAAATGGTTGAGAATCACTGCCGGACTAGAGCCGTAAAACATCTTCTCTCATGGGGGTACCTTGGCATATCTTTTCAAACGGGGGTCCGCGGGGCTAATACGGGTCAATTTGGCGGTCCTTGACATGGAGAAAAGATTTGGTTTGAGATCCACCGAATAGAGTCTATTGAATAGCTCCTTCAGTGAAGACGTCAGACAGGAGACCATAAAACTATATCATTTTCCTATCTCCTTGTAAAGCCTCTGCTGCTGTATGCTCTCATAACCCTTTATTGGGAGGATTACGTCATCGCCGTCGAGGCAGAAACCTTGTATCTCCATATCAACTTTTGATGTCTTTTCAGTAAGTGAGTGCCCTACTTCGTCATAGTACAATGTCACACAAAAGTAGCAGCGAATAGCCAATCTCCGAGCTCATCACGTGAGCTTGTAGATCTGGTATTTTTTTTTGAAAAGTTCATGAAAAGTATTAACATACTGCAAAAAGTATCAGTACTGCAATGTAGAAATACTCTGTTACAAGTAAAAGTCTGGAATTCAGAATTAATACTCAATAGTAAAAAGGTATTGGTATCAAAATGTACTTAAAGTATCAAAAGTAGAAAGTACTCATTATGCAGAATGTCCCATTTCACAAGTTTTCAAATGTACAAAATGTATACTAATCATTTGAAAATAGCAGATCTACAAGCTCACAATGCGTCGCATCGCGACGCATTGTGAGCTTGTAGATCGGCTATTTTCAAATGGTAGAAATGTACATAGGGCTGAAGTTATTAATGAATGTTTAATTTGTAATAATAATCAAAATCTTCAAAGTAACTAGTAAGTCAAGTTTTCAAATAATTGTAGTGGAGTAAAAGTACAATATTTGCCTCTGAGATGCAGTGGAGTAGAAGTAAAAGTACAGAACATTGGAAAAACTCCAGTAAAGTAAAAATACCTCAAAAAGTGTGCTTACAAAGTAAGTACAGTACTTGAGTACAAGTACTTAGTTACTTTACAACACTGCTGAAAAAGTAACAGTTTTGGACATGCAAGGTTTCCAATGCCGCGACAGTGCCGATAAATAAAGGCCTTTTTTTTTTACAGCATTTTCCGCAGATGTTCCGCACTCTCGGCTCGGGCTCGAGCCCTCTCTCCCGATTCTCTTTTTTTTTTGTCTTCCCAAGGTCCCGGCCTGTTAACAAGGTCGCTTGACACAAGGGCTCTCCACACCGTTCCCGAAAATTAGACACATCCGCAGTGAAAGAGCAACGCAGTATATTTTCAAAAACAGGGGGGGAAAGAGAAGGGAAGGGAGGGGAGAAGCCCACAGCTGCGACAATGATAAATAGCCTTAAGAAACTGGAGCAAGAAATCTGGAACTTGTGAGGAAAAAAGCTCAGTTTTTTTGTGTGTGTGTGAACTATCTATAGCGTAGTTTTAACCATTTAAAACCCCCTGTAGTCTAAGTGAGTTACAACTGTACTTTGAACACTTTTTTTTCCTCCACCTACACCCAAATTTTCTTCGCCAAAAATATATTTTTGGCTAATAATGTTTCCCCCAGAATATGGACTCTGGTTAAAGTCAAAGCGACCTTTTAGAGGCGAGAACCACAGAGGAACCTAGCATCCCTATTGTGAGTGGGGGAACATTAGGCGAAAATAGCCGATCTACTAAGAGCTAGTAGATCGGATAATTCTTCGGCGAAGAGATTTGGAAGGGGGGAAAAGGAGTGGACCAAGCACAGAGCTGACCCCGGTTAGGTTTACTCAAGTATAGAGCGGTGGTTCCCAAAGCAGTGGGTCGGGACACAATTTGTTTTTTTTTATGGGTCACAAGTCAATATCCGTTTTTGTTTCCTAAAACTTTTTTAATGATTATTTCAAAAGATTTTCAAACATTTCACAAAAAAAATAAAAATCTAAATGTTAAGGAAAAAAAAAATGCATATATTTACCCCCAAAATAAATTCCATACATTTTATATACTTAATAAGTAGTGAAAATAGCCGATCTACAAGACACATTGTGAGCTAGTTCAAATATCAAAATCAAATATCTCTTTTGGATCTCAAGCCCGGTATAGAGGGTTTCAGTGGATAGATTTAGACCCCGTCTTTTCACCGCAGACTTGTTGAGCTCGGTACCAACGGGGCTTCGTATACTGTCCTGGAAACTCCTCCGATCGTATGTTATCGCATCAGGGACCGCTCCGCATGTGTGTGTGTGTGTGTGTGTGTGTGTGTGTGTGTCGAGGAACCCGTCTGATGTCGTTAAATCAGGCCCTAACTCTATTTTTACTGCGCCGTGCTGCATTACCGCCTGGGGTCCCGTGAGAGTTCCAGTTACAGATCCTTTTTTTTTTTGAGGTGGGGGCTCCCGTTAGTATGTTGGTCGTACGCCGGGGGTAGCCCCCCCCCCCCCCCCCCCATTAAAAAAATAGAAAAAAAAAAACCAAGGACCCAACCCCCAATGCTATATTTACATTTCGTCTGCGTCGGGGCGGTATAACCTCATACGTTACTTTCCAGGATTCAAATTCAAAAGTAGCAGATCTACAAGCTGGCAAACGCGACGCGTTTCGAGCTTGTAGATCTGCTCGTTTTTAGATGCCTCTGTGTGACGCTGTAGTATGATCAAGTAAGGGCGTTGATTTACGGAAAAAACACGTTTGGAGATGAGAGTTTTCTGCCCGGCATCAACGATTTCATCAGCAAATTGTTGAGCTACACCACACTGTCATGTGACTCCTCTATTCCTCCATGGAATTAACCCTTTCAGTTCGGGAACACATCTTTGTCATTTTAGGTTTGAGTTATGACCATTATTTTATACTTTGGCTATTCAGAAATAGCAGATATACAAGCTCATAGCGCGGCACCGTGTGCCGCGCTATGAGCTTGTAGATCTGCTATTTTTGAAAAATCTTGAAAATTTGCGCAAATCTTTCAATATATATATATATTTAAAGCGAACATTTGTAACTCAACTCTTTTACCTCTGGAGGTCCCTGGAACAAAATATTTTACACTTTAAAAAATATATGTTAAAAAAAAGATTTTCGAAGATAGCAGATCTACAAGCTCATGGTGCGGCACTCGGTGCCGCACCATGAGCTTGTATATCGGCTATTTTTGAATAGCCAAATATATCTAAAAAATGAGAGAGATGTGTTCCCGGATTTAATGGGTTACGGGTCATGTCGCCCCACACAACTTGGCTCACAGCTCCGTAACTTTCACCCCGATGTCTTGATTTATACCTCTGGACGCGCATCGCATGTCAGCGGTGGAAAGTAGCCGAGTACTTTTACTCAAGTTCTGTACCTCCAGTACAATTCTGAGGTACTTTGAGTATTTCCGTTTTTGCAATACTTTATACTGCAACTCCACTACATCTCAAAGAAGTAAACATTGCACTTTTTACTCCGCTACAATTATTTGACAGCTTTAATTACTAGTTACTTTACAGGATTAGATTGTTATTACAAGACGTACTATTTTATCCTTTGGATTGTTAATACAAGACATTATCCATTGGCTATTAAAAGATGTTTGACAAATTCTGACAAACATGAAGTATATTTTGTTTCCATTACTTTTCACTTATTTATTCAAGTAAAAAAAAAGAAATTAATTCTTCCACCACTGCCGGAAAATAGATGACCAATAAGCTCATAGAGCGACGCAGTGTGACGTTGTACTGTAGATTGGCAATTTCGTGTTTTTTTTTTTATCCCACGATGTTGTAAACCCATTTTTTCACCCAGTGCCAATTGCCTATGCAATCCTGTACGCTACTCTCCCTCTGCCCGCCTAGGGAGAGCCCAGAACTGAGCTCATGCCTCCTTCAATGCAGATTGGCTATTTTCAACGCACGAGGGGGTGCGCAGCCGAGTACAAGTCGTGCTTTCGGTAAGGACACGACGTTCGCCCTCACTTGCACCAAAAAGCCCAAACTGCAGTTTGACGGGCGCGCAACGCGCTGCCACTTTATCGCACGTATCCCCGGGCCCGCCGCTGGCGTGGGTCATTTTATTTATCCGACGGGCTAAAAACAAGCCTTATTTATGGTGCTATCAGCTGTGTTCCTAGACAAGGGCTTAGTTCATGGTTAAGCCATGGCTGAGTTATTGCTCGGCAATCAGCCATTGACTGACGGCCTCCCACAGCTGCCCGCCCGTATCAGGGTCCCCGTGGCGGCTTAATGAGCCGACAGCTGACGCCGCTCGACATCGATTTTTGTTATTGCGGCCACGCAAAAAAAAAACGGGGGGGGGGGGGGGGGGGGGGCTTGACATTCATTCCCCGGGCTCCCGTTTTATACGTTGCTTTCTTTCAGTGGTGGAAAGTAACTAGGCACATTTACTTAAGTACTGTACTTAAGTAAAATGTTGAAGTATTTGTACTTTACTTGAGTATGTCCAATTTCTTATACTTTTACTTCTACTCCACTACCTCTGGGATCCAAATATTGTACTTTTACTCCAAAACATACATTACCCGCTTCAGCCCTATATACATTTTGGCCATTTGAAAACAGCAGATCTACAAGCTCACAATGCGTCGCATCGCGACGCATTGTGAGCTTGTAGATCTGCTGTTTTCAAAGGATTTTTTATGAATTGTATACATTTGAAAACTTAAGAAACGGGACATTCTGCGTACTTTTACTTTTGATACTTTAAGTACATTTTGATACCAATACTTTTGTACGTGTAAGTGCATTTTCAATTCCAAACGTTAGCTTGTAGCAGAGTATTTCTACATTGCCGTATTGGTACTTTTACTCAAGTAAAATATTTGAGTACTTTTTCCACCGGTTCTCTCTTTTCTTTTGCGGTCCGCTCGAAAAACTCAACCTCGGTCGATCTCTCGAGAGGAGAGGGGCCGATCGAAGTGGGTTCTGACCTCAATAAGACAGCGATTTGAAGAAGAGGTACTCCTATCGATACCACAATGTAGAAATACTCTGTTACACAAGTACAAGCCCGGTATTCAAAATGTACTTGAGCGAAACTGCAAAGGTATTGCCATTAAAATATACTATACTACCAAAAGTAAAAGTACTCATTATGCAAAATGTTCTTTTGAAAATGGCAGATCTACAAGCTCACACACTTTGAACATAATATGCCTTTTGAGCTTTAGATCGGCATTTTTTCAAATAGCCATAGATAGTGTATATATATATATAGAACCGAAATGGTTAATGAATGTTTTGTATTCAAATGTTCAAAGTAACTAGTAACTAAAGCTTTCAAGTAATTGTAGTGGAGTAAAAGTACTACATTTGCCTCTGACATGTAGTGGAGTAGACGTCAAAGTATTTACAATTGGAAATACTCCAGTAAAGTCAAATTTTACTCAATTGCAGTACATGTACTTAGTTACATTCCACCACTGCAATAAGGTGCTTCACTCTTTTTTAACGCCGTCTTTAATCAAAGGGTCCCTTGGAGAGAAAGGGAACACGCTGACAAATGAGAGTTGTTTGATCAGCAGTGAGAAAGAGGCTGCGGTGGAAGTGAGGGGAACGGAGGCAGTTTATAGCCTGTCTTACGCCAGTGGCTCAAAGTGCGGTCCGGGGGACCCTCAGGGGTACTTGAGGGGGTTCCAGGGGGTCCCCGGCAACATAGCATCACAATCGTTTTAACCACTGCATCCATTTATATGTTGGCTATAGTATATATATAGCAGTGGTGTGAAGTAAGTAAGTATATTTACTTAAGTACTGTACTTGAGTTCAATTTCGAAGCTAATTTACTTTACTGGAGTATTTCCAATTTTCAGTATTTCTTACTTCTACTCCACTACATCTCAGAGGCAAATATTATACTTTTACTCCACTACAATTATAGGAAAACTTTAGTTACTACTAGTTACTTTGTAGATTTTAATTATTATTACAAAACATACATTAACCACTTCAGCCCTATATACATTTCGGCCATTTGAAAATAGCAGATCTACAAGCTCACAATGCGTCGCGATGCGACGCATTGTGAGCTTGTAGATCTGCTATTTTCCAAAGATTCTTATGCATTTTAGACATAATGATAACTTGTGAAACGGGACATTCTGCGTAATGAGTACTCTCTACTTTTGGTACGTGAAGTACAATTTCATATCAATACTTTTGTACCTTTACTCAAGTACATTTTGAATTCCGGTCTTTTACTTGTAACAGTAGTATATCCACACTGCAGTGTTGATACTTTTGCTTCTCGAAAATGTTTGGAGAACATTACATGAACATAAATCTTCTCGTCTGGGGGTCCCTGGCACCAAACGTTTTCAGATGGGGGGGTCGGTCTGCGGCCCAAATATATATATATATATATATATATATATATATATATATATATATATATATATATATATATATATATATATATATATATATTTGGGGGTCCTTGGCACGGAAACGTTTGAGAACCGCTGTCTTGCACATCATCTTTCTGGAAGCAGGCAGCGTGTTCTGTCAGCCAAGTGTCCAGGGAGGAGATCTATTATTACTGTCAGCCAGTCCAGCCCCGCTACCTCATGTCAACCTGTACACCACCCTGTCTGTCTGTCTGTCTGTCTGTCTGTCTGTCTGTCTGTCTCTAAAGCCGTACAATATGGTCCGTCGTAGGGACGGCGTTGCACCGCCGAAAAATAGCAGACCTACAAGCTCGCAACGCGTCGCGTCCGCGACGCGTTGCGAGCTTGTAGGTCTGCTATTTCGGGCACGCAAGTATAAATGAGGCTTCTTTCTCTCTCTCATTCCCGCTGTCTCCCTCCCTCTCTCCCTATGGCTCCTGCTCTCTCCCTCTCTCTCTGTCCTCCCTCTCTCTCTCCTATGGCTCCTGCTCTCTCCCTCTCTCTCTGTCCTCCCTCTCTCTCTCTCTCTCTCTCTCTCTCTCTCTCTCTCTCTCTCTCTGTCCTCTCTCTCTCTCTCTCTCTCCCCCTCTAAATGAGAATACAGGATTCTCTGTTACTTTTAACTCGTGCCCCCGTCTCTCTCACGGGAGTCTTCCCCTTGAGAGAGAGAGAGAGAGAGAGAGAGAGAGAAAGAGAGAAAGAGAGAGAGAGAGAGAGAGAGAGAGAGAGAGAGAGAGAGAGAGAGAGAGAGAGAGAGAGAGAGAGAGAGAGAGAGAGAGAGAGAGAGAGAGAGAGAGAGAGAGAGAGAGAGAGAGAGAGAGAGAGAGAGAGAGAGAGAGAGAGAGAGAGAGAGAGAGAGAGAGAGAGAGAGAGGGTCTCCTCACCCTCCTCTCTGAAAAATGAGTTAATAATAATTTTACGATATAAATTGAGGTCCCAGAGATAGAAATGCCATTAAATGGGGGTCCGTAGCCTGCCTAAATGCATGTCAAACTGGGGTCCTTGAATTAAAATCACTGCTAGAGCTGTACACATCTTCTTATGGGGGTCCCTGGCATATCTTTTCAAATGGAGGTCCGCGGGCTAATAAGTGTCAATTTGGGGGTCCTTGACATGAAAAAGTTTAAGAACCACTGCTCTAGACTTTGTAAACCTCAGACCTGAGTTTAGTCTGCACTTGGACCGCTTTTTCCCCCAACTACACCAAATCTCTTCGTCAAAAATAGCCTGAGCGGCTATTCTGCCTACAAATCCACAAAGTGCACTAGCTACGTTTTTGGACAACTCTGCCTTATCCCAAACGTCAAATTAGCCTCTGTGATTTTGGGGGATAAGCAATGACGTCAAAAACATATGCATTTAGTGTAATATCACTTAACCCATTTGGCTGACCAATTTCAAACACTTTTAAACCCTTTTGTCATTTAGATTATTTGCGTAATTACTGCGCTTTGGCTTTATTTTTGCCGAATGTTCATTAACATTAAATACCTTGACATGAAAAAAGTTTGGGAACCATTGCAGTAAGGGAAGTGGCATGGTGGTGACAGTTGAGTTGACTGACTAGGGACCTGTTTAAAAAAGGAATCGGATCACGAGATTAACTTGTAAACACTTTATATGAAGATACAAGCAGGTGGCTGAGAGTTATGGGCTCTATTTACTGTTGTCCCCACAGCTGTGCTGAAACTCTCCTTTCAACTTTCAACCTGGTGTCTCTAGTTAAGGCATGAAATTATAGGTGATAGATACAAATTATAAAGAGTTATGTCATTTATGTTTGTGAATACATTTGTATTTTGTCCAATCTGAATGGTAGAGTATGTTAACACAATATAACTTGTACAATTGGGGTGGTTGTATTTGGTCTCCCTGCTCTTCTATTGAGACATTTTAGATCCTGTGTCGACTTCGGACACGACCTTTGACCCCATCCTGTTTCTGGTTTGACTGGAATTTTGACCTTTTGACCTGAAGGTCGACATTCTATATCTCAGCTGAGCAAGCGGGCATGCTCTATTAGTTCAATGGTAAAAAAAAAAATTGCAGCACTTGCGCAGGAAAACCCAGGTTCAAATTTGGCCGCCTCACGCATATTCACACGGCGGCCATATTGCCATTAAGTCAATGAAATGCCACCCCAGTTGCCACAGCAACGCAATGTTAAATTCCAAAATGGCCACCGTGTGAATATAGACTATACAGAAACAAGAGATAGGGCCACATGGCTCAGCAAAGGCTTAACTCATTCAGCGCCAATGACGTGTTTTTGGTGTTTCCAGTGTTTTTCCACCAGACGGAAAAAATGAAAAAGAAGATGAAAGGTGGAAAAAGAAAAGAAAAAGCCCTTTTCTCTGCCTTCTGTTGTTGTGGGGGAAAACCACCCCTCTTTCAACTGCCCATATCTATAGAATGGACGATTTTTTTCTCAGAGAGACCCCCCTACATCTTTTAAAGCGATTGTTGTGAAGGATAGTATATTCTGTGATTTTTCAAAGGTGAGCGAAAACACTCGAAAATCGCTGGCACTGGCGACTAATAGACAATGTTTTTTTTTCTGGCACCGAATGAGTTAATTATTACCAAAATAGGTGATTACTCTTTCATCGCCGTTAGCCCCAGGGCTCATTTACAATGCAGCACTAATAATGCCTACTCACCCAGTGGTGTAAAGTAACTAAGTACATTTAGTTAAGTACTGTACTTAAGTACAATTCTGAGGTACAGTATTTGTACTTTACTGGAGTATTTCCAATGTCCAATACTTTTACTTCTACTCCACTACATCTCAGAGGCAAATATTGTACTTTTACTCCACTACAAATATTTGAAAACTTTAGTTACTAGTTACTTTGCAGATATAAATGATTACATTATAAAACATACATTAACCACTGTATCCTTGTTTTATACCCAGGCTATTTTCAAACATTTTAGTACTTTAACTTTTTGTACTTTACGTACATTTTGATACCAATACTTTTGTACTTTTACGTTTTAAGTCAATTTTGAATTCCGGACTTTCACTTGTAACCAGAGTGCTTCTACATTGGAGTATCGATACTTTTACTCAAGTAAAACATTCGAGTACTTTTTTTTCCACCTCTGCTACAGTACTCACCCACCACACTCGAACTTTGCTTTAGTGTGAAGTCATTTTTTTTCTGACGTTGGCCCAAACAGAGGACACCTCACACACTAGACTAGCGCAGCGGCGCATTGTGCAGCAGAGCACACGGAGGGTTTTTTTTTGTGGCGGGGTTTGGGTGAAGGTGCTGACTCACTGTGGATTTGTGCTGCGTAAACATTGCACTGGCATAATAATGACTTGTGGGGGTGTGTGGGTTGTCGAGGCAAGCCAGCCAGCAGCTGCAAATTGCTGCTAGCGCCCCAGCGTCTAAAATAATGAACACTTAACCCGTTGAGGACGGGAACGCGTCCCCGTGTCATTTTAGATTCGAGTCAATATCACTTTATACTTTAGGATATAAAAAAATAGCAGATCTACAAGCTCATAGCGCGTCACTTCGTGGTATGATCTGCCATTTTTGAAAAATCTTGAAAATGTGTGCAAATCTTTGAATATATATGTATTTTTAAGCGAACATTTTTAACTCAAATCTTTGCTTCTGGGGGTGCCTGGAACAATGTATTTTGAGATGGGGGTCCGCGGCCAAATACACATGATTTTGGGGGTCCTTGACATGATAAAGTTTGAGAACCACCGTAGCAACACAAGATTTTTCAAAAAACGTTTAGGTTTTCGAAGACATTTGAAGAATCCCCCAGAAGCAAAGATTTGAGTTACAAATGTTCGCGTAAAAAAAAAAAAAGTGTGATTTTTCAAAAAATAGCAGATCTACAAGTATATCTGCTCATTTTTTTTTTGAATAGCCAAAGAAATCTTAAAATGACGTTCCCGGGCCTTAATGGGTTAAGCAAAGTTCAAACCGCCGCAACCCTCACCTCACTGAATGGTTGGCAATGACTGAGACATCCACTGCTGTAAGGTTGAGATCTGCATTTAACACATTTAACACATTTAACACATTTAACAGCGTAAAAGTCTGAAGTGTCGGCGCATTTTATTTTGCCCTTGGCTGGCATTCAGTCGAATGCTGCGTTCCGGAACGCATTGATTTGCACAACAGGAAGGATATTCATATGCACAGTATACTAACTTCTCTCCTAGGAAGGAGGTGACAGAGTAAACCCTAGGAGGGCTTATAACAGAACCTCACCTTTAACATCACATTATATCACACTTACCATTGAAATAGAATAAGTAACTTAGCGTATTGTAATTACAATAAGTTAAAGGGATAGTTCACCCCCAAAATGGCTTTTTTAGTATTAGTCACCCGATGGAGACTTGAATTCATGGATATTGTTTTGTTTTTGTCGCATTCCTAAGCCAATAATTTAATGACCAGCAGCGGTTCCGGTAGGAGACACAAAGAGTCTCCTTTGTGTCTTTCTGAATTCAAGTCTCCATAGGGTGACTAATCGATAGAAAAAAAGTATTTTCGGTGAACTATCCCTTTAAGTTACTTATGGTAATTAGAATAAGTTAAGTTACTTATTGTAATTACAATAAGTAACTTAACATATTGTAATTACAAAAAGTGAAGTTATTTATTGTAGCTACTTATTTATTTATTGTAGTAACTTATTTTAACTATGTGAACCCTAGTGTCCTTATTCTGGGGTGAACATTTGGCGGAAATAGCAGATCTATAAGGTCGCAACGTGTCACAACACGATGCTTTGTGAGCTTGTAGATCGGCATAAGATATCAAGTGTAGAGGGATTAGGGGGGCCCGACGGTCAACGGTCGAAATTCGGTCTCTCACTCGAGAGACGGCAATTGCTTGACAAGTAGTACTGGCCAGTGCTCATGAGCACAACATCATCTCCCCCCATGGCCAAGCGGGGATCACCCTTTGGATGAGCGATAGGTGGAAATCTGGTCCCTCTTGCGGTTCGAATCCCAGGTAGAACATATAAACTAGCGGATTGTAGCTTTGAAATGGAAAGTGTTAAAATCGCCTTTCGATGTGTGCTCGCCCCATTACGGGCAGCACCCAGAGAACAAGCGGGCCTTTGAGGGCTCTCTCTCTCTCTCTCTCTCTCTCTCTCTCTCTCTCTCTCAGTCTAACAGATCTGAGTGCCTGAGCCATGGTGCAAGGCCAAGGTTGACACAGCCAGTGGCGGAAAGTAACTAAGTACATGTACTCGAATAACTGTACTGTAAACTTTTTGGGTATTTTTTACTTTACCTTTCACTACATATCAGAGGCAAATATTGTACTTTTTACTCTACTACAATTATTTGACTTATAACTGCAGTGGAGTTAAACAAAAGTACAATATTTGCCTCCGAGATGTAGCAGAGTATAACATATTGAAAAGAAAAGGAAATGGGGGGGAAAAGTACCTCAAAATTGTACTTAAGTGCAGTACTTGAGTAAAAGTACTTAGTTACTTCCCACCCACCGCTGGGGCCTGGGGTTAGTAGGGGGATGGGATCACATAAACAGTCTTCTGTGTTAACGCAGAGAGGAGTGACCTGCAGAGAAAAAAAACACATCGGCCAAAATGCTGCTGGCTTTGCATTTTCCGTTTGGCCCGCGCTTTGCATCGAGGTCTAAACCCAAGGTGAGAAATGACTGCTGTCACCGCCACCCAAGCCCTCGATGACGGCTCTCTCTTCTGTCAAAAATACCCCCGATGCAGCAAGCAGCGTTGCCAGATTTAGCGAGAGAAATAAGCAACCGGGTCTATGAAAACGAGCCCCAAAAGAACGCATGAGCACAACCTATTACGTCGTCTATTTGAAAATAGCCGATCTACAAGCTCACAACGTGTCGCGGTCCTTGACGCGAAAGTGTTCGAGAACCACTGGTTTAAACGACATTTAGGAAGCAAGCTCCGAAATACTGTACTTTAGAAACAAGCCCCCCCCCCCAAAAAAAAAAAACGCAACCCGCAACCACCAATATTTACCAGCGACTTTACTGAAGAAAAAAAAAGAGCCCCAAAGTCGCTTATAATTAGCGGACATGGCAACACCGGCAGCAAGCGGGGCGTCCGGGCTTCTATAATGCCGCCCTCAGCATTTCTTCTCCTTTTTTTGTAGCCCCCCCCCCCCCTCCCCCCTCCCTTATCCCCGTGGGGGGGTTTCAGAAACGATGCATCTCTATGCTACAATTACCTGTCTCTCTGAATAGCACAAAAAAAAAAGACCATACTGTATATAACGTCCCTTCTGTCCGGCTTTAAAAAAAAATTGCGTTCGCATCAAGTTCAGGAGTCGGGGGGGGGCGGGGGGGGGGGGTGGTTGTCAACGCAGGCGTGTCAGGGATTTTGTGTTTGGTTTAGAATCGATGTTAACCCATTGAGACCGGGAAAGCATTTCTGTGTCATTTTTAAGATTTATTTGGCTATTCAAAAATAGCAGATATACAAACTCATAGCTACGAGCTTGTAGATCTACTGTTTTTTTGTTTTAATCTTGATTTTTTTTTTTTGGGCAAATCTTTGAATATATATATTTTTTAAAGCAAAGATTTTAACTCAAATGTTTACTTCTGGGGATTCTACATGTCATTTTAAAAAAAAACTTTTGTTGCATATCAGTGGTTCTCAAACTTTTTCACGTCAACGACCACCCAAAATGACATGTCTTTGGCTGCGGACCCCCATCTCAAAATGTTTTGTTCCGGGGACCCCCAGAAGCAAAGATTTGAGTTAACACTCAAAGTTAACACTCAGAGTTAACACTCAGAGTTAACGCTCATAGCGCGGCACTCGGTGCCGCGCTATGAGCTTGTAGATCTGCTATTTTTGAATAGCCAAAAGTATACAATAATGGTTAAAGTGGTTAAAATGACACAGATGCGTTCCCGGTCTTGATGGGTTAAAATGACAAGGAGCCTGTTTGATCTTTTCTACCGCCCGACAGTTTACATTAGGAAATGCATGTTCACCGAGGGGGCTTACAAGCTGTAGTCATGCTGTTTATTTGCATCTTGTCCGTCCTAGTAACAGCTTTGAAGCCTGATTTGTTTAATACTTCCTGGCATGCTGGTGTGGCGCGTGCCGGAAATGGGCAATACAGGAAATGGGTGAGCTTGGAGATCGGGGCTATTTTAATGCGTGTGACATTGTCGTACGATGTCTGTCGAGTTTGTCCAAAGAACGCGCAGTTACTTTTACTCTGCTGGAGTATTTCCAATTGTTTATACTTTTACTTCTACTCCAATACATCTCAGAGGCGAATATTGTACTTTTTACTCCACTACAATTATTTGAAAACTTTAGTTACTAGTAGTTACTTTGCAGATATAAATGATTACATTATAAAACACACATTAAACACTGTAGCCCTGTTTTAATACCCAGGCTATTTGAAAATAGCAGATCTACAAGCTCACAACGCGTCGCGATGCGACGCGTTGTGAGCTTGTAGATCGGCTATTTTCAAACATTTTAGTCCTTTTACTTTTGGTACTTCAAGTACATTTTGATACCAATACTTTTGCACTTTTACTCAAGTAAAATTTTAATTCCGGACTTTTACTTGTAACAGAGTATTTCTACATTGCAGTATTGATACTTTTACTTAAAGGGATATTTCACTTTCAAAAAAACTTTGGGTCATTTTATAATCTACTCAGGCTTCTGTGAGCCCCCCAGACCGTTTTTAAGTTGCTTGATTCAGTATTTAGATACTATACAAACCCATTATAACTTCAAACTCCATTTTTAACATGTTAGATTCATCGAAAACACCCGTCCTTGGTTCTGGTGACTCACCCTGCCCTCCTAATACGCGAGGGGGCCGTGTTTTTTCGATTCCTTTTTTCATTTATTGTATTTAATTGTTTTAATTGTATTCAATTTGTTTCATTTTCCAAAACAAATATTAAAAATAAATGAAAAAAGTAATCGAAAAAACACGGCCCCTTTGCGTATTAGGAGGGCAGGGTGAATCACCAGAACCAAGGACGGGTGTTTTTGATGAATCTAACATGAAAAATGGAGTTTGAAGTTATAATGGGTTTGTATAGGAAGGGGGCGTGTCTGATAAAATGAATATCAAATATCTAAATAATGAATCAAGCAACTTCAAAACGGTCTGGGGGGCTCACAAAAGCCTGTGTAGACGATAAAATGACCCAAAGTTTTTCTGAAAGTGAAATATCGCTTTAAGTAAAACGTGTGAGTACTTTTCCCACCACAGCCAAGTCAGTGTGTTAAAGTTGCCACTAGTGTGAGCACGCCTTCCTCATTACTTTCCCTCATTACTCCCCTCCCCCGTGACAATTACGTACGGGGACAGTGGCATTCATTACAGGACCTTGTGACGGCACTACACTGTGATGTAGTGCCCTGTCTGCCTGCCGCCAGTGCTGCTATATCCGTTTATTATACGCAACTTTGGCTTTGTTTTACTGTTAAGTCACCGTTTTTTGGGGCTTGTTTCCAAAGTGCAATGGTGAAAAGTAACTAAGTACATTTACTCAAGTGCTGTGCTTAAAGTACACGTTTGAGGTATTTTGACTTTACTGGAGTTTTATGAAATATGAAATAGCCGATCTGCAAGCTCACAATGCGTCGCGATGCATTGTGAGCTTGTAGATCGGCTATTTTCCAAAATGTGTACATGTTATACATTTGAAAACGTGTGAAATGGGACATTCTGCATAATTAGTACTTTCTACTTTTGGTACTTTTAAGTACATTTTGATACCAATAATGTTGTACTTTTTGAATTCCCGGACTCTTACTTGTAACAGAGTATTTCTACACTGCAGTACTGATACTTTTACTTAAGTAGAACATGTGAGTGTGTGTGTGATCATGCAACCTTGTCGCTTCTCTTTGGCTTGTTTTCGTAGAACTGTGTGCAGTGCTTGTTTCTCAAGCAAAATCTGGCAACACGTCTGCCTGCTGGCCAGAAAGGCCTGTCTCGACTTTAAGGAACGTCTGAGGCCAACCGTCTGTCTGTCTGTCTGTCTGGATGGAATAAATGCAATGGCACCAGTCATGTGACTGTGTCACACTAGCCGTGACTGTCACAATGGCCTTTTGTCTGCGTTCCTTTTTTTCTTTTTTTTCATCATTCCTCTCTCTTCTTTCCAGCTGGTTCTCTCTGGCGCTCTGTGTCTCTGTCTCTGTCCCCCCCATGTCTGCTGACTCTGTGATTTCCATGTCCTCTGCTAGAGTCACATTTAGGCTCGCACAGCATCGGCCCGTTTAGTCCATCCGCGACGGCTCTATTACGGCGGTTGTGTCACGGTGTCTGAAGCCTTGACGCAGCGTTTCCCGTTTATTGCAGTGTTCATTTCTTCGACGACAAATGTTCGTCGACTACCTTTTTTCACGGCTACCTTTTTTTCAAAACTAAATGGAAAGTAAGTTATGATGACCAAAACTAACACTAGACTTTGAAGCGTTGTGAGCTTGTAGATCGGCTATTTTCAGCATGCAACCAAGTGTGAAATCTGCCATTACGACGCCATCAAAATACATTTTTGTCGACAAAATCAACTGTAGATTTAGTCGACTAAAACTCAAACTTTTCAGATGACTAAAACTAGACTAGAGCTAAAACTTTTCAGATGACTAAAATACGACAAAAACTAAATGACATTTTATTCAAAAGACTATCACCATCAGCAATGTTTGGAATTCGCCAATCAGGATGGAATATGAAATGTCGGACAGATCCTTCTTGATCTCTTGACTCTAGAGATAATCTGTACCGATTTGCGTGATGTTTGGACAAAATGTGTAGGCACACGCAAAGTTTTACACAAATCGGTGCAGTTATAGGTAAAAACACCTATCGGCCCGTTACAGCGCCACCATGAGGCTGATTTGAACAGTTTCAAGTGGCATTTCTTCCTCGGCCTAGTGGGAATATGCGTGCAGAATTTCACGGAAATCGCACGCTGTGTTCATGATTTGAGGCATTTTATTCAAAATGGAGCACTTTTGAAGCCAATCTCAGTCAATCAAGATGGAGTATGAAAAATCTGAAAGACCCGTTTCGTTTAATTACTACTGTGTACCGATTTGCGTGATTTTTTGACAAAATCTTTACGATTTGCCTCCTGGTGGCGCTATAACAGGCCCATGTGAAGACTTTGGGGCAGAGGTTCCAGGGAGTGTGTGTGTGCACAGTTTCGCTGCCATCAAGTCAACGGTCATGCCTTTGGCTTGGCGGAGACAATAATCAAAATCAACAAAGAAACATTGTAACTCAAGTTTTCAAATAATTGTTGTGGAGTAGAAGTAAAAGTGTTGAAAATTGTAAAAAGTACCTGAGTAAAGTATTTGAGTAAATGTACTTATAGTTACTTTCCACCACTGCGTTTTTGAATGGGTGTGTTAGGTTCATCGCGTTGAAACACAACGCAGCACAGTCGTCTGTAAAACTAGAACAAAAAAGGATGCATACTGTATACGAGATGATCCAGGAATCTTTTTTTCACTCTTATTTAGGGGGGGGGAGAAAAAAGCCATGGTGCTGCAAAGCCTACTCTCTGAAGAATAGCTGTCTGCATATATAACATGCATGCTGAACATTTTCAAACACTAGTTCTTGCATATTAAAATAAGTAATGCACCAAAAAAGAAAAGCCCCCAGACTTTATAGGAGGATTTCTTAAAAAAACATTATAAGCGAATGTGTTATTGTTTTCATTAATTTTTCAGTTCTGGTCTGGCAACGGCGTTCCTCCCCCTCACATGTTTTAACACCAGGTGACCTCCATCCCTGAGTGGGCGTCAATAACAACCTATCAGGGGCTTGCTTTTTCTCTCCCTTAAGCCCTATTTTATACTTTTGCTATTCAAAAATAGCTCGCTTGTAGAAAGCATCTGTGTCATTTTAGATTTTAGAGTTCGCTATACAAAAACAGCAGATATACAAGCTCGCAGCGCGTCACTTTGTGCCGCGCTGCGAGCTTGTACATCAGCTATTTTTGAACATTTTCAAAGAAATCTTGAAAGCGTGAGAACTACGGATTTCCAAGGCATTTGTACAATAGGCCTCAGGTCTTAAGTAAAACATCTGAGTACTTCTTCCACTACTGGTCTTGCTTGCTTTCTTGCTTTCTCACTGTCTCTCTCTCTCCGTGAGTTGACCGCGTCCCAGCCGTATCGAGTTCCGGATCCCAGTATCTCCTCGGTGTCGGGGCAAGAAATCTCGTATCTCCATATTTCAAACTTTTTATGTTTTTCGTTTCATAAATGAATGCCCTACTTTACTAGTCATACTAAGGCGTCCCTCAAAAGTAGGAAAACATAGCTGATCTACAAGCTCACAACGCGCCGTGATACAACAGGTTGTAGATCGCCTACTTTTATGAGGGTTTTCACAGAAAATAGCCGATCGGCAAGCTCACAACGCGTCGCAGCGCCTACAATAACAGAAAAGTAACAGAGAACAGAAACTACAGAAGTATAGAGCCCTGAGGAGCTCCAGTCATCCATATGGGGTTTAAGTGGTTAATTAACGTCCTTATTAACAGTACAGGCAGTACAGCCAAAAGGTTATGCTAGAGAAAAAGATAACACAAAAAAGCCCTAAGGGGCTTGTTTCCATTGTGGTCTGTGTGGGGACACAGATTCCTAACCCCCCCCCCCCAAATCTGCTGTGTAGGAATAAGGAACACAAAAATCACACCCAGTGTGAAGAGAGTGGTGCCTTTGAATTAATGTAACTGGTTGCATCCTTGTGTTGCAATCAGCTGCAGCTGTTGAGGCCGTCCTCAAACGGACGGACGGACGGACGGACGGACGGACCCACACACACGGTCAAGTGTAGGAGTGGCTGGCACCACTCTAAAATAAAAACGGAACGAGGAAAAAGGGCGAGTTGTGTAAAATTAATTGAAGACGGTCGCAAAAGGCAGGAAGGGGCCTATGTGACAGGTTCAGCCGGGCACGGAGGAGGAGGAGGACTTTTTAGACCAATTATCAGAAAACGGCAAGGATTCGAGAGAGGAGGGGGGGAAAAGTTTCGAGACTCCCCCCCCCCCCCACCACCCACACCCAACCCCTAATAGGAGAAGGCCCCTGACAGCGTCCACCCAGTGGAACAGGAACAAGTTTTTCACACCCAAAAAGTTTCCTATACCATTGGGTTTTTCAAACTTTTACATTTCAACGACCTCCCATAACTTTGAGAGTTACAGACCCGTAAGTAGCAGTGGCTCTCAAACATTTTCATGTCAAGGACCCCCCAAAATGATATGTATTTGGCCACGGACCCCCCCCCCCCCCCATCTCAAAATATGTTGTTCCAGGGACCCCCCCGGAAGCAATGATTTGAGTTACAAATGTTCACTTTAGAAAATATATATATTCAAAGATTTGCACAAATATTCAAGATTTTTTTGAAAATATTTTTGAATAGCCCAAAGTATAACGTATGGATAAAGGGGTTAAAATGATTGTGACACTTTATTAACACATTTTGCCCCCTGGTCCCCCCCCCCCCCCCCCCGCCCCCCAAGGAACCCCTTTGAGAACCAGGGCTGTAAGGGTCCATGGGGTAACCCCTACCTCAAGGAACTCTGAGGGTCCCCGGACCGCACTTTGAGAACCACCGTCCTAATAGTACGGTTTATTTTTGCAGAAGTCAATGTTTTTCAGGTAAACTCTTTAAAAAAAACAACACTTTAAATACTCCCAGCTTCGGGTGTGTGTGTGTGTGTGTGTGTGTGTGTGTGTGTGTGTGTGTGTGTGTGTGTGTGTGGGGGGGGGGGCTGTTTTAGGAAGCCCCCCGGCGAACATGAACTCCCCCCCCCCTCTCTTGTTTTAGAAGATGGGGCTCGGCCCCACCCCGCCGCATTCCTCCGAGTAATCCTCTCCAACCCGGGGCCACACCCCTGTGGGGGGGCAGAGCAAACACGTTCGGAGAGGGGGAATGTATGTATGTACGCGTGTGTGTGTGTGTGTGTTCGGAGGCAGCAGTCGGCGGGCCGCATTTTGCCCAGGGGGTCACACACACACACACACACACACACACACACACACACACACACACACACACACACACACACACACACACACACACACACACACACACACACACACACACACAATGAACTGACTTCAGATTAACGTGTGTGTGTGTGTGTGAGAGAGAGGGGGGGTGGCAGTACGCTTTGATGGAGGCGGAGAGCTTTGATGAGCCCTGAGGAGACACACACACACACACACACACACACACACACACACACACACACACACCCCGGCCCTACCTTCCCAATTCAAACCTTGCCAGATTTCATTTGATCCGTGTGATTTCACCCGGCCTCCCTCTACCACCTACCACCATCACCTCCTCCTCCTCCTCCTCCTCCTCCTCCTCCTCCCCATCCCTCCTGGCTTCTCCTCCACACACACAAAACAAAGCTGAGGGGAGCGAAAGGGAAAGGAGTTACCGGTGGTGGCTAAAGTGGTTAATGTATGTTTTATAATGTAATAATTTATATCTGGAAAGTAACTAGTAACTATAGTTTTCAAATAATTGTAGTGGAGTAAAAGTGTAATATTTGCCTCTGAGATGAAGTGGACTAGAAGTAAAAGTAGGTCTACTGCGAATTGGAAATACTCCAGTAGAGTAAAAATACCTCACAATTTTACTTAAATACAGTACTTGACTAAATGTACTTAGTTACTTTCTCTGCATGTTTTATCCCACTGTCAGAGCTGATGTGTGGACGACTTAGGCCTGTCCCTGATTTAAGAATGTATGATCTACTGTGTGAGCTCACAACGAGTTGAATGGCGACACATTGTGAGCTTGTAGAAAAGATTGAAGGTGAAAATGGTTAAGTGTGTGTGTAGATCGCTGTGGAGTTAAATCAATTTCTTACGCCTTGAAAGGTTAGAAAAAACGCTCGAAAACCTTGGCAAGGGCAGCAACAGACGATTTTTCAACTGGCAGTTAATGAGTTAACACGAGCTTGTGGCTAAATACTAACTACACTGGATCCATTTGGAACGCAGCCGCTTTCTTTTCCATTTCCTGGTTTCGGACAATGAGCACAAACAGTGGTGTAAAGTAACTAAGTACATTTACTCAAGTACTGTACTTAAGTACAGTTTTGAGGTACTTTTACTTTACTGGAGTATTTCCAATTGTCTATACTTTTACTTCGACTCCACTACATCTCAGAGGCAAATATTGTACCTTTACTCCGCTACAATTATTCGAAACTTGAGTTACTTACTTTGCAGATACACATTATTAGACTATAAAACATACATTAACCACTTCACTTCACTTATTTGATACCTAGGCTATTTGAAAATAGCAAATCTAAAAGCTCACAATGGCGACGTGTTGTGAGCTTGTAGATCTGCTATTTTCAAACATTTTAGCACTTTTACTTTTGGTACTTTAACCCTTTAAGACCTGGAACGTATCTGTGTCACTTTTTCATTTGAGCTAAAAAAGCATTATTTTACACTTAGGCTATTCAAAAATAGCAGATATACAAGCTCTTAGCGCGGCACCGAGTGCCGCGCTATGAGCTTGTAGATCTGCTATTTTTTTTTTAATCGTGTGCAAATCTGTGCAAATCTTTGAATATATATATTGTTTTAAAGCAAACATTAACTAAAATCTTTCCTTCTGGGGGTCCCTGGAACAAAATATTTTGAGATGGGGGTCCGTGGCCAAATTCATATCATTTTTGGGGGTGCTTGACATGAAAAAGTTTGAGAACCACTGATATAGAAACATACGTTTTTTTTTCAAAAAACAGTTAGGATTTATAAGGCATTTAATAGAATTGGCTTCAGGTCTTGGGTTAATGGGCTAAGTACATTTGGATACCTTTTGTACTTTTACTCAAGAGTACTACATTGCAGTATTGATACTTTTACTTAGTGAAACTATCATGTTGTGATGGCTGTTATGTGTTGTCGTCCTGGACGAGCCCACTTATCCGCCGTTGAACCGTTCCGCCATGGAAGTGTCAATGTGTGACTGCACCGCGCTCACTGCCACTTTCTACTACCTAATTAGGTCACTCACTGCCCTGACCCACATCTGTGTGTGTGTGTGTGTGTGTGTGTGTGTGTGTGTGTGTGTGTGTGTGTGTGTGTGTGTGTGTGTGTGTGTGTGTGTGTGTGTGTGTGTGTGTGTGTGTGTGTGTGTGTGTGTGTGTGTGTGTGTGTGTGTGTGTGTGCGTGCGTGCGTGCGTGCGTGCGTGCGCGCGCGCGCACTTCCTTGTATTACTATGCCTGTGAGGACCAGACGCAGTGGTGTAAAGTAACTAAGTACATGTACTCAAGTACTGTACTTAAGTACAATGTTGAGTTTTTATTTTACTTGTTTATTTCCAATTTTCAACACTTATTTACTTCTACTCCACTACATCTCTGAGGCAAATATTGTACTTTTACTCCACTACAAATATTTGAAAACTTTAGTTACTTTGTAGATATAAATTATTATATTATAAAACATACATTAACCACTTCAGCCCTATTTTATACCTAGGCTTTTGGAAAACAGCCGATCTACAAGCTCACAACGCGTCGCGACGCGTTGTGAGCTTGTAGATCTTCTATTTTCAAACACTTTAGTACTTTTACTTTTGGTACTTTAAGTACATTTTGACACCAATACTTTCGTACTTTTAAGTAAATTTTTAATTACGGACTTTTACTTGTAACCGAGTACTTCTGCATTGCAGTATTGATACTTTTACTCACGCCTCTGCAACGCGCTGTTAGATTTGGCAAAAAAATGACATTCATCGAGGTCCTCACAAGTATAGTAATACGTGTGTGTGTGTGTGTGTGTGTGTGTGTGTGTGTGTGTGTGTGTGTGTGTGTGTGTGTGTGTGTGTGTGTGTGTGTGTGTGTGTGTGTGTGTGTGTGTGTGTGTGTGTGTGTGTGTGTGTGTGTGTGTGTGTTGAACTAGAAGACTATAACTGGAGTGCTGCAGCCTTAAAATAAACCCCCGTTGAGAGAACAGGTCTGACCAGAACATCACATTATTATTGTTGTGTTGAAACGGGACACTTGTTTTTCTTTTCTTTTTTTTGCGTTGTTCCAAACTGTTTGTACGCATAAAGGTTGGAATGTTTGGAAATATCCCAGGCCTTTGCAGAATGTGGGTGGGTGGGTTTTCACAGTGACCCTGGAACAGGGTTACCCCCCCCTTTTACGAAATTGACAAATAGATGGAGAGAGAAAAACGCACACACGCATTCACGCACGCACACAGAAAGAGAGAGAACGTTAGAGTTGAGACATACCGGAGGAAGATACCGCTGGGATAGGCTCTATTCACAGCAGCCATGTTATGAAGACATTCACAGGTGTTACCAATGATACTAATGAAGGCTCTGTTCCATTTAGTGTAGCACATTGGTTTCCACGACCCCCATAACTCTGAGAATGTCCAAATGGAACCAAATGGACCCTTTCGGGTCCATTTGGTTCCATATGTACACTCTCAGAGTTACACACCCATAAGGGGCCATTTGGAAGCCCATGAGGGTCCCTGGACCCCAACTGTAGACCCACTGGTGTAGCAGAGTGTTTCCAGTGAGCCAACATGCACACAACATCAGCACCCTGACTCTGTTTGACCAGAATGGAACAGAGCCTTCATTAGTAACACCTGTGAATGTCTTCATAATATGGCTGCTGTGAATAGATATTTGTAGTTCTCGAGGTCTGCCCCTTACCACCCTACCCCTGGGATTTATAGTTTTTAGAGGTGAGCTCTTATTAACCACTATACCAGTGGGATTTGTAGTTCTTAAGGCGTGCCCTCACTAACCACCATTCTACTGGGATTTGTAGTTCTAGCAGGGAGCTCTTATTAGCCACTGTACCACTGTCAAGCACAGTCACGCTGACGCTATATAGGCCATCGACCGCTGTAATGCTGGCCATTGCGAGGCCTGGCCTTAACTGGGTTGTTATCGCGAGCATCGATTGCCTGTTTTCATTGATTTTTAGACGCAGTGCAAACGCTGAGATTTAATTTTAACCCATTAAAGACCGGGAATGCATCTGTGTCATTTTAAGATTTCTTTGGCTATTGGAAAAAATAGCAGATATACTTGTAGAGCTGCTATTTTTTTTTGAAAAATCGTGAAAATGTGTGCAAATCTTTGTGTTTTTTAAAGCGAACATTTGTAACTCAAAACTTTGCTTCTGGGGCATTCTACAAATGTCTTCTAAATACTAATGTTTCTATATCAGTGGTTCTCAAACCTTTTTTCATGTCAAGGACCACCCAAAATGACATGTATTTGGCCGCGGACCCCCATCTCAAAATATGTTGCTCCAGGGACCCCCCCAGAAGCAAAGATTTGAGTTAAAAATATTCACTTAAAAAAAAAATATATATATTCAAAGATTTTTCACAAAAAAAAAAAAAAAAAAGTGCAGATCTACAAGCTCGTTCGTAGCTGAGCATGTAGATCTGCTATTTTTAAATAGCCAAATACATCTTAAAAATGACACAGACGCGTTCCCGGTCTTAATGGGTTAACTCTGCGAAGCGTACAAATGCGACCAAATAGGGATCCATTTGGTCACATTTTGTACACTCTTAGAGTTACAAACTTCGAGTTTTACTGTGTACTGTCAGCCGTCAAAGTAGGCCCATATAAAAGGCGTTTTAGTGTCGTGTCCGTAACGACCGTCTCTTGTTTGTTTGGCCAGGCGTCCGCTAAGCTCCCTCGCGTCGCATCACAGTAAAAACAAATCAATCCTCTTTTTATGGTTTATGTTTTCACGGCAGAAAAAGGTTTATTTTTTTGTTATACATTTTTTAACCCATTCAATCCGGGAACGCGCCTCTGTCATTTTAGACTTATTTGGCTATTCAAAAATAGCAGATATGCAAGCTCATGGCTCATGAGCTTGTAGATCTGCTATTTTCTTTAGACGATTTGTGCAAATATATGAATATATAACATTTTTGACTCAAATCTATTACAACATATTTTGAGATGGGGGTCCGCGGCCAAATACATATAATGTTGTCCTTGACATGGAAAAGTTTGAGAACCACTGAGAGACATACGTTATTTTTTTTATACTGCAGGATTTAGAAGACATTTGTAGAATTCCCCCAGGGGCAAAGATTTGAGTTAAAAATGTAGGCTTTAAAAATATATATATTCATAGATTTGCAAACATTTTCATGATTTTTCAAAAGAATAGCAGATCTACAAGCTCAGAGCGCGGCACTCGAACCATACCTCTTCAATCCAGAAGAGGTGTGGTTCAGGGTAGTGGTTGTCAGTCCCAGTACTCGAGTCAAAGGATGGATATTACTCTCAACTACAAGTGAATGTTGCTCAATCTAATTTGTGCTCAAGTTAAAGTGCTGGAGTACTGCTTGCTTTCAAAAGTACTTGCTTTAGTATTCGTTAGTAGTATTCGTATTCAAGCGTTTAACAAATACGGAAGTATTCAAAAGTACTACAAAGCATAAAGTGCATTTTCTTTTCTATATCACTGCATTGCTTCGTTCAATGGTTAAAATAGCAGATCTACAACCTCACGAAATGCCGTGGAGTGTTGTGAGCTTGTAGATCTGCTATTTTCACGACAGTTGAAAGTAGGGCTTGAGTGGTTAATTCATAGTCAAAAGTACAATATTTTAGAGGTCAGGTGAGAAGAAGCGGCTTGCTAGCTCTCATGCATTGAAGGAGGCATGAGCTCGGCTCTAGGCTCTACCTAGGCCGGCAGAGGGAGTGTAGCGCCCAGGATTACTTAGACAATTGGCACTGGGTGAAAAAATGGGTTACAAAATTGTGGGATAAAAAAAAAAGTACATTATTTGTCTTTGGAATGTCGTGGAGTGAAAGTCGTACGTATCCCAAAAAAAAACAACTACTCCAGTAAAGTACGGATACTCAAAACATTACCTTAAGTGCTGTACTCAAGTACATATACTTAGTTACTGTCCACCACTGTGTTGCATTCCACAGCTACAGTACATGGTTTATACTATGTGAGCTGCCTGCAGCCGTTCTGCTGCTACCAAGGTCTCACCTGCTACCATCCTCCCACACTCTGACTCTGACTCATCCACTAATTGTGTGTGTGTGTGTGTGTGTGTGTGTGTGTGTGTGTGTGTGTGTGTGTGTGTGTGTGTGTGTGTGTGTGTGTGTGTGTGTGTGTGTGTGTGTGTGTGTGTGTGTGTGTGTGTGTGTGTGTGTGTCTCTCTCTCTCTCTCTCGCTCTCTCTCTCTCCATCACTCTGGTTGTCCTCCTCTACCCCTCTATCTCTCTCTTCTTTCCTCTCTCTCTCTACTGACTCCCCTCTAAATGATTATGTATTTGATTATTTAACCCATTGAGGCCTGAGCTTCCGATTCTGCAAAATGTCTTCTAAATCCTAACGGTATGAAAAACGTATGTTTCTAGATCAGTGGTTTTCAAACTTTTCCATGTCAAGGACCCCCAAAATGATGTGAATTTGACCGCGGACCCCCACATCTCAACATATTTTGTTCCAGGGACCCCCAGAAGCAAAGATTTGAGTCAATGTTTGCTTTAAAATAATATTTTAAAGCAAATATGTATTCAAAGATTTGCACACATTTTTCATGATTTTTCAAAAATAGCAGATATACAAGCTCTTTTTGAATAGCCCAAAGTGTAAAATAAGGCTTTTTTTTAGCTCAAATGAAAAAGTGACACACAGATGCGTTCCGGGGTCTCAATGGGTTAATAAAAGTGGTTGCTAGCAAAGCTGCTCTATCCCACGACCCTCCCCCCCTCCCCCCCTCAGCTGGGTCCCTCATACAGTAGTGGTGCACTTTGTGTAAGCAACGTATCGTCGGGCGGAAAAGCTTACATGTCCAATACCGTTCCTTTCTTATTAATAACCCATTTAGGCCCTGAGGTTCCCGATTCTACAAAATGTCTTCTAAATTCCTAACCGTTTTCTGAAAAAAAACGTATGTTGCTTTATCAGTGGTGCTCAAACTTTGGACCTTAAAATGATATGTGTTTGGCCAAAATATGAGATGCGAGGTTTCTGCCCGACGACAGCAAAACGATCTGCAGGCACATCCTATTGAAGTGGTAGGGGGAGGGGCGGAGGGGGGGGGGGGGCTAACTCACAGCGGGGGGCTTGACCTTTACTGTCAATCTCATTCATTATGGATAGGAGGAAGTCTCCCGGTCCCACTTGTTCAGCTGACTCGCACACACGTGCGCACACACACACACACACACACACACACACACACACACACACACACACACATATACATACGCGCACGCACACGCACGCGCGCACACACAGTGGTGTAAAGTAACTAAGTACCTTTACTCAAGTACTGTACTTAAAGGGGCTACACCATGAATTTAAAAAAAAAATATTATATATAAATATTGCCCCCTAATACGTTTTAAACAGGTTGTAAGCCTAAAAAACATCCAGATATTTTTTCTCACAATCTGACTGTCTGTCGTTCCAAGCTTTTTCAGCTGCAATACCAAAACGTCCTTTTGGGCAGGGGGGGGGGGGCTACTGAGCAATTCTGTCTGGCCATCATCAATGCAAAGTCAAGGCAAGTGATGTCACTTGCCTTGCCATTCTGAAATGGCCTGTTCAGACACGCCCATTCAGGAAATCTCTGAAATGAGAATGAATGACTGAATGTTAAAAAAAAATATTTTTTGGTGTGCAAGAGACACTGGGGAGCCCAAAAAATACTAAAACCCTAAAAAACAATGAAATTCATGGTGTAGCCCCTTTAAGTACAATTTGTGTTTTTTTTTAAAAACTTTACTGGAGTATTTCCAATTCTACTCCACTACATCTCAGAGGCAAATATTGTACTTTTACTCCAGTAACAGGAAGCCAGATGTACACTATAGCTGCTGCTTTGTGAGGTTGTGATAAACGGTATATCTTTTCTAAGTTAATATATTTTCAGCTATGTAACACAGGTGTCACCCATGCAATCCGGGAATGCATGCTGGGTCGTTTTAGATGTATATGGCTATTGAAAAATAGCAGATCTACAAGCTCGCAGTGCGGCACCGAGTGCCGCGCTACGAAAATCTTTGAAAATGTGTGCAAATCTTTGAATATAGGCCTACATACATTTTTAACTCAAATATTTGCTTCTAGGGTCACTGGAACAATATATATTTTTTGGAAGGGGGTCTGTGACCAAATACATATCATTCTGGGGGTCCTTGACTTGAATACGTTTAAGAACCACTGATATTCTAGCAACATAAGTTTTTTCATAAAAAAACTGTTAGGATTTAAAAGAGATTTGTAGAATCCCCCAGAAGCAAAGATTTGAGGTACAAATGTTCGCTTGAAAAATATATACGTATTCAAAGATGTGCACACATTTTCATGATTTCCCCAAAAAATAGCAGATCCACAAGCTCATAGCGCGGCACTCGGTGCCGCGCTATGAGCTTGTAGATCTGCTATTTTTGAATAGCCCCAAGTATAAGATAATGGTTAAAGTGGTTCAAATCTGAAAGTGACAGATGCTTTCCCGGTCTTAATGGGTTAAAAAGGAACAAACACCTTGATGACAGACAGACAGACAGACAGACAGACAGACAGACAGACAGACAGACACAGCTGGCCCAGAGGTCCTCCTAATTGGCTGTACAGTAACGAGCCAAGAGCGATGCGACCTTTACGGGGGGTCCTTGTAAACCTTTATTTATTCATTTATTTATGTGTTGACGGAAAGACAGCCCCCACCCCCCGCGTGTCCGCCCGTCCGTCCGTCTGTCTGCGTTCATTGGCCGGGGACTATTATTGAACCTCAACCCGACGTGACCTTTTCATGCAAACGCTGCGTCGGCACGCGATGACATAGAGGACACTGTGTTTAAACATCAATGTAGGACATCTACCTCAGTGGTTCTCAAACTCTATCATGCCAAGGACCCCCAGAAGGAAAATATTTGAGTTAAAAATGTTAGCTTTAAAATATATACAGTACATTAAAAGATTTGCACACATTATCAGAGGCAAATATTGTACTTTAAGTGTACTTTGATGCCAATACTTTTACTCAATACAATTTTAAATACCAGACTTTCACTTGTAACAGAGTATTTGATTGATTGATTGAAAATGTTATTAGGCAAAAAGAATGTAATACATCACAATTACATTAATAATACTTTTGACTAAAAGGTCCGTCCAAAAAGGTCCTTGCGGACTTGCTTCCGTTGGGGTCCTTGGTATTTCTATCTGGTGGTTTTGGTACTTTTACCTAAGTGATTTAAATATGAGTTCTTCTTCCACCACTGGTAAAAGGAGAAGGGTGGTGATGGTAATGGTGATTGAAATATCACATCCAATCATAACACAAAATAATAATCAATTTTGATTGGTACCATCCGTATCACACTCCAGCGCCCAATGGCTGGCATGCCTAAAAGCTGGCACCATTTCACACACTAGTGGTCTGGATGCAAGCCTGGCGAGCCGGAGCCAGAGATTCTTGAAGCACTGTATCAGTTCATGTGTTGACGGCGCTCCACCGCATAACGTCACACAGAATGTTTTTGGCATAGTCGGCAGGGTCCAACTAAGCGCTTTCAAATTCAATGGCACCTCAAGGGTGAACCCTGTTTGTTTGGTTGAAAAGCACGTTCAATGGAGTTATCTTGTAATCCAGTGGATCTCGAAGTGGGGTCCAGGGGTCCATCGGGGAGGAACAGGGGGTACCCAGCAAAAGTGGTTAATATAGAATCACAATCATGTTGGCTATTGAAGAATAGCAGATATACAAGGTCACAGCGCGTCACTTCGTGCCGCGCTGTGAGCTTGTATATCTGATTTTTTTTTTCATGTAAAAAATCCTTCCGGTCAGCCGCTCCAATATTATCTCCTTGACTAAGAGCTTAATATCTGCATTTCTTTTTAACGTGGTGGAAGTGAGCCGTTTTCGATCGGCAATCACTCTGCAATGGAGGATCGCGTTAGAAATATTATTGTTCCAGGCGTTAGTCGGGACCCTCCGCCGTCTCGCACGCACGCTTTGTTTACATGCGCATCTGCGTCGGGGCTTCTACAGCACGAAACATATCAACGTAAGTGGATGGAAGATATGCTGGCACTGGACGTACCCTATTTTAATAAACCTCTGGCACACGGATGTGTTAAAACCCCAGCGTCCGTATTTTGTAGAAAATTGCATTTTTTTCATTGCATTTTTTTACTCGCCAAATGGCGTTGGGTGATTCCACAATGACACCGATGGGTGGTATCGAACGGGGGGGCGCTTTCTCAATCCCTAACTCCGGTCGCAGTTATTATTTGTATCACACTTGTTTTACTATATTTGTGAGGGCCCAATGTCCCCTCAAGCATAGTATAATTTGAGAAATAGACACATTGTGAGGACCATTTCCCTGTCCCTCCCTCGACCAATGATTGTTTTATCGTTAATAAAGTATTTGTGTATAGTTCGAAAAAATGAGGAACAGATTCAGATTGGAGTTCTAGGGTTAGAATTACATATTCAGAGGTTAGGGATGTGGGGTTTAGAGTATTTCCCTATTTTATAGTTACAGTAGGTCTCTGTGCGCAGAAAAAAAATCGATCTACAAGTCTATTTTCATTGCCATCCTAAAATCTGTATAGTATATATATAGTAATACAAATATGTGTGTGTATGTGTGTGTGGGGTAATGGAATGGAATGTAATTGCAGTGGTGTACTTACTTACTTTGCAGATATAAATTATTATGTTATAAAACATACATTAACCACTTTAGCCCTATTTTATACCTAGGCTATTTGAAAATAGCTGATCTACAAGCTATCGCGACGCGTTGTGAGCTTGTAGATCTGCTATTTTCAAACGTTTTAGTACTTTTGCTATTGGTACTTTAAGTACATTTTGATTCCAATACTTGTGTACTTTTACTCAAGTAAATTTTGAATTCCGGACTTTTACTTGTAACAGAATCACATTGCAGTATTGATACTTTTACTTAAGTAAAATATTTGAGTACTTTTTTCCACCACTGTGTAATTGAATAACACTGCATCTGCTGTGCTTCAGCAATTTTGGAGCTATTTTCAATCCTGACCTAAAATCTTAACGTCCTCTCAACTATAGTAATACAAACGTACGTGTGTGTGTGTGTGTGTGTGTGTGTGTGTGTGTGTGTGTGTGTGTTTATATGGGGGGGGGGAGGGGCCAACGCTATAGGCCACGCAGAGTTCAGGGACGAAAGTGAGACGGCCAATTTGGCGGCCAGCAGATGCCTTGCACACCAAGTGACCCGCGGCGACAGGTGGGGGATGCTAATTGGAAAGCCGCGCACCGCCGCCTCGTGGGCTCCGACCGGGCCCCGCTGTGGTGGGCAGAGGGGAGGAGGGGGGTTCGGGGCGATTGTGTGAGGGGGGCAGGGCATTAACCCATAATAGACTGGGAAATAATCTGTGTAATTCTTTTTTATTTCTTTGGCTATTCAAAAATAGCAGATATACAAGCTCGTAGCACGGCACCGAGTGCCGCGCTACGAGCTTGTAGATCTGCTATTTTTTTTGTGGATGGAAAAGTTGGAGCACCACTGATCTAGCAACATACTGTCAGGATTTAGGAAACATTTTTAGATGCGTATTTCGCCGCGGACCCCCCCTTCTCAAAATGTTTGTTCCAGCGACCCCCAGAAGCAAAGATTACTAATATTCGCTTTAAATATATATATATATATATATATTCAAAGATTTGCACATATTTTCACGATTTTTCAAAAATAGCAGATCTCTACAGATCTGTAGATCTGCTGTTTTTGAATAGCCAAAGAAATCTAAAAATGACACACAGATGCGCACCCGGTCTTAATGGGTTAAAAACGGCCACGACAGGACGAGCCGCGTTTTTCTGAAGGAATCGCAATCTGAAACCGTTTATTGGCCAAGGTTGAGACGTTGTCGCGCGCGCACACACACCACACACCCACACACACACACACACACACACACACACACACACACACACACACACACACACACACACACACACACACACGCATTATGTATTCCGCTGTCTTTGTGTTATGTAGACTAGACCATACCCGGTCGACGCATCCGTGGGGGGATATGCGCACATGATCTGACAACCCGGGAGGCAGTTCGTCCCATAGCTGGGCAGCCCCATAACCATGGCGACAGTGTTTTACACATACACGCTAATAAGAAGCTGAGATTTGATGAAATTGAAAAACGGGCTTCACAGTTAAGTTCAGATGGTAATGGTCAATGGCTGTGTGCAAAATCAGAGAAATTGGTCCAGCCACTGAGGAGAACCGGGTAGCTTCACCTACTCCCACTACAGAGGTTACTAGAATTATAGTAGGATATCTTTGTTTGTTCTGTTTAATCTGTCTTCTATCTATTTCCCTTTGCTATCACTCTGCTGTGCACGCCAGTGGTGGAAGATTTGTTTTTACTTAACACATTGGCTGTCAAAAACGCAGATCTGCGTTCTTTTGAGTCCTTAGAACGCAGGCTGCCAAGAACGCAGATCTGCGTTCTTTAATTTTTTATTTTTTTTTAGACTTGACCCAAAGACCAAGGAGATATGATTTTTCGAAGATTTAGACTCCTGTCCACTTCCTTGTTAACTTAAAACTTAAAAATTCTGTATCTCGGCTCCTGAGTACTTTTATTTTTTCATTGAAAAAGTCTGGCAGTCTACTGTAGAAGTAGAAGTAGCAATAGCGCAATAAAGAAATACTCCGTTACGAGTAAAAGGCCTGTGTTCAAACTGTACTTGAGTAAAAGTACAAAAGTAGTGGCATCAAAATGTAATTAAAGTACCAACAGTAAAAGTACTAAAATGTTTGAAAATAGCAGATCTACAAGCTCACAACGCGTCGCGATGCGACGCGTTGTGAGCTTGTGGATCGGCCATTTTCAAACAGCCAAGGTATAAAATAGGGCTGAAGTGGTTAATGCATGTCTTATGATATAATAATTTATATCTGCAAAGTAACTAGTAACTAAAGTTTTCAAATCATTGTAGTGGAGTAAAAGTACAATATTTGCCTCTGAGATGTAGTGGAGTAGAAGTTACAGTACTGACAATTGGAAATACTCCAGTTAAGTAAAAACACAAAGTGCACATAAGTGCAGTACTTGAGTACATGTACTTAGTTACTCTACACCACTGGTAAAGTGTGATGTGACAAATGAAACCGATAGTGTAGGTCGTGATCGTAGACATAAGACGTACCCGTCTGAAATAAGGAAGCAAAAGAAATGTGAGAACTCGGTGACAGTGTGACAGCTTGCAGCTTGTAGATCTGTTCGTTTTGGCAAGTGACGCTCACTGTCATACTAGCCTAGGCATAAATCAAGCTTTAGGGCCTGGCTAAGTGGCTTGGCAGGCAGAGTACAAAATCACACTATTGCACCACCGGTGGTGCATTAAACAGAATCAGACTATTGCACCAACTTTGGTGCATTATACAGAAGACTGTTGCATGAACTTGGATGCATTATACAGAAGACTATTGCACCAACTTTGGTGCATTATACAGAATCAGACTATAGGCTCTATGCACAGCAGCCATATTGTGAAGACATTCACAGGTGTTACTAATGATACTAATGAAGGCTCTGTTCCATTCTGGTCAAACAGAGTCAGGGTGCTGATGTTGTGCATGTTGGCTCACTGGAAACACTCTGCTACACCAAGTGGCTCTACAATTTGGGTCCAGGGACCCTCATGGTTCCTTAAGGGGTTTCCTAAGGGTTCCTTGCGAGTGTGTAACTCTGAGAGTGTGCAAATGGAACCAAATGGACCCTTACGGGTCCATTTGGTTCCATTTGCACACTCTCAGAGTTATGAGGGTCGTGGAAATTGAAAAATCTGAGAACCACTGTGCTACACTAAATGGAAGAGAGCCTTCATTAGTATCATTGGTAACACCTGTGAATGTCTTCACAAAATGGATGCTGTGCATAGAGCCTATTGCACTAACTTTGGTGCATTATACAGAACATGACTATTGCACCAACTGATTGAATATAATGGAAGAATGGTGCGATAACTGAACGCAACAGCGTGAGTGATAAAGATATATATAAACAAAAACTAATTTCAACCAAGCTTTGTTTGATGATAGTTTTTTGGTTTATTTTTTTATACATTTCCCCCCCAAAAAAAGGATCTTGGAACCATTTCGGTTTGCATTTCATGGTTTATGAATGCTCCAAAGTCTTGCCTTTTTAAAGGAGAATTCCGTTCATTTTAAGTGTTATGTTTGATGTGCGTCAAATCACTTACCAACGTAGGAATGAAAATCGCGTGACTCCACAAATCCCCCTATCGACCCCCACCGTTGTCATGATAGTAGGATGCTGGATAGCCCAAATTCGCCTATTTTAACAAATGCAAAGTCTGTTTTTTTGCTTCTAGTACTCATTGTTGAGTCCCATGATAATGTAACAGGCGCTAAAACTCCGAGAAGCTAACGGCTAATAACAGAACGAGCTAATGCTGGGGCTGCTTATCTCTCTGCATGGCAGCCCCAGGTTGCCAGGTCGGGAGAGAAACAGGCAACCAGCATTAGCTCGTTCTGTTATTAGCCGTTAGCTTCTCGGAGTTTTAGCGCCTGTTACATTATCATGGGACTCAACAATGAGTACTAGAAGCAAAAAAACAGACTTTGCATTTGTTAAAATAGGCGAATTTGGGCTATCCAGCATCCTACTATCATGACAACGGTGGGGGTCGATAGGGGGATTTGTGGAGTCACGCGATTTTCATTTCTACGTTGGTAAGTGATTTGACGCACATCAAACATAACACTTAAAATGAACGGAATTCTCCTTTAATATATGAAATCAGTAACATCTGAAAATATCTTGTGGAGACCTCATAAGAGAACCATTTTGCTTTTTTTTGGTTTGTTTATTATCCCAAATTGTTTCATAGCAGATCAACGCGTTACGTTGCAACGGCTATTTTCGGTGCAAAGCTTTCCCCACAATAACAGAAAGCCGAGAAGGCACTAGCGTAGAGCCCTGGGAGACTCTGCTCAACCATATGAGGGGGTCCTCAGGGGTCCTCTCTCGATGACCCCTGAGGGTCCCCGAACCGCACGTCGAGAATCGAGTGTATTAAACGGTCAGGGAGAGTTGACATGACTTGAAGCAGCCTGCCCTCTTTATCCCATTTAAACCGGGAACGCATCTTTGTCATTTTAAGATTGTGCTGGCTATTCAAAAACAGCAGATATACAAGCTCATAGCGCAGCACTCGCTTGTAGATCTGCTATTTTTTCGAAAAATCTTGAAAATGTGTGCAAATCCTTGAATATACATATATATTTTAAAGTGAATATTTGTAAAACATTATGTTCCAGGAAGCACACATTTGAGTTAAAAAATATATATTCTATGATTTGAGTTAAAAATATATATATATTCAAAGATTTGAGTTAGAAAATATATATTCAAAGATTTGCACAAAATGTTCACGATTTTTCACAAACGGTAGCTTGTATATCTGCTATTTTTCTATTCACCTGTTTCCTAGGCTGTGTGTTTTCCACTTCCTGTCGATTTGATCCAATGAAATCCAATGAAACTGGTCAGATGACCAATGATATCCAATGAAATCGACAGGAAGTGGAAAACACACAGCCTAGGAAACAGGTGAATAGCCAAAAGTATAAAACTACGGTTACAGTGGTTCAAATAAGAAAAAAAATGAACGCGGACGGGTTCCCCGGATTGAATGGGTTATAGATTGTAAAGTGATCCTCCTCCTCGTCTTCCATTTGTGTATTTTTTGCATCGTAAAGGCTTTGAACCCCCCCCCCGTCCGCTAACAGCCCAGCAGCCACTCTCCTCGACTGGCCTCATTCACCCCCGTGAAACCTTAGCCAGGGCTAACCGAGGAAATGCACACATGATTGGTGGAGGGGGGGGGGGGGGAGGCCGTCGTTTTGCTTACCGGAACCCGTGATATTTAGAGAGAGAGAAAGCGAGAGGGAGAGAGAGACAGTGGTGTAAAGTAACTAAGTACATTTACTCAAGTACTGTACTTAAGTGCAATTTTGAGGTATTTTTTTACTTTACCGGAGGATTTCCAATTTGCTGTACTTTCACTTCTACTCCACTACATCTCAGAGGCAAATATTATACTTTTACTCCACTACAATTATTTGAAATCTTTAGTGACCAGTTACTTTGAAGATATAAATGATTACGTTATAAAACACACATTAACCAATTCAGCCCTATTTTATACCTAGGCTATTTGAAAATAGCAGATCTACAAGCTCACAACGCTTCGCACCGCGACGCGTTGTGAGCTCTTGTAGATCTGTAGCTTGTAGATCTGCTATTTTCAAACATTGTAGTACTTTTACGTTTGGTACTTTAAGTACATTTTGATACCAATGCTTTTGTACTTTTACTCAAGTACAGTTTTAATTCCGGACTTTCACTTGTAACAGAGTACTTCTACATTGCAGTACTGGTACTGTTACTTAAGTAAAACATTTGAGTACTTTTTCCACCACTGGAGAGTGAAAGTGCCCCCTCCCTTCTTCTTAGCAGGCTCCTTGAGTCATCCTCTGGATGCCCTTATTCTCGCCCTTACCCCCCCCCCCCCCCCCTTTATACTTCACATACTGTAGATTCATACACTTTTTTTCGGGGGATTCTACTTGTGAGCTTAAAGGAATACTGCACCCAAAAACACTATTTATTTTCTATCACTCGCTCACCCCATGTAGCCTTGAACGCTTAGAGATTTTTTTGTTTAGCCAATAATCCAATATTTTGACTAATTGAAGTTAATGAGACCGATCTTAACCCATTAACTCATTCACTGCCAGAATAAATAACAAAATCTATCATCCACTGCCAGCGATTGTTTTTTTTTCTTTTTTCTTTTCTTTTTAAGTATTCACAGAATATTTATCTATAGTATGATCGATCCCCTGAATGTTGCTAATCACAGCGGGTTTCACTGTGCTTCCGCGAAAAATAAATAAAAATGTCATCGCGACCTCCCGTTCGCTTGTTTTTTTTTTTTTTTGGCTTGTTATACGCTGTTGAAAATAGCATGTCTGGCAAAAAATACATACTGTAGTAAAACACTTCTGCTCAAGTGCTGACATTTTTTACCAGTGACCTAATAGAGCCTGCCTGTTTGCTCTGGGGAGAAATTGAATTTTGACCTTCAGGTCAAAATTCATGTCAAACCAGAAACCTAGACACAGGACAGAATAGAAGAGTCTCAATAGAAGAGCAGGGAGACCAAATACAACCACCCCAATTGTATAAGTTATATTGTACTAGACCATACCCGTGGGGGCGCTAATAAACAGCTTACATTTGGGGAAAGTGAAAAACAGGCTTTGGTGTTCCGTGCATATGCTAATGGTGGCATATGCTAATGGTGTGCAAATTCAGATCAATTGCTCCAGCTGAGGAGAATCGGGCAGGAGATTTTGGGCTCACTGCACAGACAGAGCTTTGTCGAATTATAGGAGAGTATTATAGGAGAGTATTAACATACTTTACCATATAGATTGGACAACATTTATTTTTATATTTAAAAAAAGAAAGAAAATAATACATAATACAAAAATTAAGCCCAAATCAGATTCTGTTCAGACTAACATAAAAACATGTGACTTCAATCTGGATGGGACACAAATCGGATACTGGAAACAGTGTATACATCTCCCATGAACATTATTAGTCACTCTCTCTTAAGCGCGAGCGTTGACATCTCAGGAGATCGGTTGTTTGTGGCCCTGTGCGCCTGCAGTGCCCGTGGGCACGGCAGGAGACCGGGCCCTCAGAGGCGGGCACCATCGCGACCAACAACACAACACGTGGTGCCTTAAAACCCATGAAAGGTTTCATGACATCAAATTTCTATGTTTTCATTTATTTTTGGTTTTCTTATAATTAAGCTAAAAATAGTGCCATGGACATTGATGTCACAGTCCATTAATCCCGCCCCCTCTCCTGAAAAAACAACAACCCTATAATGATACCGGGTGAGCACTATGGACTAGGATGAGATGTACATGATCCCCTGTAGTGCTCTGTAGGTTGAACCATAGTATTCACAATAAAGCCCGATTTATACTTTGCGGCGTGCCGAAAATAGCCGATCCGCAAGCTCACAACGCGCCGCGGGCGCGCCGCGTTGTGAGCTTGCGGATCGGCTATTTTCGGCAACGGTGGAAAGGCCTCCCTGCTGAGTGTGTTTAAAAAAGGATTTGATGAACAGATCTCCTCACCCCCCCGCCCCCCTCCCCCCTCTTCTCATTAGCTTTCATTATCTGTGAAAAGGATTTACATCACTCCACGAGATGCACAGACACCGCGTCGATAAGGCTCCGAAAGGCACGCCGGAGAAAGAAAGAAAGAGAGAGAAAGCGTAGACTAGTGTTTCTTCATTTCATTCTCTGCCCCTCCCACCCTGCTTGTTTCACTTCTACAAGCTCACAATGCGTCACTACTCGTCACGCTACACATTGTGAGCTTGTAGATTGGCAAATGTCCAATAGCCAGAAGTATAAAGTAGGCTTATAGTCTTCAAATAGGTTTTTAGATGCTATACACCCCCCCCCCCCCCCCTTCAGAATAGAGAACTTTTACTTGTAACGTGTATTTCTACATTGTAGTACTGATACTTCTTTTATTTATTTTTTGGCTTTCATGTCATTGATAGGGCAGTTGGTAGCTGACAGGAAATGGAGACAGAGATGGAGATTGCAGCAAAGGCCGTTGGGATCGGGACTCGAACGCGACGCGCTGTCGCGGGTTCACTTAGCCTAGGTGCCTGGACCGCTACGCCAGCGGCCCCGGGCCAAACTGATACTTTTTCTTAAGTCAAATAAAAAAAGCAAACGCTATCATGCTAAACGTGCTGTATGGGCTACTGTCTTTGTTTTTGGAGGGATTTTGTTCCTAATCTCTGAGGCCGCTGTAACAACAGTGAAGTCTTTAGTTATCTTTCTTTGGCAGCGAAATCAGAGACGTGTTCAGAACAACAAGCCGTTCCGAGCAGTTTATTCAGCAAAACGTCGAGTCGTTTCAACTTGTGGTCTGTTATCACGGGGGAAAGCTTTCACAAGATACAGTAGCTTATGAAATGACAGATAACGTTTCGGTATAGGCTGTGGTTGAGTGGATGGAGAACCAGTGTTTTGGGATCCTTAAGGCCAGGGGTCTTCAACAGGGGGTCCGGGACTGTCATTTCTCTGTCTGTATGCAGACCAATGCCTCTCTTAACCTTCACCATTCACGCTTCTGAAACGCAAGCTTGAAGACTTCAGATGCATCCATTTCCCATGTTGACTTGCGGGGCTGTTTCTGGTGTGTAGCTTGTTTGACTTGCGCTGCAGTTTTTGGGGTCACTGAAAGAAAACTGCAAGCCAAATGGGTGCGAAAGTGGGGGTCAACCAAGCCCCCCAGAACCCAGAGGTTGCATTGAAGCGCATTGGACATGCTGGCCATTCATAGGTTCTGCAAATCAAAACGGCCTGGGGCCACCGTCATGAACGAGCGAAAACGGTTTCGACCAATGGGCTCGACTCACGAGTTTGCGCACAAGCTTGCGCAAAACGTGTCACAGAAGCCCCAAATAGGCCCCGCCCATCACATTGCACAACCCGAAAGAAGGGGTGATTTCGGACTATTCAATGCAACTCAATGCAAGTGGATGGGAGGGGATTTCCGGTGCTCTCTCTATTATTTTTTAACTCTACGAGGTCAACGCGTGGCTTTTCTGCCCTATTGGTTGGCGGTTGAACATGCGTCAGACTTTGCGCGGTGCACAATGAGCCACAGCGGGGTGCCGGTGTCGTGCATCGGAAATTGCAGATATACGAGCTCACAATGCGCCGCACCGTGTCGCATTGCGACCCGTTGTGAGCTTGTAGATCTGCTGTTTTCGCCACAATGCGCAAGCAGCTGTAACTGAGACATCACTCACCTATCAGCAGAGCTTGTGTGTGTGTGTGTGTGTGTGTGTGTGTGTGTGTGTGTGTGTGTGTGTGTGTGTGTGTGTGTGTGTGTGTGTGTGTGTGTGTGTGTGTGTGTGTGTGTGTGTGTGTGTGTGTGTGTGTGTGTGGATTAGAGGTTTCATGTGTCAGCAGGCCACAGATGATCAGATTAGCCAGAGCAGCTCTTCAAACCTCCAGCTGGCTTTACCCCCGCACATGAACTAAACTACACGCCCCACAATGCAACACCACCTACTTTCCGGTGCTCTCTCTATTATTTTTTAACTCTACGAGGTCAACGCGTGGCTTTTCTGCCCTATTGGTTGGCGGTTGAACATGCGTCAGACTTTGCGCGGTGCACAATGAGCCACAGCGGGGTGCCGGTGTCGTGCATCGGAAATTGCAGATATACGAGCTCACAATGCGCCGCACCGTGTCGCATTGCGACCCGTTGTGAGCTTGTAGATCTGCTGTTTTCGCCACAATGCGCAAGCAGCTGTAACTGAGACATCACTCACCTATCAGCAGAGCTTGTGTGTGTGTGTGTGTGTGTGTGTGTGTGTGTGTGTGTGTGTGTGTGTGTGTGTGTGTGTGTGTGTGTGTGTGTGTGTGTGTGTGTGTGT
>NC_139961.1:16615268-16777768 GCF_963454915.1 Gymnoscopelus microlampas | reverse complement strand
TGTTTCCAATTTTCAATACTCCACTACGTCTCGGAAGCAAATATTGTACTTTTACCTCCATTAAAGAGAACTTTAGTCACTAGCTACTTAAGAGATTTTGATTATTGTTACAAAAGCCCTGTGATGGAGGGGAAGGGAACTGGTTGGAATAACGTGTTCCTTCCACGCGCTACGTCCTCCTGGGGAAACCCCCCCCCCCTGTCAGGTGATAAGAAGGTCAGTTGAAGGAGGCATGAGCTCGGCCCTGGGCTCCATAGGCTGGTGGGGGGAGTGTAGCGCCCAGGATCACTTAGAAAATTGGCACCAGGTGAAAAAGGGTTACAGAATTGTGGGATAAAAATGTAGTTAAAAAGAAAAAAAAAGCCCTATATAGACTTTGGCTATTTGAAAATAGCCGATCTACAAGCTCACAATGCGTCGCTTATTTTGATGACAATACTTTTGTAATTATTTGTAGTATTTCTGTGCAGTATTGATACTATAACTTAAGTAAAAACATTTAGTACTTCTCCCATCACTAGTCATCTGACCCCCCAAAAAAAAGAAACGAAATCCATTAAAAAGTCAGCGAGAGAGACGGAAGGAAAAGTGAAGCCGGACCGGGGGCGTACGGAGCACTCTGCCCCGGCTGAACCATGAAAGGCGGCTGCTGTCCGTGTGCACCCATCCACCGGGCTCTCCACCTCTCCTCTCCCTTTAGAAGCCAGGTCGACGGGTCGGCCCCCGTCTTCTCCGCGGGCCTTTTCTCCTGTCGGGTTCTCATAGCTCCAGTGTTTCGCTAAAGTGCTTCCCCCCCGATCAGTAATTGGCTGGCCCCTTGATCTGCTATTAGTGGCCCCGCTGGAAGATGGATACCGGGTCGCGCGTGCACGCATGCACGCGCACACACACACACGCACACAGGCACACTGGGATACCGTAGCTGCTGAAAGGGGACTCAACTGCTCACTCGGTTGCGCGTCATGTCGCGCAAACCGGAAGTATCCCATCTACAACGAGGGGGTCCCCAGCAAAAGTAGTTAACATTGCATCATATTCATTTTAACCACTTCATCCATGTTGGATATTCAATAATAGCAGATCTGCAAGATCACAGCTGTGAGCTAGTGTTTGGGACATTTTGAATAAGTTTGAATTTTTTTCACACAAATTTAACCCTCTCTTCTGGGGGTCCCTGGGTACCTTTTCAAATGCGGGTCCACGGCCAAATACATATCAATTTGGGGGTCATTGACTTGAAAAAGTTTGAGGAACACTGTTGTAGAAACTAAGCGCCCTTGGACTGTCATTTCATTTATTGGAGTAAGTACAATCTTTGCATCAATCAGAGTCATCTGACATCGGTGACGGCCTCAAGCCCTTCCCTTCCTAATACATCAGAATTGAACGACTTGCGTGCCTGGCACGATGTGAGTTGTCTTTCAAGAGTCAGGCGGTTCCAATGAAAGCACGCAAAATAAGATTAAACGGCCAAGCGGAGGGATGGAGAGTCTCGACGCGAGGACAGGGCAGGGTGACAATAAACAACAGAAGGACACGGACAGACAAACGGAAGAAAAACACACTTTGGAGATGAACAAAACTGGTCGACTAAAACTATGACGAAAAATGTCTGTCGACTACCTTTTTTCACTTACAAAAACTAAATCAATCCGAAATAAAAACTAAGCTATGATGACTAATACTATGACTAAATATACTGACAATTTTGTCAACAAATAAAAACTAGACTAAAATGTTTGGGAGGGACTATAGAGAAGAAGATCCAGTACTACTAAGACAAGTCATCATGGGTCCACGCGGGTGTCACAGACCGAAAATAGGCTATCCTCGGCCATTCTTGCCACGCAACGGAGCTTAAATTAGGCTACAGACAGACAGACAATCTACAAGCTTGTAGATTGCCTATTTTCGGCACGCAGCTAAGTGAAATACTGCCATTTCAATGCCATCACGGCCCGCCAAAAAAACAAACATTTTAGCAGACTAAAATCTTATGATATTTTGTCTAAAACTAGACTAAAAGTAAAACATTTCAGATGACTAAAATATGACAAACTAAACAGAATTTTATTCAAAAGACTGACTAAAACTAAATCAAAATTTGCTGTCAAAATCAACACTGACAAACTGCGGAAAATTGTGAATTCCTGTGGCGCCTTTCTTCCTAAATACATTCACACACCGATGCCGGAGGAAACCATGCAAGGCACCAAGCTGCTCATCAGGAGCAGTTAGGGTCCAGTGTTTTGCTCAAGGACACTTCGGGATGACACAGCCAGGGCGAGCCGGGGATCGAACCGGATACCTGCCGAAGAGAGAGAGAGAGTGAGAAGCTCGATTCGTACTCATACGCAACGTGTTGTGAGCTTGTAGGTCTGCTATCCTCGGCCGTTCTTGGCACGCAACAGAGCTTAAATTAGGCGACAGACAGAGAGATAGAGATGGGATTGCTGTAAGGCAGTGGTTCTCATGCTTTTTTCATGTCAAGGACCCCCAAATTGACACCTTTTAGCCCGCGGACTCCCATTTGAAAAGATATGCCAAGGAACCCCATAAGAGAAGATTTTTACGGCTCCTCTATCAGTGATTCTCACCCATTTTAATTTCAAGGACCCCCAGTTTGACATGCATTAGGCTACGGACCCCCATTTAATGACATTTCTATCTCTGGGACCCCAATTTATATTGTGAAATCGATGTTAATTTAACTCTGAGAGTGTACGGGTCCATTTGGTTCCATTTGCACACGCTCAGAGTTACAGACCCATAAGGGTCCATTTGGACTCTCAGAGTTACAGACCTATAAGGGTCCATTTGGTTCCTAACTACCGGTATCTATCATTTAGCTGGGGACCCCCTGGAACTCCCTCAAGGACCCCTGGGGGTCCCTCGGACCCCACTTTGAGAATCAATGCTGTAAAGGGGATTACACAACGTCTTCATGTCACAGAAATCGGTGTCCGTCGCTCACTGTGCCTCCTCATCCTCCTGCCATGACGAGGACAATCTGGTCACATGGGAGGGGACTCTGTCACAGCTCCTTTACAGGGCGGTAGGGGTTCATCTGAGCCCTGGAGAGGGGTGGTGTGTGCGTGCGTGAGTTTGTGCGCGCGGTGTTTGTTTGTGTGTGTTGAACCGTGCTGAAATCCAACCATCGGCCACTTCCGGGACCTGAAGCTAGTCAACTGTAGTCCATTACTGTAAGACTATAGCCCAGCCCTTTATCACAGCCTCTCTCCAAGCCCAAGGCTAAATAAATATTTCCCAAGCTCATCCTGACCTGGCTTTCAGCGCTGTGCGTACAGTTAGTACGCACTTGTACGCACTACAAGCTCACAATAGGCTCTATGCACAGCAGCCATATTGGGAATGAATTGGGCCCCTTACTTACTTCCTTCACAGGTGTTACCAATGATACTAATTTAGTGTGGCATAGTGCTTGTCTTATTTTCAAGGACCCCCATAACTCTGAGTGTGTACAAATGGAACCAAATGGACCCGCTCTCAGAGTTACACACCCACCATAAGGGGCCATTTGGGAACCAAAATGGAGTGTTTCTAGTGAGCCAACATGCAGATATCAGCACCCTGACCAGAATGGAACAGAGTCTTCATTAGTATCATTGGTAACACCTGTGAAGGAAGTAAGAAGAGGCCCAATTTCTTTCCAATATGGCTGCTGTGCATAGACCCTATTGTGAGCTTTTAGTGTAAGTCTGCTACTCTCGGTTGTTCTCCGTGCTACTCCATCGCCCGACGGGGCATAAATTAGGCCTAAAGGCCTAAAGCCTGTGACATTCTGAGGGAGTTTAGCCTGCAACTCGCACATCCACCAGAGTATTGTTTCCAATAGAAGAGTGAACGTGAACACAGCTTCTGAACCAATCTTTAGCTCCACGGTCACTGAACTAAATATTGGACCCGATCGTTGCAAGCCACACAATCTTCCCAAGATTTGAATCAGATCAGGAGAAAAGCGACTTTATTTTCGACCTTTCTCTGTCTCAGCAACACGCTCTCGCGGGATCTAGCACCAGTATACATCGGACGTTCACGGGATCAGACGCCGCCACTTAGGAGACCATTTTGTAGGATTTGTGTACCATTTCGCCATTTCTAGTGGCTCCTATAGTGCTTGGCGACGTGTCGTCACCACGGGGGGGGAGGGGCGTGTCATGGTAGCTGCGGACATATTGGGGGGGTAAGAGTCAATGTTAAGTCAAGCTGTTTTTGACCCCCCAAGATGTCCTCCACTTCCAAGTGACATGTGTTGACGTCAGGATTTTTTGCTACGCACTACTGGGATGCCGTACTTTAATAATTGAATATCTTCGATTAAATGAAGCTATAGGAAAGTCTAATAGAACACAGGTTATTTTCCCCCCCTTTTCCTTAAAACTAACGTTTTTATATATATATAAAGGTTTCCGATATCCACCTCTTAGTCCCACTAAGTGTTGGGCTTGTTTCTTTTGAACCCCCGTGAACCCGCCCAACCTTCCCGGACCCGCGTTCGGGTCTGCCAATACGGCTATTTGCTGTGTCATTGATCCGTCCGCGGAGAGCTGTGCTAGCATGTGGCCGTAATGACGGGAGCTCAACTATGACCCAGCCTTCACAAGCTAGTGGACACGGAGGCTTAACAGAAACCCCTGCAAATTTCACCACGCACAGCACTTCTCTTTGGACAAGCCCCATTGCATAGTCACAGACAGAGAGAGAGAAGCACACACGCGTGCGCACGCACGCACACACACACACACACACACACACACACACACACACACACACACACACACACACACACACACACACACACACACACACACACACACACACACACACTGTAGGTTTGGATTACTATACTTGTGAGGGCATTAACATTTTAAGATTGTGATTTCATGCCATTTTTAACTAAACTGAAAAATAGCAGATCTACAAGCCCACTATTTTTCATTTTTAATAATAAAACAATCATTTTTGTTTTGAGGACCTGGAAAATGGTCCTCACTATGTCTATATCTCAAATAAAAAAATACTTGTGGGGAATTTGGTCCTCACAAGTGTAGTAATATACACACACGCACGCGTGCAGGCACACCCACACACAAACAATGGCTGCCTACAGTCAATTGTGCAATCATTCAGTAACACAGTCAGTCATTGACGAGCTGACGAAGGCCGACAGGTGGAAACGCATCCGCCATTGATTGCTGCTATCACGAGTTTTGTACTTGTATTGCTATAGTAGAGTTTGAGAAATAGACATTTGTGAGGACTAGGTTCCTGGTCCTCACGAGAAAGAATCTTAAAGAAAAAAAGGATGTTTAGATTTCGGCTTGATTTATATACCCCCAAAATCGCAAATCTACAAGCTCACAACATACAGTAGCTTGTAGATCTTCTATTTTGGGTGTGTGATATCGTCGTGCAATTAAACTCAAAATGGTAAACATGGGATTTTAAAATGATAATAATTAAATACCGTCCGAAAACGTTGAAGTCCTCAGTATAGTCAGTGGTGGAAAAAGTACTGCCATTTTTTACTTAAGTAAAAGTATTAATACCACAATGTAGAAGTACTCCAGTTACAAGTAAAAGGCCTGTGTTCAAAATGTTACTTGAGTAAAAGTACAAAAGTATCTGCATCAAATATACTTAAAGTACCAAAAGTAAAAGAACCATCATGTTTGAAAATAGCAGATCTACAAGCTCAGTGTGTGTGTGTGTGTGTGTGTGTGTGTGTGTGTGTGTGTGTGTGTGTAATGCACATTGTAAAGCACTTTAGAAATGGCGCTATAGGAATGCACCATTTTCACTCATTCAATTACCACCATGTTTCCACGTTTCCAGGGTTTGAGCCCGTCTCCTTGACTGTCTTTGGAAAGATCAAAGGCGCTCGAAACCGTCACCTTGATGGCAATAATCTATTTTAACGTGTCCTTATCGCCCGCACCTGTCGATCGATCTGTTGGCTGTGCATTTTGTGTGCACGCTTTATAGACGTTTTTAATAATTCATGTCTAGTCGAGTCATCTCGGGGAAAAAAAAGCACCGGCAGCGCTCGCTAGCGTTTCCCGTTAACCAATTAAGACCGGGAATGCATCCGTGTTATTTTTTAGATTTCTTTGGGCTATTCAAAAAATGCAGAGCTACAAGCTCTGAGCTTGTAGATCTGCAATGTATTATTTTTTTATCGTAAAGATTTGTGCAAATCTTTGAATATTTATATTTTTTAAAGCGAACATTTGTAACTTAAATTTTTGCACAACAGTTTCCTTTGGGAAAAACTTATGTTTCTATATCAGTGGTTCTCAAACGTTTTAATGTCAAGGACCACCCAAAATGATATGTATTCGGCCACGGACCCCCATCTCAAAATATGTTGTTCCAGGGACCCCCAGAAGCAAATATTTGAGTAAAACATGTTCGCTTAAAAAAATATATCCATTCAATGATTTTCAGAAATGTTCACTTTAAAATAAAAAAAAATAGCAGATCTACAAGCTCATAGCGCGGCACTCGTGCTGCGCTATGAGCTTGTAGATCTGCTATTTTTGAATAGCCCAAAGTATAAAATAATGGTTAAAGTGGTTACACAGATGCGTTCCCGGTCTTAAAGGGTTAACAGCGTTATGGATCCGCTGGGGGCGTCGTAAAAGCAGAGTGTTTTCTATCGCCTACACAAGGACACAGTCTCTTGTCTTCAATAGCAGGGGCTTCCCAAACGATGGGTCGGTATCCCATGTATAGGTCACACAACCATTTGTATGGGCAGTGATGTAAAGTAACTAAGTGCATCAACAACTCAAGTACTGTACTTAAAGTTGTACAGTGCAAATTTCAAAAAAACTGCTGGTCATTACCGTCACTGCAGGCCGTTCTTTTATTACTGCGTTACCCAGAATTCCATTCGTTTTCACCGGAAGACGGAAGCGTTTCAAAAAGCGTTCTTTCAATTGTTTTATACGATCTGTGGATTGTTTCTCTTAGCCAGTGGAGCTTTAGTTACCGTGAGCTGTGTTTTCTTTTGCTGTTGTTTTTCGTTCTTCAAATCATACAATCTCTTAAAATCAGCGTGAGTTTCCTTTTTGTTAACACACTGAGTGCCAGGATTTTTAACCATTTTTTAGGAGCCGAGATACAGGCTTTTGAAGTCATAAGTTAACCAGAAAGTGGATTGGAGTCAAAATCTTCGGAAAATGATGGTGCTTAGAAGGTAAAAAAAAAAAAAATTTAAAATTTTTCTTTTTGATTTTTTTTTTCAAAAAATATTTTTTTTCAAAAACCGTATATATACGGTTTTGGCACTCCATGTAAGTATTGCAAAAACGTATATATACGGTTTTGGCACCCAATGTGTTAATAGCGCGGTAGTTCCTGGCCAAACAGGAAACCGGCGCGGTAGTTCCTGGCCAAACAGGAAACCGGTGCAATTCCGCTTCCATTTTCCGGCCAGATGACGTCATTTTCGCGGGAAAGTCAACCTCGACAGCGTTCAATAGAAAATATATGAACAAAAGGCTTTCGGGGGTGAAATTCATGGAGTGGGTGTTGTGAAACATTTGCCACTCACAAAAGATATACATTTTAACTTTAGTTTTATTGAAAAAGTTACCTAGTATTACTTTAAGTGCAATTTTGAGGTGTTTTTTACTTTACTGGAGTATTTCCAATTTTCTGTATTTTAACTTCAACTCCACTACATATCAGAGGCAAATACAGTACTTTTTACTCCACTGCAATTTTTTTTAAACTTTAGTTACTAGTTACTTAGTAGATTTTGATTATTATTACAAAACATACATTAATCACTTCAGCCCTATAGACATTTTGGCCATTTGAAAATAGCCGATCTACAAGCTCACCCCAGGGGTCCTTGGGGGGGGGATACCAGGGGGTCCCCAGCAAAATTAGTTAATACGGCTTGACAATCATTTTAACCACTTTAACCATATTTTACACGTTGGCTATTCCAAAATAGCAGATCTACAAGCTTGTAGATCTGCAATTTTGGAAAAATCCTGACACATTGTGTGCAAATCTTTGAATATGTATATCTTTGTTCAACTCAAATCTTTGCTTTTGGGGGTCCCTGGAGAAAAAAAATATTTTGAGATGGGGGTCCGCGGCCAAATACGTATCATTTTGGGGGTCCTTGACATGAAAAAGTTGGAGAACCACTGATATAGGCTCTGTAGGCCATGGAGAGGATAAAGCCTCCATTGACGGACAAAATGCTAATGTTACTGTCCTAGAGAGAGAGAGAGAGAGAGAGAGAGAGAGAGAGAGGGCTATTCTGGCGCGGCGCTTGAAGAGTGTCCATCTGCCACACGCACACACACACACGCACGCGCACGCACACGCACGCACGCGCACGCACACGCACGCACACGCACGCACGCGCACGCACACGCACGCACGCGCGCGCACGCACACACACCGCAGTCGTCACGCCGGCCCGGGCCATTAATCGGGGAGGTGGCGTCGAGGGTGGTCGACTCGGGGGGGGGGGGGGGGGGGGGGGGGCATGGCTCAGCGAAAAGGGCATTAACCACTTAAACCCCCACAGTCCCTCAGGCCTCTCTACTATAGTGACTTTTCCGTTTGTGAGCTTGTCGACCGGCTATTTTCCTACGAAAGCCTTCCCCACGATAATTTGAGTTAACACCTAGAACACTGGTTCTCAAAGTGGGGTCCAGGGACCCAGCAGGTCCCCCAGCTATTATTATAGCATCAAAATCAGCCACTTGAACTTGAAATATACTGTATGTCGGCTATTTGAAAAAAGGCCGATCTACAAGTTCATGCGATGCATTCACAATGCATCGCAATGCGACGGTGGAGAAGGTATTTTTATTTATTTCGGTTAGCTTTTCATTGAAGGAAACACACACACACACACACACACACACACACACACACACACACACACACACGCCCGTGCGTGTGCGGACCCTGCCCTGCCCTGCTCATGTTTATCAAAGGCAGGTATACATAATTGTTTGAATTCCAAATGTGTTTTCTTTGGCTGGGAGGAGATGCTTTTCAGCCTCCTTGTCACTGTGTGGCTGTGTTTGGGTGGTTTTGTTTGGTGTGTGTGTGTGCGTGTGCACGCCGTGCGTGTTTCTGTTTGTGTGCCCCCGTGTTGACTTAAGTGTTTTCTCTCGCTCCTTGCCAAGGGCTTTTTGTGGAGGGATGGCGGTGTCCCTCTGTCGGATACGGAACGTTACAGTGAATTTATCTCTTTTCAGAGACTCTCATAATGTAAACACCAGGATTAGGTTTTATTTTTTTGTAAGAAGTGCAAAGTTTCAAGGTTAACCAGATTTTTATCCCAACTAAACTCCCACTTCGCTGTGGGTGGATTTTAATTGTTTTTAGCAAGCACTCTTACACAAGCGTATGCAGCCAGCGGCGGACTGGCCATTTGGCGTACCGGGCAAATGCCTTCCAGCAGGGGCCTCAGTGTGGCTGCAGAGTTCATGTGCAGGGCTGGGCTGAAGCAGTGAACCCCCCCCCCCCCCCCGGTTGACAAAACGGCCCGGGGGGTGGTGGGCCGGTTCGGACCAAAATGCCAGGGCTGAATTTTGGTCCCAGTCCGGCCCTGTATGCAGCTGTAGCACATCGTAGTGGCAATACAAATCGAAATGCATAATAATGATTGTAAGGCTGAACATATGAGTTATTTTCCGTAGTAATTATTCTATTGACTAAGTTTTCGATTAATCGAAGAATCACGAAACATTTTTGTAATTATTTACCCGTATTTTTATGAATACGGGTAAACAAATTGACACAAAATATCTCTAATAGACTTTTTTTTATAAGACTAATCGATCTGATTAGTGTGATTAACTAATGAATTCATTAATTACGCAATTGTACAGTAGTGGCCGGTGACTTTGGCCAGGTTCACTTTCAGAACCTTTGCATCACGCATGTCACACAAACAGAATGCGACGCGTTTTGTTAATGTAACAAGTTTGTTCATATAGAGTCCTAATATCCACAAATCCACCATTTAACTTCCACAATCCACATTATCAAAGCCATCGGTGTCGTGTGCTGGACTCGAACCAACGTCATCTCGGGTCGCGTGCTCCATACGCAGGAGGTGTGGAAGGAAAATGGCCAAAGTCATAGGCCATGATTTATCTTTTCACTTAAAAAACCAGGATGACAATTCAGTTGAAGTTCTAGAGACACAATCTCAATATATTTTAAACTATATTATGATCTCAACATGGCCATGAAAAGGCTTTCCAATGATGTACTGTAAACAACCATCAAAAACTAAACTAGCTCTGCATAGACAGAGGAACAGCAGCACTATTTAAGGCCAACAAAAATGGGGGGAAAAAATGTATAAACCTACTTTGTGCAAATTTAAAGCATTACGTAATGGTCAAACCCTGAAATAATTTACATATGGCAGTCTTTGGTGTTGGGACAGTGTAGTTTATAGTTGAACATGGAGCAAATAAAAAACATTGTCATGACAAGTCCTGGTACCGAATGAACAGTTACAATGTCGACAGGCTCATCTCTCCTTGTTTTAGTTTAAGGAAACCAATGTGTTGCTGATTGGTTGAAATGTTCTCTGATGGTTTAGCCAAGTAAGATGGACGTGCATTTACAACAGTGTCGGGGGGAAAAAAAATGCTGATCTACAAGCTCGCAACACGTCACATTTGTGACGCGTTGTGAACATATTATGCTTCTGGGTAAAATAATACGCCGAGTGTCAGCCTGGGTCACGAGCAGCAATTAATGTGCTTTAATTACTAAAGCTAGGAGGGGAGTGGGTGGGGGGGGGGGTTGCCTGGAGCCTTTACAATGCTAATCTGTTTATGAAATTAGCAGCACTTATCAGCCCCGGCCCTCCCACCCACAACTCTACCGTACAATGCTGTGCGACACAGCCTGATGGGATGTAGCGCCATTGTTGCTGTACTGGAAGCTGGTCTGAACATTAGCTTGGATGGTGTTATGTGGATGTGTGTGTGTGTGTGTGTGTGTGTGTGTGTGTGTGTGTGTGTGTGTTTGTGTGTGTGTGTGTGTGTGTGTGTGTGTGTGTGCGTGCACAGAGAGAGAGAGAGAGACACACACACACACACACACACACACACACACACACACACACACACACACACACACACAGAGACACATAAAGAGAGAGACACGCACAAAGAGAGAGACCCACGCACGCACGCACGCACGCACGCACGCACGCACGCACGCACGCACGCACGCACGCACGCACACACACACACACACACACACACACACACACACACACACACACACACACACACACACACACACACACACACACACACACACACACACACACACACACACACACACACACACACACAGAGAAAGAGAGACATGTTGCTACTTTTACTTATAGGTAAAACTAAATCGGAGTACTTCCACTACTGAGAGAGTCTACTTAAAAAGGGAACGCCCGCTAATTTTATCCTGTTTGATCCCTTATCACATTGTAACTTCTTTCTTGAAGGGATAATTCCCCCTATCGGTATCAAAGCTGTTATTAGAGCGTATACTGCTAGGTGGTGTGTGTGTGTGTGTGTGTGTGTGTGTGTGTGTGTGTGTGTGTGTGTGTGTGTGTGTGTGTGTGTGTGTGTGTGTGTGTGTGTGTGTGTGTGTGTGTGTGTGTGTGAATACGTGCGTAGTGCGTATGTGTGGGCATGAGGAGTTTTCTCGTGTGACGGGAGTGTCACAGCTGAGAGGTGTATAATGTTGGAACGTTGTAGCTATGGCTACGCGCACGGCCCTGGCGCGCTTGCCGCTCTTCAAAAGCCACCTTCTCACGAGAGGTGACGGCCTCTCTGAATGGACTGACAATCTGTCAATCGAGTCCTACAGGTGGCTTTTACAGACAATGCACTTCAACACTGCGCACGCATGTGCGTCTCTTGCCTTTGTGTGTGTGCAATTCAGTTGTTGTAAAGTAACTAGCTACATTTACTCAAGTACTGTACTTATGTACATTTTTTTAGGTGTTTTTGCTTTAGTGGAGTATTGCCAATATGTGCAATGTTCAATACTTTTACTTCTACTCCACTACATCTCTAAGGAAATTATTATATACTTTTACTCCACTACAATGATTTCAAAACTTAGTTACTAGTTACTTTGCAGATATAAATTATCACATTATAAAACATAAACACTTTAGCCCTACCTAGGCTATTTGAAAATAGCCGATTTACAAGCGCACAACGCGTCGCGCGCTTGTAAATCGGCTATTTTCAAACATTTTAGTACTTTTACTCTTGGTACTTTTAAGTATATTTTGATGCCAATACTTTTGTACTTTTACTCAAGTAACATTTTGAACACAGGCCTTTCACTTGTAACAGGTATTTGTACAATGCGGTATTGATACTTTTACTCAAGTAAAAAATGTGAGTACTTTTTTCCACCACTGGTGCAATTTACAATTGAGGCATTATGATGGTTTATATCTAACCTTTATATTTAACCATCACTTACAGTACTTACAATACATTATGATATGACATGACATTTGGTAGCTTGTAGGGGCCAAGATGTCTCCGCTAATAGGCCTGATAGCTATTGTTTTGGCTACAGCCTGTCTGTTGCAGTATGGTTCTGCCTGTCCTTGTAGCAGCTACAGTATAACTTATAGTCTGAGCCTTGTGCTCGTTGGCAGAACTACCATACCACCATAACACCAGATCTACAAGCTCGTAGCGCGGCTATGAGCTTGTGGCGGCAGTGGCTCAGGGGCAGAGTGGCCGGGTAGAGTGAACTGGAAAACCGCACGGTTCTCAGTTCGATCCCGGGCTGGGGCGCTCCCCTAGAGTTAGCGTCGAAGTGTCCTTGAGCAAGACGCTGAACCCCTAATTGCTCCCGATGAGCAGGTTGGTGCCTTGCATGGTTTCCTCCGCCATCGGTGTATGAATGTGTGTGTGAATTGGGTTAATGGCACAATCAATGTAAAGCGCTTCGGATAGAAGCGATATATAAATGCACCATTTACCATTTATGAGCTTGTAGATCTGCTATTTTGTTTTATTATTTAGATTTGTTTTATCTAATAATATATATATATATATATATATATATATATATATATATATATATATATATATATATATATATATATATATATATATTATTTTTTATTTTTTTAAAGCGAACATTTTTAATATAACTCAAATCTTTCCTTCTGGAGGTCCCTGGAACAACATACTGTATTTTCAGATGGGGGTCCGCAGCCCTTGACATGACAAAGTTTGAGAACCATTGTAGCAACATACGTTTTTTTCAAAAAACTGTTTGAATTTAGGAGACATTTGTAGAATCCCCCCAGAAGCAAAGATTTGAGTTAAAATGTTATATTAAAAAAATATACATTTAAAGATTTGCACATATTTTCATTTTTCCAAAAATTGCTGATCTACAACCTCATAGCGCGGCACTCAGTGCCGCGCTATGAGGTTGTAGATCTGCTATTGTTTTACTTCTATCTCTGACTATCAATTACTGATTGATCCAGAATTCAATGACAGTTCTGACAACGGCTTAATTTCCCGCTCGTCCTTTTTTTAAGGAACATGCTCTAATGGTGTTGTCTTCTCTCTTTTTTTCTCTCTCCATGTTCTCCTGTGATCATCTAAATGGCTTGGTCTCCTCATCACAGGTAAGAACAACAAAAACACATCTTGTTAACCCAATCAGGGATCTTAATCCACAAACCACACAGGAACGAACATGATTTCAGCGTCCAGTGTTCAAATCCAGCTCATTCTCTCTCTCTGCATGATCTCGTCCTACTTAGCTGTCTGGTAAATCCGTCAATTCATGTCTTGGATTAACCACATGAACCCCTAGCGATCCTTAGTCTGTGGCAAACATTTGCCAAAAAATAGCAGATTTACAACTTGAACTTGATCATCCCACAGTGTCACACAAAAGCATCAAAACTAGCAGATCTTTCCAATCTTGTATTTTTGAATTTTGATCCTGAAAAGTAACAGTTTTGGATGAGGTTTCCACCTGACAGAGACGATATGCTACCTTAACTCATTCACTGCCAGACTTATTTCTAGCTGAGTTCTTCCACTGTCAGCGATTTTCGTTTTTTTCTTTTTTTTTTTTCGTTTCGCTTACCTTTGCAACTGGTCACAGAATATTTATATCCAGTATGATCGATCCCAGGGCGGTTGCTAAGCGCAAAGAGTTCCACTGTGCTGCCGCGAGAGAAAAAAAAAACTCACCGCGACCCCCCCTTCCCTTGTTACAGGCTGATGAATATAGCATGTCTCATCAAAAATGCATGTTTTTCTTACCTTTTCAACTGGTCACAGAATATTTATATCCATGTATGATCGATCGCCCGATGGTTGCTAAGCACCGTGGGATACTTGAGAGGGCCAAATGTCCCCACAAATAAAGTAGAATTTGAGAAATAGACATTCTGAGGACAATTGTCCTGGTCCTCACAAGGAAAATAATGTTGTTGTTATGGTTTCAGGAAGGATTTGGGGAGCAGAGTTTACAATTAGGGAAACATATTCAGGTTAGGATTTGGATTAGGTATTTAGAGGTCAACTTCAGGGGGTTTAGGGTTGGCGTTTTGCCCGATGTATTCTTCGCTCGAGGAAAATCGCAGACGTACAAGCTCACAACTGTGGTGAACTTGTAGATTGGCCATATTCAGCTGTAGGGTCATGGTTAAAAATTAGCTGAAAAGTGTAAAAAATAGCACTCATAAAATCGCCATTCTAAAAATGTTTATATCCTCACTTTATATATATATACATACAGTATAGTAAGACGTGCGTGTGTGTGTGTGTGTGTGTGTGTGTCTCTGTTTGCTCCCTTTACATTGAGCACAAGCATAGTCTGACACCAGACGATGGCCCACGGCGTCTTCATTTTCTCTTTTCGATGTCACTTGCTTTTTCTTTTCCTTTTTTTGCGGTGTCACGCTCGCGTCACACTCACGTGCGCGCTCTCTCCCTCCCTCGGCTCCCCTGCAGTTCAGAGCGCTGACGCCATAATCAGATATACCCCCCCCCCCCCCGGACAGACAGACATGAATCGCAGCCCCCTGTCTCTCTCTCTGACCAAGCCTTACCTCATCCTGTGTGAGCAGAATCCGTAAGCGCTTGGGGGGGGAGGTGTGTGTGTGTGTGTGTGTGTGTGTGTGTGTGTGTGTGTGTGTGTGTGTGTGTGTGTGTGTGTGTGTGTGTGTGTGTGTGTGTGTGTGTGTGTGTGTGTGTGTGTGTGTGTGTGTGTGTGTGTGTGTGTGCGCGTGCGTGCGTGCGTGTCGCAACACACCCTCCAACCACCACAGATAAAAAGGGACACACGACAACGCTTATTGTCGCTGTCAAAAAGTCTGTCGTGTCCTGAGGACGCCGCTCTGTGACATTGCGCCATCAAACCATCGCATGTCTTTTCTTAACCCACTTAAAACCTATATCATCGCTGTCGGGTGGGAACCTCATATGTCCAAAACTGGGATATGAGATTGTACATTTGAGATTATTATTCTAAATTTGAGATTATTCTAAATACAGGGTCCCCACGGTCATGAAATTCCTGGAAATATTTTGAAATAAAAAAAAAATATATCCAGTGCTGGAAAAGGTTTGGAATTGATCAAAGGTCCTGGAATTTATCAAGGGTCCTGGAAAAATATTTGGCTATGCATTGTTTTTGGCTATTGATTTTTTTTAATACAAAACATTTTTATAAACATGTATAACATTACACGAAATATGTAACATAAGTCGTTTTTGCGGAACGGGCTGTGTAACACCCCATCCGCACTGCCAGTGATGCGACGTGATGCGACGTGACGCGAAGCGAGCGGGCGATGAAATCTCATTAAAATACATGTTTTTGAATGAGACCGTCCTGACCTACCGTGAGTGACAACGAACCGTGCAACGACGTCGTCCACCCCTCCTATTTTCGTTCGCAGGGTCACTATGCCCTAATTTTGCACGAAATGTTGAATGAAATTGTACTATTTTATATTCTATGCTTTATTTTTGCTACACTGCCTATCTTTGGGCATTGTACATAGAAGTAAGAGACACATTATTGCGCTGAATGATTGTTTTATAGGCCTGGAATTTGAGCTAAATATTCTGGAAAAGTTTTGGAAAAGTTTTGGAAATTCATTGCTAAAAATGTGTGGGGACCCTGTAAATATGAGATTCTAAATCTTTGCGCCGCGTTTGGAGCTTGCGGAGCTGCTACTTTTGATGCTTTTGTGCGACGCTGTAGTATGATCAAGTAGGGCGTTAAGTTACGGGAAAACCCCAAAAGGTTAGAATATGGAGTTTCTGCCCGACAGCAACGATATACTTTGTTGTGCGTCAAATAGAGAAAACAGAAGATGTACCGTTTGACGCAACATGTTGTGAGAATGCGTGTACTTAACAGAATAGGGACACATAGGGTGCATACAATTACCGTTATGCATTTTACCACATGAACCCTATCGCTTACTTGACCGGAGTCCCTCAAAGCTCTATGCCAGGGCCCCCCTTGTACACTATACATCTTCAGCAAAAAAAATAGCGGATCGAATGTTCGCCCCAAAATGGGGAGGCCAGGATTAATGAACACATATTGGTCACAATGCGTCGCGACCCGTTGTGAGCTTGCAGATCGGCTATTTTCAAAAAGTTATACATTTGAAAACTTGTGAAATGGGACATTCTGCATAATGAGTACTTTCTACTTTTGGTACTTTAAGTACATTTTGATACCATTACTTTTGTACTTTTACTCAAGTCAATTTTGAATTCCGGACTTTTACTTCTAACAGAGTATTTCTCCATTGCAGTATTGATATTTTTACTCAAGTAAAACATTTGACTACTTTTTCCACCACTGCTTATGAGCGAGCGTGCCTGGAATGGTCGTGCTGAATGCTTCGGACCCCTACGCTCACAGTGACAGCGCTTTGGCGGGCAATGAAACGCTCTCTCTCTCTCTCTCTCTCTCTCTCTCTCTCTCTCCCGAGAAGCTTCGCCGCCACGTTTACCTCATCTCTCCCAACGGAGGGATAATGACAGAGAGAGAGAGAGAGAGAGAGAGAGACGAGGAAGTATGTCGCTGTCTGCCGTTAAACGAGTTAGGAGTAAAAACTGAAGTTTAACCCATTAAGGCCGGGAACACATCACGTGCGACCATGTAAACCATTATTTTACACTTTGGCTATTAAAAAATAGCAGATCTACAAGCTCATAGCGCGGCACCGAGTGCCGCGCTATGAGCTTGTAGATCTGCTATTTTTGAAAAATCAAGAATTTTTTTTTTGCAAATCTTTTAACACATCGGGTGCCAAACACGGTCTGAACCATGTTTTCACAGAGCAGCGCTTCGGTGCCGAACACGGTCTGAACCGTGTTTTCAGTCTTTTTTTTTTTTGTTTGTTTTTTTCCACATGGGAGGGGCTGGAGCAGCTCTGGAATCACCAATGGTGATTCTGAGAAGGATAGGCCAGATGGATCACCGTGTCAAAAAACATGGCTCCCATCCGCTTCCTTCTCTAAAACCCCTATAACTCCGAAACTTTTTTACGCTGGGGAAAACGACTCATTTTGTACGCACGATCGCTCCGCCATTGTTACTCGCGTGAGAGATGTTATCGTTCCAGGCGTTAGCCAGGACCATCGGGCAAAATGGAGGCATGCTTTGTTTCACATGGATTTCTCGTCTTGGAGTCTACAGCTTAAACAGCGCCGAGCAGCTTAACGGTGAGATTTCTGGCACCGAACGTAATCTGTTATTATAAAATGCTGGCACCCAATGCGTTAACACATCGAGTGCCAGAGGTTTTTTTTTAAACAGGGTACATCCAGTGCCAGCGTTTCTCACCGTTTACGCCGATCGTTTTAGAGCTGTAGAAGCCACCACGAGGACCTGGATGTAAACGAAGGGTGTCTGGGCGATGGTTGAGGGTCCCGTCTAACGACTGGAACAATACTATTTCTAACGCGATCCGCCATTGCAGAATGATCGCCCGTCGAAAATGGCTTGTTTTGACCACTGTAAAAAAGTATGGAGATATGGACCTTTTTCTCCAAATCCTATCATGGAAGAGACGTTTTTTGGGGCTGACGTCACATCCGTCCATTCCATTTTAAAGGGTCCTATGATCATTCCTAAGTCGCGTTAGAGCGCCCCTTGTGGGGAAAAAAAATGTAATTGAAAAAACAAAGATTCTCATTTATGGCACTCAATGTTAATATATATATATTTTTTTTTAAAGCAAACACTTTTTTACTCAAATCTTTGCTTCTGGGGTGGTCCCTGGAGCTAAATATTTTGAGATGGGGGTCCGAGGGCCAAAATACATATATTTTTGGAGGTCCATGACATGAAAAACTTTGAGAACCACTGATATAACAACATACGTTTTTTTTCGGAAAAGTGTTATAGGATTTAGAAGACATTTGTAGAATCGCAACCTCAGGCCTTAATGGGTTAATGGTTTGTGTGTGTGTGTGTGTGTGTGTGTGTGTGTGTGTGTGTGTGTGTGTGTGTGTGTGTGTGTGTGTGTGTGTGTGTGTGTGTGTGTGTGTGTGTGTGTGTGTGTGTGTGTGTGTGTGTGTGTGTGTGTGATATCTGTTGGGTGTTAAGGATGACGTCGCGCTACACTGCAGGGTGCAGTCATAATTTAGGACACAGTCCAGACCTCAGCCTCAGCACCAAATCACACGTGCACGCACACGCACGTGCATGCACACACACACACGCACACGCGCACACACACAAAATCGGGTCAGGACGTTCTCATTGGTTTCAACACCTTTTTTTTCTTTTGGCCGTGACTTGAAGCATTAACATTGGACCTGGAGCCCTGTGTGTGTGTGTGCGCGCGTGTGTGTGTGTGTGTGTGTGTGTGTGTGTGTGTGTGTGTGTGTGTGTGTGCGTGTGTGTGCGTGTGTGCGTGTGTGCGTGTGTGTGTGTGTGTGTGTGTGTGTGCGCACGTGTAAAAGCCAACACATCTGTGTGGGCGTTTTGGATTCATCAGCGCATGCGGCTCCAGGAATGTGATGTGGTTATGCCACTGTGTAGGTGTGATTGTGTTCCCGTGCACATTGGCACTCACATTTGTGTGTGTGTGTGTGTGCGCGTGCGTGTGGGGGAGTGTGGGGGCGGTGTGAACGGTGAAAGAGAGGGCGGTATATCTGTCGCAGCGCTGCACTGAGGTATGGAACGCAGTCACCTATCTGTGTGTGTGTGTGTGTGTGTGTGTGTGTGTGTGTGTGTGTGTGTGTGTGTGTGTGTGTGTGTGTGTGTGTGTGTGTGTGTGTGTGTGTGTGTGTGTGTGTGTGTGTGTGTGTGTGTGTGTGTGTGTGTGTGTGTGTGTGTGTGTGTGTGTGTGTGTGTGTGTGTGCGTGCGTGCGTGCGTGCGTGCGCATGCAAAGGAAACTATTTAACGACATTAGGGAATGTTGCTGTTATTATTTCTTGAATGCGCAGCACTTTGTAGCCTGGATTTTGAAAAGTGCTGTCCTACTCAGGTACCTGTCTGTCTGGCTGTCTGTCTGTCTGTCTGTCTGGCTGTCTGTCTGTGTCCCTTTAACCCATTAAGACCTGAGGCCGATTCTACAAATACCTTCTAAATCAATAGTATTTCCAATTGTCTATACTTTTACTTCTACTTCACTACATCTCAGAGGCAAATATTGTACTTTTACTCCACTACAATTATTTGAAAACTTTAGTTACTAGTTGGTTTGCAGATATAAATGATTACATTATAAAACATACATCAACCACTTTAGCCCTATTTTATACCTAGGCTATTTGAAAATAGCAGATCTACAAGCTCACAACGCGTCGCATGAGCTTGTAGATCTGCTATGTTCAAACACTTCAGTACTTTTACTTTTGGTACTTTAAGTACATTTTGATAGCACTTTTACTGAAGTCAATTCCGGACTTTTACCTGTGACAGAGAACTTCCACATTGCAGTATTGATACTTTTACTTAAGTAAAACAGTCGAGTACTTTTTCCCCACCCCTGGGCTCTCGGGCAGGATGTCACGGGCGGGCCAGGAAGGGACACATATGGCGCCAGACACAACGGGTCTTAACTACTTTGCAATCTCCGCGCCCATCTGTGACTGTTTGTCATTGTCCATATGAATATTCCATAGATAATCCCTCTTGACAATATGTGTGTGGCTCAAATCAGGAAGGCTATAGCTGTGTCCAATCCCCTCTGGGGGGGGGGCGGGGGGAGGGGGTGATATGAGGTATTAGGACTGAGAATCACCAGGCACCTCGTGATTAAAGTTTAGCACGATTCTTGGGACACTATTCGATATGCTCATCTGTCTACAGTGGTGGGAAAAGTGCTCACATTTTTTACTTAAGTAAAAGTATCAATACGGCAATGTGGAAGTTCTCTGTCACAGGTAAAAGTCCGGAATTCAAAAATTACTTCAGTAAAAGTGCTATCAAAATGTACTTAAAGTACCAAAAGTAAAAGTACTCATTGTGCAGAATGTCCCATTTCACAAGTTAAATATGTGTAAAAAATCTTTTGAAAATAGCCGATCTACAAGCTCACAATGCGTCGCATTGTGAGCTCGGCTATTTTCCAATGGCCGAAAAATATATAGGGCTGAAGTGGTTAATGTATGTTTTGTGAATGTGGTGGAGTAAAAGTACAATATTTGCCTCTGAGATGTAGTGGAGTAGAAGTAAAAGTATTGAAAATGGGAAATACTCCAGTAATGTAAAAAATCCTCATAAGTGTACTTAATTAAGTACAGTACTTGAGTAAATGTATTTAGTTACTTTACTCCACTGAGGGGAATATCGATTCAGCTAAATAACGCAATATCTTTTTTGGGCGACAAAATAATATTTAGCCCATTAGCATCTGTGTGTCATTTTAGATTCTAGCTCTTGCCATTCAAAAACAGCAGACATACTGTAGAAGCTTGCACACCTGCCATTTTTGAACGTGAGAAATCTTGAAAATGTGAGAACTACGATTTAGAAGGCATGTGTAGAATCGGCCCAGGTATTAACCCATTAAGACCTGAAGAAGCATCTGTGTCACATTTTCATATGAGTTAAAAAAGTGTTATTTTACACTTTGGCTATTCAAAAATAGCAGATCTACAAGCTCATAGCGCGGCACCGAGTGCCGCGCTACGAGCTTGTATATCTGCTATTTTTTGAAAAAACGTGAAAATGTGGGCAAATCTTTAAATATATATATTTTTAAAGCAAACATTTTTAACTAAAATCTTTGCTTCTGGGGGGTCCCTGGAACAAAATATTTTGAGATGGGGGGGTCCATGGCCAAATTCATATACTGTAATTTTGGGGGTCCTTGACACGAAACAGTTTGAGAACCACTGATATAGAAACATACGTTTTTCAGAATACTGTTGGGATTTAGGAGACATGTAGAATCGGCTTCAGGTCTTCATGGGTTAATGGGTTAAGTTTAGATAGATAGATAGACAGACAGACAGACAGACAGACAGACAGACCCCTCCACCCCCTTACATACTGTAGGAAGGGACAGGCAGGCCTTCATGGAGTGCTTTCATTTGGACCAGAGACCTGACAATCCCCTGTTGACCTCGGCTATTGACACCAGCAGCTGTTAGGATTTACATGTTACTACACCTAGAGCCCTGTGCGCTGATTAAACCCCCCACAACCTGGCCTGTCTGCACGCCCGTAAGCCTCGCAATACAAACACCTCCATACTGGCTCAGTGACAGAGGTGGAATATGGTACTCAAGTGTTTTACTGAAGTAAAAGTATCAATACTGCAATATAGACATACTCTGTTACGTAAAAGTCCGGAATTCACAATGTACTTGAGTAAAAGTACAAAAGTATTGGCATCAAAATTTACCAAAAGTAAAAGTACTCATTATGCAGAATGTCCCATTTAAAGTTTTCAAATGTATAAACATCTCTTGAAAATAGCCGATCTACAAGCTCACAATGCGTCGCGGTGCGACGCATTGTGAGCTTGTAGATCGGCTATTTTCAAATGGCCGAAATGTACATAGGGCTGAAGTGGTTAATGTATGTTTTGTAATAATAATCAGAATCTATAAAGTAAAGTAACTCAAGTATTCAATTAATTGTCGTGGAGTAAAAGTACAATATTTGGATCCGAGATGTAGTGGAGTAGAAGTAAAAGTACTGAAAATTGGAAATACTCCAGTAAAGTAAAAGTACCTCAAAATTGTACTTAAGTACAGTACTTGAGTAAATGTACACCACTGCATACAAACACCTCCATATATACTGGCTCAGTGATTCTCAAGCTGCGGGCCGGGGACCCCTGCTGGGCCACGAGGGGATTGCTATAGTGGGGCCCCCCCTCAAAATAATTGGCCCAAAATGGGTACGCCAGGGTTGATGTGGTTAAAGGGATAGTTCACCCCCAAAAATATTTTTTTTCTATCGATTAGTCACCCCATGGAGACTTGAATTCATTCAAAAAAAATATCCATGAATTCAAGTCTCCATGTGGTGACTAATCGATAGAAAAAAGGCATTTTTTTGGGTGAACAATCCCTTTAAAGTCTGCTCAGTTCCACAACACCAGTGGTGGAAGAAGTACTGTTACGTTAAGTAAAAGTGTGGTATTCAAAGTGTACCTGAGTGAAAGTACAAAATATATAGTTTTCAAATAATTGTAGTGGAGTAAAAGTACAATATTTGCCTCTGAGATGTAGTGGAGTAGAAGTAAAAGTACAAAAAAAATCACACCCTGTGTGAAGGTAGCGGCGCCTTTGATACATTTTGTCATCGATATGTGTTTATAATGTGTTTATAGCCACGTGTCATGTGAAGCTTGACCAATCACTTTGTTGACGCACCTGACCAATCAGAACGTTGACGGACTTGACCAATCAGAACGTTGACGGACACGGAGTCAGGTATAGAGCAGGATCCGCTAGCGCCGCTAAAAATTGGAAATACTCCAATAAAGTAGAAAAATCACACCCAGTGTGAAGTGAGCGGTGTGGTCATCACATAGCCTGGGATCCAGCCTGCTTCGCTACGTTCGGCGGGCTTTTTATTCTCTCTTCGCTTCTCAGTCTGGAACGCCTCCGATTGACTCGTCTTGCAGAACTACACTGGAACTACATATGTTACGTTAGGCAACGTCGTTGCTGATTGGATGTTGTTCAAACGAATGACGAATCACAACGATCACACCGTTTTTTATGTCCCGCCCCGCACCACAGACCAATCAGAAGTCACGGTAGGTTTGGAACCTTGGCTGCTGTGTCCCGCCTCCTGGAGATAGGAGGCGTTCCAGACTGAGAAGCGAAGAGAGAATAAAAAGTCCGCCGAACGTAGCGAAGCAGGCTGGATCCCAGGCTAGTCATCACAGTGATGGAAGCTCACTTAAAAAAAAGTGTTTTTTTTAAGTGCATAGTCCTATTTATAGGTTATTAATTTCATCATGTGTCTCGCTAGCCAATCACAGTGCTGAATAGAGTCAGCCAATAGAGTCAGCCAATCACAGTACAGCTAGGGGTGTACTAATGTAGAGGGGTGTGCTATTATGAGCCAATCACAGTACAGCGAAGGGTGTACTAATGAGGTGTCCCAACCCCACTTATAGGGGCAGCTACACCGCTCAAAAATCACACCCAGTGTGAAGTGAGCGGTGTTATTTAGAAACAACAGTGGTCATCACAGTGATGGAAGCTCACTTATAAAAAAAATGTTTTTTTAAGTTTGTGGTGATATTTATAGGTTATTATTTCATCATGCGTCTCGCTAGCCAATCAAAGCAAAGGGTCTGAATAGAGTCAGCCAATCACGGTACGGCGAAAAGGGTGTGAATAGAGTCAGCCAATCACAGTACAGGGAAAGACGAATTCCCAACCCCACTTATAGGAGCGGCTACACCGCTCAAAAATAAGTACAGTAATTGAGTACATGTACTTGGTTACTTTCCACCCCTGCACATCGAGAACGGCTCCAAATAGAAACCCGTCCTTTGTCTCTCTGTGGTTCGTCTCAACCGGCTGACATGGTGACCTGGTTTTCCGTGACGTCCCGCGGTTGAGGGACGCCGGCTGGGGACGCCGTGTCCCCGTTTGAGCGCCACGCTCCAAAGTAGATGTACCGGAGTGTCTCACTGTCACCACACACACACACACCGGGGCCAGAGCTGTTCCCATTTCCTCACGCGACAAGAGGGAGCTAATGGCTAAGCAGGCCGCCAGGGCCTTTCTGACACACGCACGCACGCACACGCACACTGCTTATGTCTTGACACGAGGTGAAAGAGAGGCCGAGAGAGGGAGGGAGAGAGACACAGAGGGAGGGAGAGAAAGAGGGAGGGAGGTAGAGAGAGAGAGAGAGAGAGAGAGGAAGAGCTATTTCACCTCTGCAATTCTCCTGTCGTCTATAGCCTGTGCGTTACTCCTCTCCTCTCCTCTCCTCTCCTCTCCTCTCCTCTCCTCTCCTCTACAACTCTACCCTCCCCTCCCCACCTCTGAGCTCTCCCCTCAGCTCCCCTCCCCACCTCTGAGCTCTCCTCTCCTCTCCTCTCCTCTCCTCTCCTCTCCTCTCCTCTCCTCTCCTCTCCTCTCCTCTCCTCTCCTCTCCCCTCCCAGTAAGTGCTAGCTAAGGAGCAGAAATCCATATTGGATCAGGGTGTGTTGTGCCATTAGCCTCTGGGCTACGCTCACAGTCTAATTTCCTCCCCGATGCGCCAGAGCCTCGGTAAACCTGACCCCTCTAACCAACCCCCCCCCCCCCATATCACCGCCTCCCCTACCCTCCCACTCGCTTTCTTGTGTGTGTGTGTGTGTGTGTGTGTGTGTGTTCGTGTGTGTGTGTGTGTGTGTGTGTGTGTGTGTGTGTGTGTGTGTGTGTGTGTGTGTGTGTGTGTGTGTGCGCGCTGCACATAAAACCAGTGCTGGACAGTAACGAAGTACATTTACTTGAGTACTGTTCTTAAGCAAACTCTTGACTTCATGCTGTTACATTTCTAGAAAGTGATCCTGGACCCAAACTGAAATATATGTATACAGTATATATTATGAATGTAATTTTTAGGGGGAAATGTTCTAAATTTTAACACAGCAATGCATTGATATATTATAAAGAAAACGTGCTTTATAATTTGTACTTTTGAATAGGGATGTCCGATTTTATCGGCCTCCCGATATTATCGGCCGATATTAGCATAAAAATTGATATCGGGAAAATATCGGTATCGGTTTTTGAAAAAAAAAATTTTTTTTTTTTTTTTTTTTTTTTTTTTTGCTTTATAAATAAGTTACAGGAGTTCTTACTGTATATGGTGTGTGTGATATGAAATTTGAGCTTACCCTAATCACAATAATCCCCGCATATATCGGTATCGGTTGATATCGGTATCGGTAATTAAGAGTTGGACAATATCGGTATATCGGTTATCGGTAAAAAAGCCAATATCGGACAACCCTACTTTTGAATACTTTAGTATTTACATGAATATATTATACTGTCCACCACTCTCTCCCCCTCCACTCTCGTCCCAGTCGAACGTTTTTTTTTTCCTGCTTCTACGCATAAAACCCACGCATCCTCAAGCCGTGGGGGATTCACACACTGCCCACACACTGCCCACACACTGCCCACACACACACACACACACACACACACACACACACACACACACACACACACACACACACACACACACACACACACACACACACACACACACACACACACACACACACACACACTGCTGCAGTCAGCTAGTTAGCCAGAGCTGTAATAACCACCCCCCACAACCAAGTGCTGGAAAGGAGTTTACTCCAAGTACCGTACTTAAGTACTATTTCGAAGTACTTTTACTTCACTTGAGTATTTACGTTTTTCAATCATTTAAGCTTCTACTCCACTACATCTCGGAGGCATACTGTATTGTACTTTTTACTCCACTAATAGTTACTTCACACTTAGTTACATTTAGTTTCTAAAGCAGGGGTCTTCAACGTTTTCAGGCCAAGGACACCTAACTGAGAGAGAGATGAAGCAGGGACCCCCTCTATATTATATAAAAAATGTGTTTCAGATGTAACTTTTTTTTTGTTTACTTGGCCTGCTCTTTTTTCCCTCTACACCAAACACCTCTTTGCAAAAAAATAGCAGATCTACAAGCTCACAACGCCTCGCACTGCGAGGCGTTGTGAGCTTGTAGATCTGCTATTTTTTGGCTAAAGTTCTCCTCAGAAAAGGGATGCTAGGGTTCAAGTGGTTAAGGTAAAAACAAATATCACACAAGATTTGGCGGACCCCCTGTAGTAACTCTGAGGACCCCCTAGGGGTCCCAGACCCCCTGTTCAAGACGCCTGTACTAAAGCATACATTAACCACTCGCACTATTTTATACTTTGGATTTTTTTTAAAACAAGCTCACAACGTGACACGTTTTACGAATCTTGGATTCTTTTTTCGAATTACTTTTACTTTGGTACTTCAAGTATTTTGATACCAAAGACTTTTGTACTACTCAATTAAAGGTAGGGTAAGTGATGTTTTTTGGTTAAAACAAAAAGTATTTTGTTAAAAGGTTAAAGCACTGTATTCTGATAGTAATCATTGCTATAAAGTGTTACTGTTACTTTGTTCAGTAGTCTCCCCGTCTCTCCAGCTCTTTAATAAATACATTTTCCGGTAGGAATCAAAATCTCAGCCAATCAGGAAAAAGTACCGATTTTTAAGCTTCATTTTTATAGTGTTCCAGTTCCAGTTTTGCCTGCTCATTTCTTAGTGTCATCACTTCACATTTCACTTGTTTAATCTGTATCCTGATTGAGTTCTCTGTCCTGATTGGATAAATATTGGAAATGAAACTGAAACTGAAACAAAAATGCATTTTATGTTTAATAAAGAGCTGGAGAGACAAGGAGACTCCTTTTACTGAACAAACACTCTATAGCAATGAGTACTATCTGAATATAGAGGTATTTAACACTTATTTTAACCAAAGAAAATCACTTACCCTACCTTTAACATTTGCAAGGGCTTCAACCTGTAAAGAGAGTATTTTCATATCGTCTCTGTCGGGTGGAAAGAAACCTCATTACTGTATGTCCAAAATGTAAACTTTTCAGGATTCAAATTATAAACGGCAGAAGTAGCAGATCTACAAGCTCGGAATGCGGCGCGAAACGACGCGTTTCGAGCTTGTACAGTAGATCTGCTGATGTAGATCTGCTGATGGTTGCTAATCACTGAGGGTTTCACTGTGTGTTTTCACAAATGCCAACGAGGTCATCGCGACCTCGTTGGCATTAATTGTCTGCCTTTGAAAATAATGTCAAAAATACATATGGGACGAAAATACATAGTAAGAAAAAAAGTTCACGGGAGCCAAGATAAAGCCTTTTTAAGTAATAAGTTAACCAAGAAGTGAATGGAGCAGCAAATCTTCGGATCACGATATCTTGGGTTCTGAATGTTTTTCTAAAAAAAAAAGTCGTCTGTGTGGAGTTTGCATGTTCTCCCCGTGTCTCCTAGGGTAGTTAATACCCTCACAAAAACATGCAGTAATCCTGGTCACTATACTGCCTCCCCCTGGTCAGTCAGGGCGCCTGATGGAGGGGAAAGGAACTGGTTGGAATAACGTGTTCCTTCCACGCGCTACGTCTAACCAGGGAACCTCCCCCCTGTCGGGTGATAAGAAGCGGCCTGCTTGCTCCTCATGCATTGAAGGAGGCATGAGCTTCAGCTTGGGCTCTCCCTAGGCTGGCAGAGGGAGAGTAGCGCCCAGGATTACATAGGCAATTGGCACTGGATGAAAAAATATGGGTTACAAAATCGTGGGATAAAAATTATAAATAAATAAAAAAGTTGTCTTAAGTCGTTCTTGGCAGCCAGGGCGTTATGACGATGTCTCGTCATAAGTCATTCTTGGCAGTGAGAGAGTTAATGGGTCCACTGTAAAATACAGAAAAGAAATATGCTCAGGTTATTTTGTTTTGTTTTGTTTCGTTTTGTTTTATGGACAGATTTATTTCTCTGTTTCTCTCAGCCAGTAGTCATGGCAGCCAGTTCCCACCTGATGTTGTGTGGGAGTTCTGACCGCTCCAGACCGCACTGGATAACGGCCAATTTGCATAATGTCTTAAGACTAGGATTGACGTCTAAGATGTACAGGTCATTGGGTGGGTTGTATGCCCCAAGGAGGATGATACGATCTCCCACCATGCAACAACAACCGCACATGTTATGCGGTCCTTTCCTCTTGGTCTCAACCTTCTTCCAGGAGAAGGTCTCTGGATTTAATTTCCACAGATCATTGAAGGCCTGGTGCTGTTTTTTACAGCCAAATATGTAAAGCTCCCCAATGTAGGCAAAGGCTGAATGAAGCCAAGCGTCCTTCTGGATGAAGCTGTGCATGAGGTGTGTTCAGCCAGAAGTTGGTCTCTGTGTCAAACACTTTGATGTTGTTGACGTAGTCCCCTTGGCCCCCCAAGCCCCCAAATACAAACATCTTTGTCCCGATGATGGTGGCAGAGTGACCTGATGAAACCGCTGGTGGAGTTCCTCTGGTGTTAATTAAAGACCAGACCATTGTGTTGGTGTCCAACTTGTAGATGTCATTAGTGTGTCCGGTCATCTGGGTGTTTCCTCCAAAGACATACATGACCTTCCCCAAAACACAGGCAGAATAGTTCCACCTCTTCTCTGGAACATTCCCAGAAATACTGGGTTTGAACCATCTGTGGATGTCGACATCAAATGCATAAACAACGTTGCGAGACCCTCCCCAGATGTAAACGGTACCTTTTATCAGCACAGCGGTGTGGCCCGAAAGGTTAGAGGGACCCTCGAAGTGACGTTATCTTCCTGTTGTCATCGGGGTCAGCTTACTCCAGCGTAAAGACACAGTGTTGAAAACGTGAACATAAATTCGCGTCTTGTGCGCCACTTTGCCATGGAGCATTCCGAAGGCATACACCCTAGACGCCACTGCAATAGAAGCAGAATAACCGTAGCCGTGAGCCTGTCCACAAAGATCAGTTGGGTTGGCCAATGAAGGAAGCAGATGAATCTCCCAATATGGCAAATTGAATATCCCCGTGCTACTAAGCAGAACATTGAACGCGACTGGCAGTGGGATAGATGTAAGATTTGACGATACATTGTAAAAGATGGGTTTGTGTTGACGTTGTGACGTCATTGCGCGGACGTGTCGGCGTAGAATACCCAATGACGTTTCTCCAACTGACTTCTGTTGTACAACGAAACAAACCCTCAAAGTCGCTCTTTTAGCACATAATAAAGTAACACAAACAAAGCTGATTCTGACAATATAGAATGTCACAAAACGACGTTTTTGGAAAAAAAAATGTAGCCTTCCTGTTGATGTAGGCAGTTTCTCTAAAAGAAGGAAGGAAGATTTCTGCGGAAGATCCGCGGATTTGTCACAACATTTGGAGCGACGCCCACTGCACTCTGGTTGGTTGGGGAAATTAAAGGTTGACTCCCACTTCCTATGCCAGAAAAATCAACATCTTGGTCCAGGCTTTATTTTTGAGCAAAACGCAAAGGAAAATAAAAAGCCTGGAGATCGAGGCTACATTTTTGTTTGACTCGGTTCAGCAGATCCATTTTTGCCTCTTTCTTAGGTAATATTTGACAATTTAGCCAATGTTTGACCTTTTGTTTAATATAGTATAGTTTGTTTTATAGTCTTTTGACGAAGTCCTTCAAATGCCACTTTAGAAGTGTGCACATGCCCTTACGCACTTACGCTGTATGTTGAGTGAGAAAACACTGTTGCATATTAACCCATTAAGACTCGGGAACGCATCTGTGTCATTTTCAGATGTCTTTGGGCTATTCAAAAATAGCAGATATACAAGTGCCGCGCTACGAGCTTGTAGATCTGCTATTTTTGAAAAATTGTGCAAATCTTTGAATATATTATTTTAAAAAGCGAACATTTTGTAAAATATGTTGTTCCAGGGACCCCCCGGAAGCAAAGATTTGAGTAACAAATGTTCGCTTTAAAAAATGTTTATATTCAAAGATGTGTACACATTTTCAAGATTTAAAAAAAAAATAGCAGATCTACACGCTCATAGCGCATTTGGGGTCCCGACCCACTCTCTCTCTCTCTCTCTCTCTCTCTCTCTCTCTCAGGGTCGTTGTACGAGGGAGAACTGTAAGTACCTGCACCCCCCGGCCCACCTGAAGACCCAGCTGGAGATCAACGGGCGGAACAACCTCATACAGCAGAAGACGGCGGCGGCCATGTTGGCTCAACAGATGCAGTTCATGATCCCCGGCACCACCATGCAACCTGTGGTTAGTGCTGGTCTCCTTTAACTACTCGTTTGACTACACGTGACTATAGCGTTGGCCCTTAGCTGAACGGGAAGGGAGGCCGCCTGGCAGTGGTGGAAAAAGTACTCAGATATTTTACTTAAGTAAAAGTAGCAATACCACCATATAAAAATACTCTGTTACAAGTAAAAGGCCTGTGTTCAAAATGTTACTTGAGTAAAAGTACAAAAGTATTGGCATCAAAATATACTTAAAGTACCAAAAGTAAAAGTACTAAAATGTTTGAAAATAGCAGATCTACAAGCTCACAACGTGTCGCGATGCGACGCGTTGTGAGCTTGTAGATCTGCTATTTTCAAATAGCCTAGGTATAAAATAGGGCTAAAGTGGTTAATGTATGTTTTATAATGTAATAATTTATATATGCAAAGTAACTAGTAACGAAAGTGTTCAAAGAAATGTAGTGGAGTAGAAGTAAAAGTATTGGAAATTGGAAATACTCAAGTAAAGTACAAATACCTCAAAACTGTACCTAAGTACAGTACTTAGTAAATCTACTTAGTTACTTTCCACCACTGCCGCCTGGGAAGCAGAAGGTCCCGGGTTCGATTTCGCCGGCCGCGGCAACGTGTCGAGGTCTCCATGAGGAAGACACCAAACCGCCCCCGCACACAGTCTGACCACTTGGCCAGCAATCCGCTGGGTGAAACTGTAGACAAAGATTTCGCCCACAGGATGAATTAGGTCTAATTATTATTATTCATAAAACATAAAAATAAAATGTTAACCCATTAAGACCTGGAACGCATCTAAACGCAGCTAAAAAGCATTATTTTACACTTTGGCTATATAAAAATAGCAGATATACAAGCTCGTAGCGCGGCACCGAGTGCCGCGCTACGAGCTTGTAGATCTGCTATTTTTGAAAAATCGTGAAAATGTGTGCAAATCTTTGAATATTGACTTAAAGCGAACATTTTAACTCAAATCTTTGCATCTGTGGGTCCCTGGAACAAAATATTTTGAGATGGGGGTTGGCGGCCAAATACTTTAAGACCATTTAGATTATTATTACAAAACATACATTAACCACTTCAGCCCTATATAGATTTCCGCCATTTGAAATTAGCCATATAATTTTGGGGGTCCTTGACATGAAAAAGTTTGAACACCACTGATATAAAAACATACGTTTTTTTCAGAATACTGCTGGGATTTAGAAGACATTTTGTAGAATCGGCCTCAGGTCTTAATGGGTTAAAACGTTTGAGAACCACTGTGATAAAATTCACTTGTCGCTAAAGCTTGTGTTTCCCTCTCCCTGTCCCGTGTTGCCCCCCCCACACACACACACACACACACACACACACACACACACACACACACACACGCACACACACTACACTCACACAGCAGACGTTCCCGGTGAGCCAGGGCCTGGGCTCGGGCGCGGCGGGCCTGAGCTACGCCCCTTACCTCACCCCCATGTCCCACCACCACGGCATGGGCCTGGTGCCCGCCGACATGCTCCAGCAGAGCCAAGGCCCCCAGCTCATCGTGCCCGGCAGCCCCCCCGTCGGCGTCAACGCGGGGTCCGCCAACCCCGGGCAGAAGCTGCTGCGCACCGACAAGCTGGAGGTGACCCCTTTGTTTCTGTGTATAACGCTATGTACCTATACCTTACTGGTTGTTATATAGACTGTGTGTGTGTGTGTGTGTGTGTGTGTGTGTGTGTGTGTGTGTGTGTGTGTGTGTGTGTGTGTGTGTGTGTGTGTGTGTGTGTGTGTGTGTGTGTGTGTGTGTGTGTGTGCGTGTGCATGCGCGCGCGTCTGACTGTCTGTCTTTCTGTCTGTCTTTCTGTGTGCGTGCATACGTGCGTCTGTCTGATATATCTGTCTGTGTGTGTGTGTGTGTGTGTGTGTGTGTGTGTGTGATCGCCTGCCTGTCTGTCTGTCTGTAAGTCTGTCTGTCCTGTGTCCTTCTGTCCGATATGTCTGTGTGTGTTCGTCTGTCTGTCTGTCTGTCTGTCTTTCTGTGTGCGTGTGTGTGTGTGTGTGTGTGTGTGTGTGTGTGTGTGTGTGTGTGTCTGTCTGTCTGTCTGTCTGTCTGTCTGTCTGTCTGTCTGTCTGTCTGTCTGTCTGTCTGTCTGTCTGTCTGTCTGTCTGTCTGTCTGTCTGATGTCTGTGTGTGTGTACGTGTGCGCGATCGCCTGCCTGCCTGTCTGTCTGTCTGTCTGTCTGTAAGTCTGTCTGTCTGTTTGTCTGTCTGTCTGTATATCTGTCTCTCTGTCTGTCTGTCTGTCTGTCCGATATGTCTGTCTGTCTGTCTGTCTGTCTGTCTGTCTGTCTGTCTATCTTTCTGTTCATAATGCAAATGGAAACCATGGTTAATCATTAGCATTAGCCTGTGGGGTGAATAGGTAATGGTGTCGGCTGCACGTAGTTCCACACATTTTGCTCTAGCCGTGTACAAGGTCACTCATCATGCATAGCATACAGCGAGCAGCATACAGCGAGCAGCATACAGCGAGCAGCTTGGGGCGGCCATAGCTGAGTGGTTAGTGAGCCCGCCTAGGGAGCCAGAGGCCCTGGTTGCCCCAGGTACGATTCCAGGCCAGGCCAGCAAATGTGTCGATGAAATGAAATTTGTCCCTGAGCAAGACTCTTAACCCCTAATTGCTCACAGGCCCTCATTGGAAACAAGACCGCAAGGACTTTCATGATCGGACCTGTTATAGGAATTATCCATATCCTTACAGCCAGAATCTAGGTCCAGCTACAAATGCTTACCTTCCACCTGCAGTATAGGTATTGGGTAATACCTGTACATATTTGAACCCTAGTATCCCTATTCTTGGGCAAACATTTGCCTAAAACCAGTGGTGGAAAAAGTACGCAATTTGTTTTACTTAAGTAAATGTAGAAATACTCTGTGAAAGTCAGGAATTCAAAATTTACTTGAGTAAAAGTACAAAGGTATTGGTATAAAAATATACTTAAAGTACTAAAGTGGAAAGTACTCATTATGCAGAATGTCCTATTTCACAAGTTTTCAAATGTATAAAATGTATCAAAAATATTAAGAAAATAGCAGATCTATAAGCTCACAATGCAATTGTAGTGGAGTAAAAGTACAATATTTGCCGCTGAGATGTAGTGGAGTAGAAGTACAAGTATTGGAAATTGGAAATGCTCAGGTAAAGTCCAAATACCTCAAAAGTGTACTTAAGTACAGTGCTTAAGTAAATGTACTTAGTTACTTTCCACCACTGCCTAAAACAGCACATGTACAATCTCAACACGACATCTCGCTACATTTCGGCGTAGATATTTGGTGTAAAGGGAAAAAAGAGCAGACCAAGTACATAAACTAAAAGTATTAGTTTACTAAGCATAGAGTTTTAAGTGGTTACGTTTAGGTACAGTATTAGTATGATGTATTAGTCCAAAGAACAACATGAAACGGTAGAATGTAATGGGAGTCGACAGACCCAGAGTGTAGAACAGTAGTATGTGTTGTCTCATACAGATGGTTGTGTAATAGATATTAACCTGGAGGTTAATGGCCGCCACACCAAACAGGAAGTGGCGGTATAGCCAGCAGCTGGCAGGCTGAAATAAGAACATCTGGATGGAGCTCATACCTTCACCTTCATTCTCCCGGCAGAATTTATCGTCTTTCTCAGGTGGAAGCCGTGTATGTCCCAAAAAAAAATAACCTGTGTTCCAATGGATCCAATGTAGTTTATTACCACCAGACCGGGAACGCATCTGTGTCATTTTCAGATGTATTTAGCCATTCAAAAATAGCAGATTATACAAGCTCGAACATGTAGATCTGCTATTTTTGAAAAAAAAAATCTTGAAAATGTGTGCAAATCTTTGAATATATATACAGTATTTACATTTTTAACTAAAATCTTTGCTTCTGGGGGTCCCTGGAACAAAATGTTTTGAGATGGGGGGTCCATGGCCAAATACTATTTTGGTGGCCCTTGACATGAAATGGTTTGAGAACCACTGATATTATAGCAACATACGTTTTTCAGAAAACGGATTTAGAAGACATTTGTAGAATCCCCCAGAAGCAAAGATTTGAGTTAAAAAAAATATATATATATATTCAAAGATTTGCAAAAAAATGTTAACAATTTTAAAAAGAAATAGCAGATCTACAAGCTCATAGCGCGGCACTCGGTGCCGCGCTATGAGCTTGTAGATCTGCTATTTTTTAAAAGCCAAAGTATAAAATATGAATAAAAAGGGTTAAAATGATTGTCACGCTTTATCAGCACATTTTGCTGGGGACCCCTGGGGGTCCCTTTGACCCCACATTGAGAACCAATGATATACAGTACATACTGTATGTGCATTCTATCAACAAACATGCACAGGCTATCAACGGTGAATATATGAGCCGTGTGTGATGTTCTGTGTGAGCGCTATCACTTAGCAACTGAACCCACTTGGCTGGAATGAAAGCCTGTGTCCCGTCGAGACACGCACACACTCCCACACAGCCTGGCAACTCGTGTGTGTGTGTGTGTGTGTTTTCATAAGCGCACGTACTCTGTGTGTGTGTGTGTGTGTGTGTGTGTGTGTGTGTGTGTGTGTGTGTGTGTGTGTGTGTATGCGCGTGTGCATGCGCGCATGCATACATGCCTGTCAGGCCTACATGCATATCTGTGTAATGAGGAGCGGGAGGACATTCTGTACATGTTTTGCGTGTGTGTGTGTGTGGGCGGTGTATACGTGTGTGTGTGTGTGTGTGTGTGTGTGTGTGTGTGTGTGTGCGTGTGCGCGTGTTTTAATACTATACTTGTCAGGGCCAAATGTCCCTGCAAATATGGTAGAATTTGAGAAACAGACATTGTGAGGAACCATTTTCCCGGTTCCTCACAAGAGAAATGGTTTGTTTTACGGTTTAAAAAAGATTTAGTAAGATTGTAACCCTAACCCCAGGTTTTACAATTAGCAAAGGATTCAGGTTGGGATTAAGACAAGTCAAGTCAATTACATGTTTAAAGCACATTTAAAAACAACCAACGGCCAACCAAAGTGCTTAGGTTTAGGATTAGACTTTTTAGAGGTTAGGTTTAGGGGTTTAACCTGACTTGCGTCACATTTGTTTCACAAGCTACTTCCAGCTGGGGCGGTCCCTTTTTTTCAAGCTACTTGGCTGGTGATTAGATGGGACCGTCTGTGTCTATCACCGTCTATCAGCCAATCATATTGACGTGTCTACATGACGTATAGTAGCTGCGCCAGCAGTAGTTCTTGTTGTATACTATTCAACCATGATGAATCGTGAAAGAACTACAGCGCAATAAGCGCTTCTCGATGGCGTCACATCCGGTCTCGCCAAGATCCCGCCCCTAGCAGCCGCTGATTGGTTCGCACATGCAGCGGTTCGGAGTAGCTCTCCTCTCTGAGCGATCCCAGATGGAGGCTGTATTGTGAAACTGTGAAGTCAGTACCGCCCCCATCTGGCGGAGTTAGGTTATTAGGGGTTAGGATTGGAGCGAACATTCTTAACTCAAATCTTTGCTTCTGGGGGATTCTACAAATGTCTTCTAAATCCTAACAGTTTTTTTTTTAAACAACTTATGCTGCTATGATATCAGTGGTTCTCAAACTGTTTTTCATGTCAAGGACAAAATTATATGCATTTGTCCGTGGAAGCCCCCATTTGAATATGGATTTATTTAGGGGCGGCCATAGCTGAGTGGTTAGTGAACCCGCCTAGGGAGCCAGAGGCCCTGGTTGCCCCAGGTACGATTCCATGCCAGGCCAGCAAATGTGTCGATGAAATGAAATTTGTCCCTGAGCAAGTCTCTTAACCCCTAATTGCTCACAGGCATTGGAAACAAGACCGCAAGGACTTTCATGAACGGACCTGTTAAAGGAATTATCCTTGTAAAATATCTTGTTCCAGGGAGCCTGAGAAGCAAAGATTTGAGTTAAAATGTATATCTATGCTGTCCGGCAGAATCCAGCCAACTCCAAAATGTTCGTTTTTCAGGAAATGAAAAAAAGTGGAGTTAGGAGGTTTTGTTCATCATTGATAAGAACAGCTGAATGGACCTCCAAGCTCACAATGAGGTTGGAAGTCAAAAGGGGTGGAGCCTGGAGTCAGCAAAACCAGCTAACTCCAGTGGAGTTATCTGGTTTACGCTTTTCATTGGTTCAATTTTTTTTTTTACAAACACACAGAATTAAAGGGTGTTCAATAGCACTGATTTATGGAAAAGAAATGCAAAAGCGTCAAATGGAGTACTGGTTTCTGCCGGACAGCAACGAGTGTATATTCAAAGATTTTCACACATTTTCAGGTTGTTGTTTTTTTCCAAAAAGGCTCTCGGTGCCGCGCTATGAGCTTGTATATCTGCTATTTTCGAATAGCCCAAAAAAATCACAGATGCGGTCCCGGCTTAAATGGGTTCATGTCCTCACAAGTATAGTGAACGCAAACGTGCGTGCCTGCGTGCTGTATACTGTCATTCCCGGGTTGCCAGTGACAAGCCTGGCCCGCTGTGTGTGCGATCACGCCGGTGTCTCAGAGTAAATGAATCCCACTCGTGAGTGCTTGAGCGGGCTCCATTATCACATGGCTTTATAACAGCATAAACAGCTATTTCAGCTCAACGCTGATTGAGGGGGAACCGCGTCGGAACCGGCGTGTTAACCCGTAAAGACCGGGAACGCACCACCCTGTGTCATTTAAAGATTTCAGCTGTAACCCTTATTTGATACTTTGGCTATTCAAAAATAGCAGATCTGCTATTTTTTGAAAACGTGTGCGAATCTTTAATTATATATATTCTTTTAAAGTGAACATTTTTAACTCAAATCTTTGCCTCCGGGGGTCCCTGGAACAAAATATTTTGAGATGGGGGTCCGAGGCCAAATACATACAGTATAATTTTTGTTGTTTGGTTGCTATAATCAGTGGTTCTCAAAGTGGTTTCTTTTTCCATGTCAAGGACCCCCAAATGTATATGTATTTGGCCACAGACCCACCCACATCTTAAAATATTTTGTTCCACTGACCCCCAAAAGCAAAGATTTGAGTTACAAATGTTTGCTTTAAAATATATATATATTCAAAGATTTGCAATGTTCAAGATTTTTTTATTTTTTTATTGCAGATCTACAAGCTCGCTGTGAGCTTGTATATCTGCTATTTTTGAATAGCAGAAATCTAAAAAATGACACAGATGCTTTTCCCGGTCTTAATGGATTATACACAGTCAGAGCTCCCTCCTGCTCTAACTGCCTGAAAGATTCCATTATTCCAACTCCAAACCACTGCTTATTTTGCCAAGTAATACACGGTTCACGTGTGTGACTTTTTTTTTTTTTTTCGGTTCCCTGGCGAATAAAGCGTTATCAATAGGCTCTATGCACAGCAGCCATATTATCACTTCCTTCACAGGTGTTACCAATGATACTAATGAAGGCTCTGTTCCATTTAGTGTAGCACAGTGGTTTCCACGACCCCATAACTCTGAGAGTGTACAAATGGTAAGGGGCCATTTGGAAGCCCATGAGGGGTCAGGTCTCAATGGGTTAAAGCATGGCTACTTAGCATGCTTAGCGTAGCAGTGTAAGCATTCAAGTAGCACCTCATTTTTTCATTATAGACTTTTGTTATGATAGAGTGTGATATGTTTTCTTTTTTGTTCATCTGCTGTGAAATTACGTTAGTTCTTATAAATTGTGTATTCTGCATTTATGTTTGTCAGTATCTGTCGATAATGTGTAAGAGGACCGCAGTGGAAATAAGTCGATGACTTCACTGTGTTTATATTGCGGTATTGCTACTTTTACTTAAGTAAAATATCCGAGTACTTCTTAGCACACTCACAGTTTCTTTGTGTGTGTGTGTGTGTGTGTGTGTGTGTGTGTGTGTGCGTGCGTGTCCGTGTGTTTGCGTGCGCTTGTGTCTGTACCCCCCGCCCCCCCCCCCTCCCCCCAGGTGTGCCGCGAGTTCCAGCGGGGCAACTGCGCCCGCGGCGAGACGGACTGCCGCTTCGCGCACCCCAGCGACAGCCCCATGATCGACACGAGCGACAACACGGTCACGGTGTGCATGGACTACATCAAGTCGCGCTGCAGCCGCGAGAAGTGCAAGTACTTCCACCCGCCCGCGCACCTCCAGGCCAAGATCAAGGCCGCCCAGCACCAGGCCAACCAGACGGCCGTGGCCGCGCAGGCCGCGGCGGCAGCCGCCGCCATGGTGAGAGGAGGGAGGGAGGGAAGGAGTGGAGAGAGAGAGAGAGAGAGAGAGAGAGAGAGAGAGAGGGAGAGAAACGCAGACACTAGCCACGCAAACGCAATGCGACGCACCACATCGCACTAACACCCAGTGGTGGAAAAAAAGTACTCGATTGCTTTACTTAAGTAGAAGTACCGATACTGCAATGTAAAGAAGTACTCCGTTACAAGTCAAAAGTCCGGAATTCAAAATTGACTTGAGTAAAAGTGCAAATGTATTGGCATCAAAATGTACTTAAAGTGCCAAAAGTAAAAGTACCAACATGTTTGAAAATAGCCTAGGTATAAAATAGGGCTAAAGTGGTTAATGTATGTTTAATAATGTAATAATTTATATCTGCAAAGTAACTGGTAACTAAAGTTTTCAAATAATTGTAGTGGAGTAAAAGCACAATATTTGCCTCTGAGATGTAGTGGAGTAGAAGTAAAAGTATTGAACATTGAAAATACTCAAGTAAAGTACAAATACCTCAAAATTGTACTTAAGTGCAGTACTTAAGTAAATGTACTTTGTTACTTTCCACCACTGCTAACACCACACCAGTGCTTCTCAAATGTTTTCGTGTCTAGGACGGTGGTTCCCAAACTTTTCAGGCCCGCGACCCGACCGGGATAATCCTATTTGAACTGGGGACCCCCCCAAAATAATCATATTGTAACCGGGGACCCCCCCACCCTGACAAGCACTTGGAATTGTAGGTATTCATTACATTTAGTTTGACTCGGTTCCACGGATAAATACTGTGAAAATAGCCGAACCATAAGCTCACAACGCCTTGCGCTGCGTTGTTTCACAATGTTCTCTCTTTCTTCCGTAATGTTGGCCAATTTGTTATTAAAATGGTCTTAACTCATTGAGTGCCAATGACGTCTTTTGACGGCCGTTTTCAGTGTGCCATTAGTGCCAATGACGTCTCCTGAAAAAAATGATTCAAAATAAAATGTTTAATTTTTTGTATTTTTTTTTCTTTTTAAATCTCAAAGGAACTAGGAGAAAATGATTTTCAAAAAGTTATTTCTCCATCCACTTCAATGTTAAAAAAGAAACGGAGAAAAAAAATTACATTTTTCCATATATAGCCAATTATGGCACAGGGATCAACAAGATTGAAATAAGCTTGGCACTGAATGAGTTAAAAGCCCTTAAATTGTCACTTTAGAAATGTGTGTCTACTCTGTGTGGAGTTTGCATGTTCTCCCCGTGTCTCCTAGGGTAGTTAATACCCTCACAAAAATATGTAGTAATCCTAGTCGCTATACCGCCTCCCCCATGACAGCCTGGTGGAGGGGAAAGGAACTGGTTGGAATAACGTGTTCCTTCCACGGGCTACGTCCTACCGGGGAAACTCCCCCCTGTCAGGTGACGAGACGGTCAGTTGGCTCTCATGCATTGAAGGAGGCATGAGCTCGGGCCCGGGCTCCCTAGGCTGGTGGGGGGAGTGTAGCGCCCAACATCACTTCGAAAATTTGCACCGGGTGAAAAAAGGTTTACAAAATCGCAGGATAAAAATTTTGAAAAAAAAAAAAAAAAAGTGTAGATACCCTTTATACACTTACAGTATACTGTATGTTGGTTTGTTTACGGTTGAGTGAGAAAACAATGTTGCTAATAATTAAGCTAATCATCTGGGGACCCCCCAAAATAATTTGGTGACGCCCCTGATGGTCCCGACCTGCATTTTGAGAACCACAAGTCTAGGACATTGAGGGAAATATGATGTATTTGGTCGCAGAGGCCCACCTGAAAATGTTTGGTGATGTGTGTGTGTGTGGGGGGGGGGAGAGGGGCACGGCCAAATACATATACATTTGGGGGTCTTAAACGTGAGAAAGTTTGAGAACCACTACACCACACCGGTGACCGGAGCGAAGTGCAGGGAGTCGCAGGAACAGAAACACACATACACTTAAAGGAACCCCTCACCCATTTTCCACCATATCTTAATATAATTGGTCCTCACTGATGCTCACGATGGCACCGTTTCTGTCCACTCGTTCTGCGTCTCATTGGTGGGCTTTGGACACTACAGAAACCTGCCTACCAGTGACATCATTGGTAGGCAGGTTTAGTCATTTCAAAAAATACTTTTTTTTTTACACATTCTTTTGATGCAAAAACAATGGCTTCTGTTTCAGCATGCTAACTTTCCAGGAAGAGAGAGGCTGTAGTTTCTATTAGCTTGGAATCCCTATCGATTTCGTTGCTGGGCAGTGGTGGAAAAAGTACTCACATGTTTTACTTAAGTAAAAGTATCAATACTGCAATGCAGAAATACTCTGTTAACAAGTAAAAGTCCAGAATTAAAAATGTACTTGAGTAAAAGTACAAAAGTATCGGTATCAAAATGTACTTGAGTAAAAGTACAAAAGTATCGGTATCAAAATGTACTTTAAGTACCAAAAGTAAAAGTACTCATTTTGGAGAATGTCCCATTTCACGAGTTCAAAATGTTTTAAAAAATCGGCTATTTTCTACAAAGTAACTAGTAACTAGAGTTTTCATATAATTGCAGTGGAGTAAAAGTACAATATTTGCCTCTTGAGATGTAGTGGGGTAAAAGTACTGAAAATTGGAAATAACTCCAGTAAAGTAAAAGTTCCTCAATATTGTACTTAAGCATTTGAGTAAATGTACTTCGTTACTTTACACCACTGTTGCTGGGCAGGTTTCTGACCTGTCCAGAGCCCACCAATGAGACACAAGAGTGAGTAGACAGAAATGGTGGCATCTTATATAATGCATATATATATATATATATATATATATATATATATATATATATATATAATTAGTGAAGATTATATCAAGATATGGTTGAAATGGGTGACGTTCTCCTTTAAGTCTGATTCATATTTTATTGCGTTCACAGTGTCATGCACCGAAAATAGCGCATCTACAAGCTCACAACACGTCACGATGCGTGGCAATGTGAGCTTGTAGATCCGCTATTTCCGGCACACACCACACCGGAGCACAACAAAGTGTACATTTTGCAATACACCATCCATATGAGTTATTTCAATAACTGGGCTGTGTAGGCGTAGATTATGAAGTATATCAAGTTCCTATAAATGTTATGGTTTTACAGCCCTGGGAGGCTTTTAAAGATATATACTGTATACATATTAAAGCTGACAAAGCGTTTGCGCGCGGTTAATTCGCGTTTTGCGCTTAGCGGGAGGGTGAGCAAACACGCTAACTAATTTATTAGCTTATTCGCGCATTGCTAAGAGCCTGGTATTAATGTGAGGCCGCTGGCACAAAGCCAGTCTCTCCGCAGCAGTTATCTTACTTGCTGAATTAGCTATCGGTCCTGATTAAAACGGGGTCTGAGCAGGCTTATTAAAACTGGAATTAAAAACAACATTTTAGTTAAGTGAAATAGAAATAAAAACAAGGCTTTACAAAACAACAATTCAGTAAGTAGCTAACTGAAACGGTATTGCATGTTTACGAAACTAACTCAAACAAGCTAAAATCATAGAGAAAATGTCCTTAGTCTTAATCTTTGTCAAAACATCTTCATTTTAAACTACAGTTTAAAACAAAAAAACTCAGCAAAAACAAACCCTTTTCAAACAATAAAAACTAATGTAGTAGCCCCACTTTCAAAACTAATCCAAATTGAAAACCAAAACAAAATAACTGACCAAAAAAAATATGACAAATGCAAAACTAAGACTATCCTTCGGTCCGAGCCAGCTAGCCGGTTTAATGGTCACTCGGTTCAATTCCAACACACCAGAGATTATATCTCCTATCACCTTTATACCAGTTTAAGGTTTTAATCTGTGGATACACACTCCTCACCAGTGGTGGAAAAAGTACTCAAATGTTTTACTTAAGTAAAAGTATCAATATTGCAATGTAGAAGTACTCTACTACAAGTAAAAGTCCGGAATTAAAAATGTGCTTGAGTATAAGTAAAAAAGTATTGGTATCAAAATGTACTTAAAGTAACAACAGTAAAATAACTAAAATGTTTGAATATAGCCTAGGTATAAAATAGGGCTAAAGTGGTTAATGTATGTTTTATATTGTAACAATTTATATCTGCAAAGTAACTAGTAACTAAAGTTTTCAAATAATTTTAGTGGAGTAAAAGTACAATATTTGCCTCTGAGATGTAGTGGGGTAAAAATACTGGAAATTGGAAATTGGATATACTCCAGTAAAGTAAAAGTACCTCAACATTGTACTTAAGTACAGCACTCGAGTAAATGTACTTAGTTACTTTACACCAGTGCTCCTCACACAACTCCTCAGAGGGGCCATATACGCACCAATTTGGAGCACTGCTTTATTGCAGCATAAAACACACACCCCCACCCCTCACTTTTAGTTCATTCCGGTGGATTCTATTAACCGAGGCTATTGTATGCGATAAACTGGGTTTAGCAGGACCCTAAACGCATCAGGATAAAAAAAACTCCACTAGAAATTTAGCATCTCGCCGCAGTGCCCCCCCCACCCCCCCCCCCCCCTCCTTTTAAAAAAAAAAGCCCAATGCCCTTGATTCATACAAAGACAATGGGCTCGCTCGGCCTGCTCGCTATCTCTCTCTCTCTCTCTCTCTCTCTCTCTCTCTCTCTCTCTCTCTCTCTCTCTCTCTCTCTCTCTCTCTCTCTCTCTCTCTCTCTCTCTCTCTCTCTCTCCCTCTGTCTGTCTGTCTGTCTGTCTGTATCCCTCCCTCTCTACCCCTCCCTCTCTCCCTCTCTTTCTCTCTCTCTCTCGCTCTGTCTCTATGTGTGTCTCTCTCCCTCTGTCTGTCTGTATCCCTCCCTGTCTACCCCTCCCTGTCTACCCCTCCCTCTCTCTCTCTCTCTCTCTCTCTCTCTCTCTCTCTCTCTCTCTCTCTCTCTCTCTCTCTCTCTCTCTCTCTCTCTCTCTCTCTCTCTCTCTCTCTCTCTCTCTCTTTCTCTCGCTCTCTCTCTCCCAACGATAAGTGCATCTCTCTGCAGATCAGCGCAAATTGAATCAGAGAGATGGATGAGAGAACGCTTGGTTGGTTGGGGGGGGGGGCTCGATCCTCCAAAAAGGCCCCCCCGATTAAGAGCACGCAGACAGACAGACAGACAGACAGACAGACAGACAAGGTGGATCGTCACACAGACAGACAGGATGATTTGATGGTGATGCAGACAAAACGTTGTGGGGCAGGCAGACAAAAAAAAAACGAGAGACGAGACGAAAGCGCCGATAAAATAAACGGCAGACAATCTAGATGGGGCAGGTACCCGGTAAAATCCAAAATGACTTTTATCCTTCGTGTAACCCTGAGAGTGTAGAAAAGGTATAACCGAACGGAACCCGGCACACTCGCCGAGTAAAAATAACACTCCAGATGTTACATTTTACTAGACGCTTTGTCTCGGCTGCCTCGCCCCACCCTCTTTCTCCACGCGTCTTTTTTGGAAACGGTGCTTTGGCTGCACACACACACACACACGCGCGCGCGTGCGCGCGCACACGCACGCCCTCGAGCCTGCGCTGCTCCAAAGCCATGCACCGACTGATTCTGTTCCCTCCCACGTGGCATGGGCATGCTTTTTTTATTTATTATTTTTTTTCTATTTCTCCTCCTGCCCGTTGCACATAATGTACTGTGCGTACCTGTCATCCGCTTGCTCCCATCGCTGCTGCTTGCTCACACCTTGTTCCTCTACTCCAACCACAAGGCTGGGTCAAAACCTAGTATATGTGCTGTATGCCATATCTCCATTCTAACCAGACCAGATAGATCTGTTACAAGTAAAAGTCCAGAATTTCAAATTTACTTAAAAGTACAAAATTAATTATCAAAATGTACTTAAAGTACCAAAAGTAGAAAGTACGCATTATGCTAAAGTCTAATTTGACAAGCTTTGAAATGTATACAATCTTTTGAAAATAGCAGATCTACAAGCTCACAATGCGTCACATCGCAACGCATTGTGAGCTTGTAGATACAATCTTACAATCTTTTGAAAATAGCAGATCTACAAGCTCACAATGTGTCGCATCGGAACGCATTGTGAGCTTGTAGATCAATCATTCATCTTAGCGGCTAGATAGTTTAATGTGATAGAGTATTTTTTACCCGATGAGCCCCAGTTGTTATTCCAGCACAAGGTTTTTGATCCCATAGCCTCGAAGTACAATTGTCATTGGCTAGTTTGTTGTTAGGCCAACCGAGGATGAGACTACATCCCATAGCCTGGAGGGACGATTGATCTGTTATTGACTAGGTTGTCGTTAGGCCAACCGAGGATAGACAATCCCATGGCCTCAAGGTACGATTGCTCTGCGATTGGTTAGTTCGTCGCTAAGCCTGGCTGACTCAGTCAGTCAGTGCGATTTGCGTATTAGGGCTGGCCCGTGGGCCCAGCCAAAAGGACACACACACACACACACACACACACACACACACACACACACACACACACTCTCCATCCTTAGAACACCAGTGACGCAAAAAAATATTCGAAATCACCTACATCATTACGGTTGCATTCTCGATTATGAGATCTATTTTGTGAAAAGTTTACATATTTTTCTGAGAATGGTGCTATCGCCGACGTCATGGGGCCACTCAGATGGTTAGGGGTCATCCTCCAGGGAGAATGAATGACACATTTAAACCAGTTTCATGGCAATCCACCCACTAGATTTTGAGATATCTTGTGTGTACGTGGACATGATTGGCCTAAGAGGGTGGTGCTAAAAGGAAATGGGTACGTGGTCGAAATCAGTTCGGTTCATCCTCCGCACAGCATGAAGGAGCAAAGCAAATTCCACGGCAAACCAGACAACCCCCATGGACTGACCAACACTACCTGATTTACAAGCTCGCAACGTGTCACGCCGTAACCATAGACTGTAAAATAATACGGACGAATAGAGCCGCGACGTCACCCATTGATTTCTACAGACCTGTTTTGAGGCCACTATTTTGGCAAATTCAAATCCGCCATATTTGGATTTCCGGTCCCGAAATGGAACCGGAAACGAATAGTATTGAACGAATACTTTATAATCAATAAAAAAGAAAATTGCAACCATAATTTACAAAAAACGCATATCATGATAATCGAAAGAAAACTTTAAATGAGTGACTGAAGGTAAGGTGATGAAATCAAGTTTAAAGTCTGCTCCAAATACCCCTTGCGTTTAATGGCATGAAAAGTCTCCTGCAAAAGGCAGCAGGGGAAATAGCAACACCTTCTAGGCCTGTGGTTCTGAAACTTTTTCATGTCAAGGACCCCTCAAAATGATTTGGCCGCGGACCCCCATCTCAAAATATTTAGTTCCAGGGACCCCCAGATTCAAATATTTGAGTTACACAATGTTTGCTTTAAAAAAAATATATATATATTCAAAGATTTGCACGCATTTTAACGATAAAAAAAAAATAGCAGATCTACAAGCTCACAGCGGGGCACTTGGTGCCGTGCTGTGAGCTTGTAGATCTGCTATTTTTGAATAGCCGAAGTCTAAAATATGGATAATGGGGTTAAAATGGTTGTGACGCTTTATTAACTTGTTAAATTATTATTATTATTACTTTGTTTACAAGCCTAATTTCTGCCGAGCCTTATGAGTGCTACAAACGTGGACAACGAGGTGGAACGGTCTGCGGACGTTCGTATAGCAATCGCACGGAAACATCTAGAACAAAATGTAAATAAAAGAAACAATCTCACGCGTGACGCGCCAGTGTCCTCGAGTCACCCTGTCGTCTTAACCCATTAAGACCTGGAACGCATCTGTGTCACTTTAGATTTCTTTGGCTATTAAAAAATAGCAGATATACAAGCTCATAGCGCGGCACCGAGTGCCGCGCTATGAGCTTGTAGATGTGCTATCTTTGGAAAAAAAAAATATTATTTTTTTGCAAACAACGTAGGATTTAGATTTTTTTTAAGGGTCGCCTCAGGTCTTAATGGGTTTAAAAAAAATAAAAGAGAGCGAGTCCAACATCTTGGGCTTATTAAATAATGCAGCAGGACACTGTCTGTGTCGCCGGCTGCGTCGTCCTCACCGTCTCGCGCCTTTACCTCCCTCTGTTCCGACATCATGACCCTGTTCTGAACCGGCCGTTAAACAGGGGTGGAAAGTAACCGAGTACATGTACTCAAGTACTGTACTTGAGTTAAAACAAGAATCATTTTACTTCTACTCCACTACGTCTCAGAGGCAAATATTGTACTTGTTACGCCACTACGATTATTTGAAAACTTTAGTTACTAGTTACTTTGCAGATTTTGATTATTATTACAACACATGCATTAACCAGTTCAGCCCTAAATATTTGAATTGAAAATAGCCGATCTACAAGCTCACAATGCGACACGTTGTGAGCTTGTAGATCTGCTATTTTTAGACGTTTTCAAAACGTGTGAAATGGGACATTCTGCACGATACTGTAAGTACTTTTACTTTTGGGTGCGTGAAGTATATTTTGATGGCGATCTACTTTTGCACTTTTACTCAAGTAAGTTTTAAATATCTGACTTTTACTTGCTCCAGAGTATTTCTTATATTGAGGTATTGATACTTTTCCTTAAGTACAAAAAAAAAGAATCGGACTTCTTCCACCAACGGTCGGTCTAACAGTCATGAGACGGCGAGGTTACCGTGAGGACAAACTGTCACAACCAATGCTCGCTCCTCCCCAGCCTTTTAAGCCGACGCAGATGCTATCGCGATCCATAATTTACTTTAAGATCGTTTCCTTTTTCTTTTCCTCGTACTAAAAAGCACACGCCTCGCCCCGAGACACGCCGGTTTCCTACACTAGATAAGATGACGTAAGGCACGGATGGAAGCCTGCAATGAGCATATAAAACCGATCGTAGCTTTGAGATAAGAAGGCCATCTCGCATCATTATCTGTCACCTGTCACGCACGCTCTAGCATTTTGTTCCTCATCGCTAGTTGAATGCCTTCATCTTTTTCGTTTCCTTTGTATTGTTTGGTTTCCTTCACTCACGCCCCCAATACCAAGAATCTAGCAGTGCATTGAACTAACCATTATGTATAACCATATGTTTTCAGCCTGCCGAAGCTTTATTTATGCCCCATTGCTGGCTGGAAAATAACAGATTTCAACAAAATGAAAATAGGTTTTGACCACAAGCGAGAGCATTCTGTGATGGGGTATAAATTAGTCCTAACACCAGAGTAGACTTGCATTGTACGCTCTGTTGTACGATATGATCTGTTAGAAAGCACACACACACACACACACACGCAGCACTAGTACTAGTGCATATAGGCTCCTTAACACTTTAACTGCCAGAGTAATAATGTAATAGTGTCACGCTACTGCCAGCGAAAACAAGCGATTTTTATCAACCTTTGAAGAATTGTGGAATATTTTTTGTGATCACTGTCCTCGCGGCGATCGCCTCATTACACGCACAGGGGTCTCGGGAGTCTAAAAAAAAAAAAGTATCCCGTTACGGTAATCCGTTGCCTAGCTGTGGCCTGTTAAATGTGGCTTGTATTTGCCGTAATGCATGAGGAGCGGAGATAAAGCCATTTTCCCACAGCTATTTTCAAACAGCCTATCGTATAAAATAGGGCTAAAGTGGTTAATGTGTGTTGTATAATATAATAATTTATTTTTGCAAAGTAACTAAAGTTTTCAAATAATTGTAGTGGAGTAAAAGTACAATATTTGCCTCTGAGAAGTAGTGGAGTAGAAGTAAAAGTATTGAAAATGGGAAATACTCCAGTAAAGTAAAAAAAATCCTCAAAAGTGTACTTATGTACAGTACCTGAGTAAATGTACTTAGTTACTTTCCACCACTGATGACTACATATGATAAAGCTGGCATTACAACCAAAGGAATCTCACCGCGAGTCTCTCATATGGAATAGTGTTTCCGTGTAAGAGTCCAAACCTGCCCTGTGATTTCACATGTGAAGGCTGGGGTAAAAATAGCCGGGCGCTCTCGATCGGAAAGGTTAATCGCATCCGATCTGTCATGGCGGTTTAGGTCACTTCTTAGAGACCGATTCCAGCTCACACCATAACATATTTTACAAAACTAAAAAAAGGTACACACAAGAAGCACTGTAATTATGTGTAAATGTGTTTATTTAGTTTGGTCTGAATGCTCTGCTATGAAATCTTCAGATGAGAGATCTCATGTGAGGATTCAGATGTCACGGAAAATGTGGGAAATGGGAAATTCATAGATTTACCCCAGAATATGTACATTTCATAGTGGGATGGGAAATCTTCGCATTTCCCGGCTTATGTCTAGATTTCCCAGAAGACCGGGAAATGTGGATAAAAAAGCAAATAAGCATGCTGACACCAACCAGAGTGCAGTCTCCACTGGGAAATGTAGACATTTACCACTAAATCCATATGTTTCCCAATTTCCCAAATTTTCCGTAACATATACACTATACAGTATACATTGTCTATTTATGGCGTAGATTATAAAGAAGTTGATTTACTTAGAAGTGTACAAGAAGTAGCATACATTACTACTAAAAAAATGCTTTCCCAGTAGTTTTGAGTACATCATAGATTCTTGCTTTATATATATATATATATATTTAACCAAAGGTTTAATGTAGATGCTTTTTATTTGCTTTTATACTAATTCAAAAGAGAAAGTAGCCTTTAAAGTAAAACAACAAAAAAAAACTATTTTTTTGTTTATGTGCATGCCTATTGTTTTGTATGTGGTATTTACTTGCATTCAGATTATTTTTTTGTTTTTTTGTTTTTTTTCCCCCCTTTCTCACCTATACCCACAATGCAATGCTGTCTCCCCCCATGACGCACCTACTGCTTGCTGTTACCTGTATGTTAATACGCTTGAACCCCATTGGCCCACTGCCATCCATGTGCTCGCTGCCTGCTAATTACAAAGACTCAGTCGACTGCCAAAGCAATGAAGCGACCCCTCGACACATCCGTAGACCTGGTACTTGACCTTTCACCTTTTGGCTTTGCATGTAGCTTTTTCTCGTAATTTTGTACTTTTTTGTAGCCACTCACACTGAAACAGTTTAAGTTGTCTTGCTTTGTTTTTTCTCGTGAAGACCCAGATAATGCCGAACTTTGTGCTCTGATGTACTGGGGGCTGTCGCACGCCAAAAATGGCTCACGTGCAAGCCCGGATCGCGTAGGACGGCTGCTTTCGGCGAAAATAGCCGCCCTACAAGCTCCATAGGGCGGCTATTTCCGGCGCGCGACTCCTTCGTACGTCAGAGCATAAATCAGGCTTCAAGATGTTGTAATGTCAAGTGTATTGTTAACAGCATTTAATAACATCTGTTGTATGTAGTACTACATTCTTAATTGACGACCAGTAGCCGTAATGTTAATTTAAATCACATTTACTTATTTAGTCATGCTAGTTTCGTAGATCCTCTGTCTTTGTGATATAGTCACACAAGCCAGTTTCCGTTGTTTATTCTAACATTGTGCTGTGCATAGACGTAATACAGTTGAATGTGTCTGTGTTGTCGTCGCTTGAAAGCGCAAGGCTAAAATGTGCTCTTTTTTCCCCCTTTCGTTACGATGTGTCTCTCCCCTTTTCCGGGGGAACGCAGGCGTTCCCTCATGGCGTTCTCCAGCCCTTACCAAAGAGACAAGCACTCGAGAAGAGCAACGGGGCGAGCTCGCTCTTCAACCCCAGCATGTTGCACTACCAGCAAGCTCTGGCCAACGCACAGCTGCAACAGCAAGCGTTCTTTCCCACAGGTAAACCAGGTTATGTTTCATGTTTATTAGGGCTGTCACGATCACAAATGTAAGTTGACGATTAATTGTCCCACGAATAATTGTGATTGATGATTTAATTGTGTTTTTGGCATTGCACATTGGAACATATACATTTTTTTAAAATGTATGTTTGCCTTAATCAAACATCGCACAGGGTAGAGATGATAAATACCTTAAATATACAAAGAAATGACTGACAAATGTAATAATCAATAAAAAAGTAAAAATAACAGAAATAGCAGACGTACAAGCTTACAACATGTCACTTGGTGACGCATTGTAAGCTTGTAGATCCGCTATTTCTTTTCATTTAGCTACTTTTTTTATATTTGAAAATGTATGAACATTTTTCAACGTGGAAACGATTACCGGTATGCAAAATAATTGCGACTATCTCAAATAATTGCGATTAGACGATTATGTAATTATTGTGACAGGCGTAATGTTTATTCAGCTTTCAGCCTGATCACAGGTTTAAAACAGACAGCCATTAAAAACACAGAATTACCGCCATGGAAGTCGTGGGTTCGAAATCGACCGCGGTGCATCCAGCTTTGTCGGGTGTCTATGCGAACACAATTGGCCCGTGTTCAGGGGAGGGAAGACGGGCGGGGAGGCTGATATCGGTCATTTCACGCACTCCTACGGGCTGGGCACGGCAAGGGAGTGTTGGGCGGGAGGAGTAGGACGAAGGCTCACCGTCCTCCCAGTGGGGGCTCCTCAGATGAGCCAATAGGATACAACAGCAGCGAGAACACACATAAATGTGTGTGGGGACGAATCAATTGGCATATAACGACTACATTGGGGAGAAAAATGGGGTGGAAAATAATTGGCAACTCTAACTGAAGAAAAAACACGTTGCGAGCTTTTAGATCAGCTATATTTGGATGTCAGATATATTTCTGCTGATAGGATATATAGGATAGCTGAAGGAACACAATGTATTTTACAGTGGAGTTGTAGCACTGTGCTACATATTGTTGCTGTTGGGCAGAAAGCTCTTATATATATGTTAACTTCTTATGTATGCTACAGTGTCGCACAAAAGTAAAAACAATAGCCAATATACAAGAGTTTTGAGCGTGTAGATGAATTTGAACCCTGAAAAGTAACAATTTTGGAGATATATGAGGTTCCCGCGCGACAGCAATAATATTTTCTGATTAACGAACAGAAGAGAAGGAGTAGATTTGTCCACAACGTTGTCCTCGGAAAGGGGCAAAGCATTAATTAAGCTAGTGGTGGGGGGACGAAGATTGCAGTGAAAATTAATCGTGCAATTAATTTATGCGCCCGCATGCACGGGGCACACGGACACACACACACACACACACACACACACACACCCTGAATGTCCTTAGTTAACTCATATGACCCTCTCAAAATATCTCTCCGGCAGGTATCGGGAGAGGCATTTAGGACGTTCCACTCCCAGAGTGGAAAAAGTGTGTTCTCTATGATTTAAAGGCAGAAACGGTTAATGAAATCCCTTATGAAAGATAAGAGGAAAACATAATAATGTCTCTAATAATCTATTCACTGTGCTTTCTGGGTGGGGTTGTTCCTTATTAGACAACATAATGAACAGCAGTGGTGGAAAAAGTACTCAAATTCTTTACTTAAGTAAAAGTGTGACACATTGTGAGCTTGTAGATCTGCTATTTTCAAACAGCCGAAGTATAAAACGGGATATAAGTGGTTAACGCGTGTTTTGTATTAATAATCTAAATCGGCAAAGTAACTAGTAGTAAAACTGTCTACTAATTGTAGTGGACAAAAAGTGCAATATTTGAGATGTAGTGGAGTAGAAGTATAAATGATTGAAAAATGGAAATACTCAAGTAGAGTAAAAAATACTTCAAAATTGTACTCAAGTACAGTACTTGAATAAATATACTTACACCAATGGACAGGGAGGGTTTTCAGATCACTGACCTGTTTAATGCATGGTACTACCTTTATATCCTCCAGACCCCCCAGCATATGCTGTGTGACAGCCTCTCAAATGATTCCCCTCAAGTTTCTGCAAATGTCTCTGGATCTGTAGCATGTGTGACTCTTAATGTGCTTTTTGGACCATGTTTAATTCACCTTTCCGTATGAATACTCTTTATCAGTCAAACCTTGATTTTCTGTCTCGAGTGCAGCACTTGTACCGTTGCAGTCAGTCGCTGGAAATCCTGCAAATGCTAAATCCCCTGTGGTGATTGACTATGCAAAATGTGGCGATGACATTTCTATTGTAATAATTAGCCGTCTGCAAAGTGACGTCTCCTCAAATCTACGCAGTGGTGGGAAAAGTACTCAAATGTTTTACTTAAGTAGAAGTATCAATACTGCAATGTAGAAGTACTATGTTACAAGTAAAAGTCTGGAATTCTAAATTTACTTGAGTAAAAGTGCAAAAGTATTTGTATCAAAATGTGCTTAAAGTACCAAAAGTAAAAGTACTAAAATGTTTGAAAATAGCAGATCTACAAGCTCACAACGCGCCACGATGCGACACGTTGTGAGCTTGTAGATCGGCTATTTTCAAATAGCCTAGGTATAAAATACGGCTAAAGTGGTTAAAGTATGTTTCATAATATCAGAATTTATATCTGAAAAGTAACTAGTAACTAAAGTTTTCAAATAATTGCAGTGGAGTAGAAGTACAATATTTGCCTTTGAGATGTAGTGGAGTAAAAGTCAAAGCATTGGAAATTGGAAATACTCAAGTAAAGTACAAATACCTCAAAGTTTTACTTAAGTACAGTACTTAGTTAATTTCCACCACGGCATCTACGGCACTCTTGAGGACAAATGACACTTCGGTCAGAGGTTTAAGTTGTGTAGCTACCTTGCCGTGCTCCAAATATGGGTGAGATGCTGTATCTTCAATAGTTGCGTTGATTTTGGAGTATCAATTTCTAAACAATGGAGCGTCTATTGAAGGCGTATCACCGATATTTGGAGTAACATCGTGCCAAGGTAACTATACACAAGCAAAAGAATAGCCGCACGCTATAGCTCCCTTTGCCAATGTTTTATTTAGCAGTTACTGAGAGTGACGTTTCGAGTTCATGCTCTTCGTCAGGCTCTGAAGAAGAGCACAAGCTATAAAATAGGCTCTATGCACAGCAGCCACATTGGAAAGGAATTGGGCCTCTTCCTTACTTCATTCACAGGTCTTACCAATGATACAAGTGTACTAATAAAGGCTCTGTTCCATTTTATGTAGCTGCTACAGTGGTTCTCAAACATTTTTTTAATTTCAAGGACCCCATAACTCTGAGAGTGTACAAATTTGTACACTCTCAGAGTTACACACCCGCAAGGGGCCATTTGGAACCCCCTCAAGGAACCATGAGGGTCCCTGGACCACACCTTGAGACCCACTGGTGTAGCAGAGTGTTCCCAGTGAGCCAACATGCATAATAATACCAGCACCCTGACTCACCCTGTTTGACCAGAATGGAACAGAGCCTTCATTAGTATCATTGGTAAACACCTATGACGGAAGTAAGGAAGAGGCACAATGTGTTTCAAACATGGCTGTTTGTACACAGAACCTATATTGGCAAAGGGAGCTACGTTATGCAGCTCGACTTTTTTCATTCTTTGATGTCGGTTCACCTCAGGGCAGCAGCACCTGCCTTCCAAGAGGTTGGATGTGCGCTGCTACTCTTTGATATTGTAAAAAAATCAATTCCCCACAATGGAAACAAGCCTTCAGGCTGCTTGTGTGTGTGTGTGTGTGTGTGTGTGTGTGTGTGTGTGTGTGTGTGTGTGTGTGTGTGTGTGTGTGTGTGTGTGTGTGTGTGTGTGTGTGTGTGTGTGTGTGTGTGTGTGTGTGTGTGTGTGTGTGTGTGTGTGTGTGTGTGTGTGTGCGTGCGTGTGCATCCTTTTGAATTTTGTGTTCAATGTTCAATCCGTCAAAAAATCTATCAAACTACACAAGCCAAACATCTACCAAAGTGTCATTCTGCATTAAAGGTAGGGTAAGTGATATATTTTTTGTTTCAAACAAAAACGTTTTTTTCTTTAAAGGTTAAAGCACTATATTGTGATAGTAAGCATTGCTATAGAGTGTTTGTTCAGTAAAAGGAGTCTCCCTGTCTCTCCAGCTCTTTAATAAACAGAGAATACATTCTCTTTCTTTTCTTCTTTTTATTTAGAGTAGCCAATATTTTTTTACCCCTTTTTCTCCCCAATTTAGTCGTTATGCGAATTAATTCCTCCCCACACACATTTCTGACTCACTGACTGCCAGTGAGGAGCCCCCACCAGGAGGACGTAGAGCCACCGTCCTACTCCTCCCGCCCAACACTCCCCGCTGACAGGTGCCGCCCCCAGCCCGTAGGAGTACGGGCTTCAATGACCAATATCACCCTCCTGGCCCGGCTTCCCTCCTCCCCTGAACACGGGCCAGTTGTGATCGCATAGAGACGCTCGACAAAGCCGGATGCACCACGGTGGATTCGAACCCACAACCTCCGTGGTGGTGGGCAGTGACTTTAGCACTGCGCCACTCGAGCGCTGAAAATACATTTTCAAGTGGGTTGCAAAATGTCAGTTCAGGGGACAGTACCCATTTATCAGCTTCAGTTTGATAGTGCTCTAGTTCCAATTTTGTCTGCACATTTCTTTGTGTCATCACTTCAAATTCCACTTGTTTAATCTGCATCCTGTGAGAGCTCTCTATCCTGATTGGATAAAATCGATATCTCGCCCTGAAAATGCATTTTCTGTTTAATAAAGAGCTGGAGAGACATGGAGATTCCTGTTACTGAAGAAACGCTCTACAACAACGAGTACTATCAGAATATACAGCTATTTAACACTTTTTTAACAAAAAAAAATATCACTTACCCTAGCGTTAAGCCTAATTTATAGTCATTTAGATTCCATAGTGTGACATGCTGTCGGCTCGTAGTTCGGCTCTTTTCGGCAAGCAACGCTGTTGTGTGTACAAATTAAACTTTTACTATTGTATTCTGACGTCTTGTAAGTGACTGACTGCACGGGTGCTGTGATCGCGGCCCAGCTTGTCTTATCTCGTTAACCATGCACGTGGTTCCCATTTGAGTTGAGAACTATCTGAGCTTCTTAATTTATTTATCTCTTGTCTTGTCTAACCTTGTTGTTGTTGTTTTTTTTTTGTTTCCTTCTCGCACTTGATTAACCCGTCTCTCTCTCTCTCTCTCTCTCTCTCTCTCTCTCTCTCTCTCTCTCTCTCTCTCTCTCTCTCTCTCTCTCTCTCTCTGTCTGTCTCTCTTTCTCTCTTTCTCTATCTCTGTCTCTCTCTTTCTCTCTCTGTCCCCACTGCATGGTGACACAGGGTCAGTCTTGTGCATGACTCCTAGCAGCCTTGGTAGGTCACTCACTACCTTCCCTTGTTCACTCACACGCTCTTTAATGTAAATGGGGGGGTTTGTGGGGGTGGGGGGGGGGGGTCCTTTGTGGGTGGCATAAGCAGGTGACACAAAAAGGTCAAAAGCTTGGCCGGCTCCTGTGTTGAGGATGAAAAACATCTTGTTTTTTTCCCTTTTTCCCAATTGACACGGGTCTATTATTTCTTGGAAGAGATGAGTCATATGGCTGTGAGTCATAGCGTGCACGTGGTCATGCGCACGCTGTGTCCATTTTGTGTCACCTGAATGACTGAATGAGGGTTTTCGCTGACCTACTCTTTTGACCTACTTACGTTTTCCATGCTAATCGCTTGTCGGGGTGTGCGTTCGAAATGCTCAAATAACGTATAGCACTGCAGGCTCTGCACCTGTCCCTGTAGAGCGGTGGTTTTCAATCTTTTCAGGCCGTGACCCCCCCAAAAAATAATCATATTTGAACTGGGGATACCCCCCCACCCTAAGAAGATACACAATATAAGAAAATAATGGCCAGCACTTCGTAGTCCTTCTGGTACTTTTCACTTCATGGAGGCACGGACGGCATACGCGGACACGTTTCGGCGTCAAGCCTTCCTCAGCGTGGACCCCCACGGAGTTGAGGCATTACGTTTAGTTTGACCCGGTTCAGCAGATACATCATTTGAAAATAGCAGATCTACAAGCTCACAACGCCTCGCATTGCGAGTTTGTAGATCTGCTAAAAAAAAAAAAAAATTGCCTCTGTCTTAGGTAATATTTGACAATTTGGCCAATGTTTGACCATTTTTATATTTATTACTTTTGATGCAGTAATGGTCTCTTTTTATTTTTAGACACATTACAAATGTCTTTAAATTATTTAAATGACCACTTTAGAAATGTGCAGATACCCTGTATACACTTATACTGTATGTTGGTTTATTTACTATTGAGTGAGAAAACAATGTTGCACATTAAGCTAATCATATGGGGACCCCAAAAACATATTTTGGGGGTCCCCTGGGGGTCCTGACCCCCAGTTTGCGAACCACTGCTGTAGACCACATATTGTGTGTTTCTGTTGTTCTCAAAGTGTCAACTTTGAGTCTCCTACCGGAGAATCGGAGACATTAGCATCTTTCCTCCAGTCATCAAATTATTGGCTTAGGAATGCGACAAAACCAACAAATCTCCATGAATTCAAGTCTCCATGGGGTGTGTAATTGATAGAAAATAAGTCATCTTTTGGGTGAACTATCCCTTTAACACGGCAGCCATTCGGCTACCGTGTTAAGCGAACGCTTTTGAGATTTTCAAGTGGGCCTTGACCCAGAAAAGGTTGGGAACCACTGATTATAGAATGAAAACCAGCATTATTATTGATCACGTAGATTTGAACTCAACCTTCGCGACTAAAGGATGTCTAAAGTCCATTACACACAGGCTGCGAACGGCGCCCACCAAAAGAGCCCTTCCCCCATTATTGTCAATGAGCGTACCACACACTGCCAGAGTTAGACGCGCGCCCGGCTCGCGATGACGTCCCGCCAGGCGTTCCCGATACGCCACTATTCTGTTTCCAGGCGTGACCGCACGGTGGAAAAAAAGTGTATTTTCAATGGGTGTACTCCCTTCAGTGCGTGGCAACGCGGTACTTCCAGTTGGATGCTATGGTCGACACTCCACGTGCTCAGTACCTTGCCACTGCCCTGCGCTAGCGGTGTGTACTGGCCTTAAAGGAGTACTTCACCCAAAAATGTACTTATTTTCTATCAATTACACACCCCGTGAATTCTTGAATTCATGGAGTTTGTTTTTGTCTCATTCCTGAGCCAATATGAGTCTCCTACTGACCAGCCACCTGGTCATCAAATTATTGGCTCAGGAATGCGACAATTTTTTAAATAAAAACCTATGAATTCAAGGCTTCATGGGGTGTGTTATTGCTTGAAAATAAGTACATTTGTTGGGTGAATTACTCCTTTAACAAATGAGTGATGCTACTCATTTTATCGTCCAACAGTCTTGAACTCTGCAGTGTTGCCAGCTCCGCAATCGCGCCTCGCGCATCTGGTCACCGCCTACGACTACCGTGTAATGTCGTTTCAAACGTCCCAAACCTTAACCAGGTCAGACCGACTGAGTCGTCCCGGCTTTTAAACGTCCCGAACGTTAACCAGGTCTGACTGCCTGACTGAAGTGATCTGTCGTGCCAAACGTCCCCGAACGCTAACCAGGTCTGACTGACTGACTGAAGTGATCTGTCGTGCCAAACGTCCCCGAACGCTAACCAGGTCTGACTGACTCGTAATTGGCACATTTCATGTTTCCCCTCATCTCCGGCTTCTCTGGGGGAAAAAAAAGACAAACGAACAAACAAAAGTGATTTCCCATCTAGATTAACTCACTTAAATGATTGTAATCAGCTTCTCTCTTCTGGGTTTTCTGTTTGCGTTTTTTTTATTTGATTTTAAATAATTTTGTTTGTGCTTTTCTCTTTCTCTCCGGCCCTACATCCTTCCTTCCTTCCTTTTCATGTCATTTTCTCTCGCTTCGCAACGTCGAACGGCTGCATGCCATCTGCTGGCGTGTCATCCTAACGATGGCTTGCTGGCTCCTCCCACACGCATACATACAAACAACACACACACACACACACACACGCACAACACGCCACACCTATACCTCCAATGCTTCTCACTTCCGCCCCCCCCCCCATCTCCCCCCTCTCCCTCCTCTCTCCCCTTCCCTCAACCCCCACCAAAGTCCCAATGATGTACAGCGCTTCGCCTGCTACTGTCTCTGCAGCAACAACTCCTGCCGCCTCAAGCGTCGCCTATGCAGCATCGGCACCAGCCAATCAGGTTTGCTCCTTTTTTATAAAAAAAAAAAAAGCTTTCTTTTTCATTAAGCCCCGCCCCCCGGGAGTTCTGAATAAGTGCATGGTGTTTTAGCGGTGAGCGCTAGGTAGGTAGGTAGGTAGGTAGGTAGGTAGGTAGGTAGTCTCAAGACTCAAGTCTCACACAATTTTCAAACGCTTACGCCATACCCATGCGGCAAGCATCCGGTTTTTAAAACGAAGCCAATAAGGAAGTACCGAATTCCCTGCAGTTCTCATTAATGGCCTAGCATTATGCTGGCTGCAGAACAATTACCACGCCATTGATTACAATGGGAATTTGACCTTTGATTTTACACTTGATTTTATTACCTTAGTAAATATTGTCATAAATACTTTATGGTCTCATTCACTAGTTTAAAGTCTTCTTCCAATTACAATGATTTGGGTTTTTGTAAATGATGGTAAAATTGATGATGAAGTAAGGTAATGCTTCTAGGTCTTCTTCTGGCTCTACTGAGTGAAGAGCCGCCCTCGCAGCCCTTCCAGCCGTTAGCATTCGTTTCCGGTTGCTTTTCCCGAGCGGAAATTCCAAGAGGGTGCATTTGACTTTGCCCCAAAAGGTGGCTTCAAAACGGGTCTGCAGAAACTAGGGGTGCAACGGTTCAGTTAGCCCACGGTTTCGGTTCGATTTCGGTACAGTAAAAAAAAAGAAACACTACTTTTTGTTTTACTTATTAGCAATAAAAAAGTTTGTTCTTCTATTCAGACACAGTATTTTCTGCCTTTCTTTATTTTCAAGGAAAGAAATTACCTTATATCGCTGACTTTACTTTCATTCATATGCTCAAGGGGAAAAAAAACATAGTATGTCACTATGGCTCACATGTGTGCAAGGAATAGGGGGAGATACTGTCGCAATAGAAAAACATTGCTTCAAAGTTGTAGTTTACGGCAATTAAACACCTGCATTGTATCTCTGCATAAGGATATAAAGATGTTATGTTTATAACGCTTACAAGAAGAGTTCCTATCTACTACAGTCATGGAGCACATTGTTGGGACTGATCTGACGGAACTAACAACTTTTAATGACCTCCTGCTACGAGTAGAGAGGACAGCAACAACGTCAGGTAGGCTAATCATTATGCTCATTTATTCATCCGATGATGTCGCCCGCCGTATATTGACGATGTACTAGGCTCCCAATGTGTCGTGATCAGTGGTGGAAAGTAACTAAGTACATTTACTTAAGTACTGTATTTCAGGACAATTTTGAGGTACTTTTACTTTACTTGAGTATTTCCAGTTTCCAATACTTTTACTTCTACTCCACTACATCTCAGAGGCAAGTATTGTACTTCTACTCCACTACAATTATTTGAAAACTTTGGTTACTAGTTACTTTGCAGATATAAATTATTATATTATAAAACATAGATTAACCACTTTAGTCCTATTTTATACCTAGGCTTTTTGAAAATAGCAGATCTACAAGCTCACAACGTGTCACGATGCGGCACGTTGTGAGCTTGTAGATCAGCTATTTTCAAACATTTCAGTACTTTTGGTACTTTAAGTACATTTTGATACCAATACTTTTGTACTTTAACTCAAGTAAATGTTGAATTCCAGACTTTTTACTTGTAACAGGGTACTTACATTGCAGTATTGATACTTTTATTTAAGTAAAACATTTGAGTACTTTTTCCACCACTGGTCGTGATGCTTGTGGATCGGCTGTTTTTTGGCAAGCAACACCAGCTGGATTCACTCGCGGATTGCGGGGAACTTCAGGAGTGATGTTTTTTTGTTTTTTTGCAATACCGAAAAACCGCGGTTCATTCAAGAAGTATTGAACCGTGCAGGGCAAACTGTGCGGTTCGGTTTTCAAACCGAAAACCGCTGCACCCCTAGTAGGACCCAATGGGTGATGTCATCATTCCCTTAGTCCGTACTGGGTCCAGCTCACTCTGGTGAGAGGGTGCCCACCCTATAATCTAAGTGTAGGGGCTGCCAGTATAAATCAGCATATGCAACATGTGCTGTGTTGTGTTGTGTGATCGAGCACCTCTTCAGAGCTCCCACACTGCCTACAGTAGTAATTGTGTTTGTGTTGCACTTATACCTTCCTGGATTTTTTTTGTTTTTGTTTTGCATGTTCTAGCTTTTATAGATAGCTTTTATAGATATAGATTTGAGCTAAAAAAGCATTATTTTACACTTTGGGCTATTCAAAAATCGTGAAAATGTGTGCAAATCTTTGAATATATATATTTTTAAAGCGAACATTTTTAACTCAAATCTTTGCTTCTGGGGGGTCCCTGGAACAAAATATTTTGATGGGGGTCCGAGGCCAAATACATATCATTTTGGGGGTTCTTGACATGAAAACGATTGAGCACCACTGACATAGAAACATAAGTTTTTCCGAAAACTGTTGGGATTTAGGAGACATGTAGAATCGGCTTCAGGTCTCAATGGGTTAAAGGAGAATCTCGCCCGATGGTTTTCTTACCTTTCTTATGTGGTCATGATCTCCTAGGACGAGTGGTACGGTATGGAAATTGCATAACTCCATAACGGGTCCGCCGCAGTTAAAAACCCGCGCCTATGGTCCTTGCTCTAAATCGCGTATTTTAATAGCTTTTTTTGGGGGGGGGGGGGAGAGATCTGATGTTTATAGTGTTAGAGCACTATGCAACATGTCTGTCTTGAATGTCCCCCACCGTAAGTCGAGCTTTTGCCCCGACATTAACTCATTCACTGCCAGACGTATTTCTGGCTGTGTTTGCCCACTGCGATTTTCAACTGGTCACAGACAATGGAGATCCATTATGATCGCTCGTCCGACCGTTTGTAAACACACACGGTATCAGTGGCCGTCCCCCAGAGAAAAAAACTATCCAACCGCGACCGCGAATATACCATCTCCCGCCAAAAATGCACGCTTTTCTTACCTTTTCAACTGGCCACAGAACATTCATATCCATTATGATCGCTCGTCAGGCCGTTTGTAAACACAAAGGGGATCACTGTTCGTCGTCCAGAGAAAACAAATGATAACCCGGGACCATCCCTTCCTTTGTTAGAGCACATTGAAAATAGCATGTCCCGCGAAATGCAGGGCAAAAAAAGTCAACTCAAGATACAGCTGTTTTCATGAAAAGTAGTAGTTCCAACTATATAGCATTCAGGAGGTGTAGTTCCAGACTCTATATAACATTCAGGAGGTGTAGTTCCAGACTCTATATAACATTCAGGAGGTGTAGTTCCAGACTCTATAGCATTCAGGAGGTGTAGTTCCAGACTATATATAGCATTCAGGAGATGTAGTTCCAGACTCTATATAACATTCAGGAGATGTAGTTCCAGACTCTATATAACATTCAGGAGGTGTAGTTCCAGACTCTATATAACATTCAGGAGGTGTAGTTCCAGACTCTATATAACATTCAGGAGGTGTAGTTCCAGACTATATATAGCATTCAGGAGGTGTAGTTCCAGACTATATGTATCATTCAGGAGGTGTAGTTCCAGACTCTATAGCATTCAGGAGGTGTAGTTCCAGACTATATAACATTCAGGAGGTGTAGTTCCAGACTATATAACATTCAGGAGGTGTAGTTCCAGACTATATAACATTCAGGAGGTGTAGTTCCAGACTCTACATAGCATTCAGGAGGTGTAGTTCCAGACTCTATATAACATTCAGGAGGTGTAGTTCCAGACTCTATATAACATTCAGGAGGTGTAGTTCCAGACTCTATATAACATTCAGGAGGTGTAGTTCCAGACTCTATATAACATTCAGGAGGTGTAGTTTCAGACTCTACATAACATTCAGGAGGTGTAGTTCCAGACTCTATATAACATTCAGGAGGTGTAGTTCCAGACTCTATATAACATTCAGGAGGTGTAGTTCCAGACTCTACGTAACATTCAGGAGGTGTAGTTCCAGACTCTATATAACATTCAGGAGGTGTAGTTCCAGACTGTATATAGCATTTGGAGATTGTGGAATAGTTGTCCAACACGAGACCCCTGAACCAGACAGCCGTCCATGCACAGATGAGCACAGGGACACGTGGCCCTGTCATATTCAGAGCAGCAGGGGAAACGGATGCTTCCAGGCCCCGAGGGCCACAAAGCAGTTAATGAAGTTACATTCCTTTAATTTTTTAAGTCACTTCCTTTCCTCAAGCGGGTTTACGGCACTGTTTGTCAGTGGTGTAAAGTAACTAAGTACTTTTACTTAAGTACTGTACTTAACAACACATTGTGTGCCAAAAACGGTCCAGACCGTTTTTGAAAAGCTATGCGTGGAGTGCCATAAACGGTTATAACCGTTTAAGCCAATTTCTGTACAATGTCTGTACAATGGAAAGGACGGATGTGGATCCATGCAAAACAGCCTACATCTCGTCCTCTCCCATTATAACTCCTTGAGAGAAAGCTTCATACTGTATCTCCATTTCTTTTTAACGTGGTGGAAACGAGCCGTTTTCGATCACTCTGCAATGGAGGATCGCGTTAGAAATATTATTGTTCCAGGCGATAGACGGGACCCTCCGCCGTCGTGCACGTACCCTTTGTTTACATCCCCGCCCTCGCCGAGGCTTCTACAGCACGCAACACATCAGCGTAAACGATAAGAATCCCAGCGCTAGATTTTGTTTTAATAAAACTCTGGCAATTCATGTTTTAAGTACACTTTTGAGGAATTTTTACTTTACTGGAGTATTTCCCATTTTCAATACTTTTACTTCTACTCCACTACATCTCAGAGGCAAATATTATACTTTTACTCCACTACAATTATTTGAAAACTTTAGTTACTAGTTACATTTTTATTTTATACATAGGATATTTGAAAATGGCAGAGCTTGTAGATCTGCTATTTTCAAACATTTTAGTACTTTTACTGATGGTACTTTAAGCATATTTTGATGCCAATACTTTTGTACTTTTGAACACAGGCCTTTGACTTGTAACAGAGTACTCGTACATTGTGGTATTGATAATTTTACTTAAGTAAAAAAAAATGTCAGTACTTTTTCCACCACTGCTGTTTGTCAAGAGACATGATCGATAAACCTTATTATAATTTTATCCTCCAAATGATGTCGTTTTACAACTTCCCTGACTTAAGGACGTTGTAAAACGCGGTCATCTCTCCCCCCCCCCCCACTTAACGAGGGCACACCGGACAGATTATTACCTTCACTGTCCTTAAGTGGCCGCCGGCGTCGTCGCGTTGCACTTCCTTTTTTGTAATTGGCATGCAGCAGCGGCAGGAAGTGGTATGCCCGCCCCCACCCCGCCCCCCCCGCTCTTTAAAAATGCATGTGGGCCAGCGAGAGCTGCAATGAGGGGCTGACGTCACGTCTAGCTCCGTCTCTGTCTGCCTCTCTCTTTCTTTCTCTCTCTTTTTCTTTCTCTCTCTCTGTCTGTCTCTCTCTCTCTGTCTGTCTGCATCCTCTCTCTGTCTCCATCCCTCCCTCTCTGTGTGTGTCTCTCTGTCTGTCTGTCTGTCTGTCTCTCTCTCTCTCTCTCTCTCTCTCTCTCTCTCTCTCTCTCTCTCTCTCTCTCTCTCTCTCTCTCTCTCTCTCTCTCTGTCTGTCTGCCCACCTCTATCTCTCCCCCTTTTCTCTATCCATCTCTCTCCCTCTCTCTGTCTCTCTGTTTCTGTATCTACTCTGTCTGTACCCCCCCCATTCTCTCTCTCCCTCTCTTAATTTCTCTCTGTCTTTATCTCCATCTTGGTCCCTCTGTATCTCTCCCTCCCTCTCTCTCTCTCTCTCCTTCCCTCTCTCTCCCTCCCTCCCTCTCTCTCTCTCTCCCTCCCTCTCCCTCTCCCTCTCCCTCTCTCTCTCTCCCTCTATCTCCCTCCCTCCCTCTCCCCCTCTCTCTCGTCGCTGAAAAACACCTTGAACGACCAAGCGAGCCGTACACTGTGTTGTAGGAGTGCAGTGTGCTTTGACGTTACCTTACCATACGAGCCCCCCTCCTCTCCCCTCTCATCTCTGTCTGAATCATACAGAGGGTTAAGGACGGTTAGCATCAGCCGCTAGCATCCCCTCCTGTTGAGACCACCGCTACCGGGGGGGGGGGGGGGTCTTCAAAAAGCAGGCCAGTTGAGGGAAGATCACATTCATTATGAAGAGGCTCTGTTGTAACCCACTGGGTCTCAACGCGGCTTTTGGGGCCAACAGGGCTCCATTTGGTTTACCATATCTTCCACCGGCTTCGATAGGCTCCATGCACAGCAGCCATATTATCACTTCCTTCACAGGTGTTACCAATGATACTAATGAAGGCTCTGTTCCATTTAGTGTAGCACAGTGGTTTCCGCAACCCCCATAACTCTGAGAGTGTACAAATGGAACCAAATGGACCCTTACGGGTCCATTTGGTTCCATTTGTACACTCTCAGAGTTACAGTCCTGTAAGGGTCCATTTGGAAGCCCATTAGGGTCCCTGGACCCCAACTGTAGACCCACTGGTGTAACAGAGTGTTTCCAGTGGGCCAACATGCACAATATCAGCACCCTGACTCTGTTTGACCAGAATGGAACAGAGCCTTCATTAATATCATTGGTAACACCTGTGAATGTCTTCATAATATGGCTGCTGTGAATAGAGCCTATTGCTATCAATGTATTGAATGGGACATTATCACGTTTTATCAGACCATTGAATGGGCAAAGTAGGCGACATACTGACCTACCCGCGATTTATCAGACCATTCATTGGGCGTAATCAGGAGATATACAGACCTACTCGGAGGCGGAGCAGTCCCCACAACATGATTTACCATTCTGTGCCTATCGGTACATAACTCGGACGGCGCTGAGTAGGGCTCAATCGAACGTTGCAATGTTCGGCACGGCAACTCGCTCGCTTTAGCTCGCTCGGTGGTGCCTCGCGTGGTTCCAGTTCGCTTGAGATTGCGCGCCTCCGTCATGGTCCAAAACATAAACCGAAACGTAACTTTAGTAGGTCAGTATGTCGCCTACTTCGGCCATTCAATGGTCTGATGAAACGTGAGAAAGTCCCATTCAATGCATTGATAGCATCCAAATGGGGTGCATCTTCATATAATTGGTCCTCACTAGTGTCCATTATAAGATGGCACAATTTATTTATTTATTATTTAACCCCTTTTTCTCCCCAATTTAGTCATTACGCCAATTAAACCACCCACCCTGACAAGTTGAGGCATTACATTTAGTTCCACGGATAGATATTTTGAAAATGGCAGATCTACAAGCTCACAACGCCTCGCTATGCAGGCTCAATGTTTGCCTCTTTCTTATATTATTTGACAAAAAAATTGCCCCAAAATCATGTGGGGTCCCGACCCACAGGTTGAGAACCACTGGCCTAATGTACATGAAACACAGTTTGTAGTACATGTAGCACTGAACACAGTCAGGCGCGCATGTCTGCCCCCGATACAGCCAGGAGAAGCATGTTATTTTACTTTATTTATTTATTTAAGAATTTATTGAATTTAGTTTAGGTAACCAGAAGAGTTGTGCACCCCTCAATGTTAAGTTGACAATCATTTTTGGCACCCCTCAATGTTGAATTGGCTATTTTTGTCCCTAAATGTTAGAAGTAATGTAAAGCATACGTGATTTGAACGTGCTTGAACATTTTGACATTTAAGGCCTAATATTTCTACGATTGCTACACATTGCTACAACGCCATATTGGGCATAAACAAGAAGTTGAAGGGTACATGTAGGTCTGATAATGATGTACCGTGCGTGTTCAAATACTTCACATTACCCTCACACATAATTTTATAAAACGTTGTGGTAACACTTGCTATGCATACCATGTCTACAATGCCTTATAAACATACTTATAATACATTATAATCTGCTTATAACACTGTATTAATTATAGTTATAAGCTCATAAATATTCATAATTCTTTATAACAACAATCATAAAATCATTATAAAGCATTCTATAATGACTTATAAGGTCAAGTATAAAAGCATTGTGATATGCATATAACACTGTATAATTACAGTCATAAGTACTCATAATGCAATCATAATACATTACAAACCAGTTTATAATGACACGTCCTATGTTAATTCTTTTTTACAAATACCCAAATGTCACATTGACGTGCCCACACTGTTCCTGTATCCATTTCAGTGGCACCGCCTTTCAAATGCAGAACTTTAGTCATGTGGTTTTTGTGTTATGAACCAGCCCCCCCACCCAGGGGAAGAAGGAAGCAAACAAACAAACAAACAAACACTCATACACACTCGTAGATGAGTGGGCCACCACGGCAGACATGTTGTGGGACGGAGCCCGGGCCAATTAGGCTTCCTTTTCTTCTTAATTAGAGTCTCATGGCCATCTGGTCTGGTCTGCTCTGTCATTTTGCACTGCAGCACGAGGCGGGGGGGGGGGGGAAATGCCCCCTCATGGCTTGTCCTCCCTTGTCTCTGTCTCTGTCTCTGTCTTTGGCCATTATGAATGCAGCTAGCTGTGATAGCCGGATTTCTGGTGATATCACGTCCAGTGGTGTAATTTAACTAAGTATATTTACTCAAGTACTGTACTTAAGTTCAGTTTTGAGGCACTTTTGCTGTACTGGAGTATTTCCAATTGTCTATTGGAATTGTCTACTTTTACTTCTACTCCACTACATCGCAGAGGCAAATATTGTACTTTTACTCCACTACAATTATTTGAAAACTTTAGTTACTTTGCAGACATACATTATTACGTTATAAAACATACATTAACCACTTTAGCCCCATTTTATACCTAGGCTATTTTCAGACATTTTAGTACTTTTACTTTTGGTACTTTAAGTACATTTTGATACCAATACTTTTGTACTTTTATTCAAGTACATTATTAATTACGGACTTTTACGTGCAACAGAGTACTGCTACATTGCAGTATTGATACTTTTACTTTTTTCTTTTACTAAGACATTTGAGTACTTTTTCCACCACTGGTGGAAACGTCAGTCCTCACTGTGACTATGAAGCCACACTGCCCCCTGCTGTCTGAATGGGGAAGTACATCTAATGTATACATCATTGGCCATTACCTGACATGCATTTTTTAACCGCTTAAACCCTCTAGACTTAGTAAACTGGATGCACCGTGAGCTTGTGGATCTGCTAATTTACCCCCCCCCCCCCTGGATGGGGGGGGGGGTTATATTGTCTTGCCCAGGGACAATTCCACCCCCGAGGGTTGAAACCGGCGACCTTGAAGACTTCTCTAGACCAGTGGTTCTCAAAGTGGGGTCCGGGGACCGCCAGGGGTCCTTGGAAGGGGAGGGGGTTCCAGGTTTCAGGGGGTCCCCAGCAAAAGTAGTTAACATAGCACCACAAGCTTGTACATTTTTGAAAAATGTTGAATATTTTAGATTTTTTTTTTAACACAATCATCTTATCTTCTCTTCTGGCAAAAATACTTTTTTTTCAGATGGGAGTCCGCGGCCAAATATATTGAATCAATTTGGGGGTCCTTGGCACGAAAACGTTTGAGAACCACTGCTCTAGATCAAACTTTGTCATGGCCAGGACCCCCAAATTGACACTTATTATCCCGCGGACCCCCATTTGAAAAGATATGCCAGGGACCCCCCATAAGAGAAGATGTTTACGACTCTAGCAGTGATTCTCAACAATTTTAATTTCAAGGACCCCCAGTTTGACATGCATTAGGCTACGGACCCCCATTTAATGGCATTTCTAACTCTGGGACCCCAATTTTTATTGTAAAATCAATGTTAGTGTAACTGAGAGTGTACAAATGGAACCAAATGGACCCTAACGGGTCCATTTGGTTCCATTTGTACACTCTCAGAGTTACAGACCCATAAGCGTCCATTTGGTTCAATTTGTACTCTCTCAGAGTTACAGACCCATAAGGGTCCATTTGGTTCCTAACTATCCATCATTTAGCTATGGGGACCCCCTGGAACTCCCTCAAGGACCCCTGGGGGTCCCCGGACTCCACTTTGAGAACCACTGCTCTAGGTGGCGTCTCTGTCCTCTTGAGCTATGGCCAACGGCGGCAAAAAGCGTGGATGGAACGCGCTGAACTCGATGTTTTGTCACTGTTTTGTCACTCTTCTCCTGGTTCCTATCCGGGAACCAGGAGAAGAAATTAGTGTTTCACAAAACGTGTTTTTGTGAAACACTAAAAAAAATTGTTTCACAAAAAAAAATGACACCACTGCCTGTCTTGACCTCAAAGCACACTCGTCATACTTGTGAATTCAAGTTCTCAGTCGCCACGGCTGATTCCATTGAAGCAGTGGTGGAAAAAGTACTCACAATGTTTTACTTAAGTAAAAGCATCAATACTGCAATGTAGAAATACTCTGTTACAAATGAAGGTCCGGAATAAAAAAATGGACTTGAGTTAACAGTACAAAAGTATTGGTATCAAAATTATACTTAAAGTGCAAAAGTAAAAGTACTCATTATGCAGAATGTCCCATTTCACAAGTTTTCAAATATTTTGAAAATAGCCGATCTGCAAGCTCACAGGCTTGTAGATCGGCTATTTTCAAAATGTATATTGAGCTGACGTGGGTAATGTATGTTTTGTAATAATAATCTACAAAGTAACTAGTAACTAAAGTTTTCAAATAATTGTAGTGGAGTAATTGGAAATACTCCCGTAAGGTAAAGATACCTCAAAATTGTACTTAAGTACAGTACTTGGGTAAATGTACTTAGTTACTTTACACCACTGCATAGAAGCCAGCATGTCTTCTAGGAAAGCATGTTGCGCAGCGAAAATAGGTAGCCACATCTACAAGCTCTCAATGGGCTATTTTCGGTTATTATTTAAAAATTAGAGCATTTGAAGTGGTCAAACTAGCAATTTGTTCACACGCATCTTTCATAAAATCTTAATCGTCTCGGCTATTTCATATAAAAGGTTAAAGCCATAATCTGTGATTTCTTCACCTGGTTGGCAGTAGGAACAATATCAGTTAAACATCATAATCTTGCATATTGTGTTGAATGTTTAGGAATTGTTTAGCTAGTGTTTGGGGAGCTCTGTCATAATGTATCACAAATCATACGTTAGGACTTGGCCATGCAAACATTTTCAGTCGTGATTCTATTTTTGCTTTAATCCGTGCGTACACATCATCATATATACTGTATATATATATATATATATACACACACACACCTCATGCAGTGAGCTTCTGTTCGTTTGTCATGTGACGTGTGACTCTTGTCCTTTGCTGGCATTGGCCACTAACAAGCACCATGCGGCCTTGTCATGTGACGGGATGCCGTCTCTCTCTCTGTGTCTCTCTCTGTGTGTCTCTCTCTCTCTCTCTCTCTCTGTCTGTCTGTCTGTCTGTCTGTCTGTCTGTCTGTCTGTCTGTCTGTCTGTCTGTCTTTCTCTGCAATTATAGCATGAAAATCTTTTGAAAATAGCAGATCTACAAGCTCACAATGTGTCGCATTGCGACGCATTGTGAGCTTGTAGATCTGCTATTTTCAATTGGCCAAAATGTATGTATATAGAGCTGAAGTGGGTAATGTATGTTTTGTCTGTCTGTGTGTGTGTGTGTCTCTCTCTCTCTCTCTCTCTCTCTCTCTCTCTCTCTCTCTCTCTCTCTCTCTCTCTCTCTCTCTCTCTGCAATTATAGTATAACAATCTCTCTCTGTTTTTTTCAAGAAGGCATACAGAGCACACCAGACATTTGTTAGACAGCTTTGTAAAGTGTTAATTATCGGGATAAAGTATTGGTGTTTTTTTGTTTTGTTTTTGTTATCTTGCTGTGATCGTCATCCTGTGTCTTATGGCACCTAAGTACCCAAAAACAAACCTGAAACCTGTTTGCAAATGCTGCGTTTCTTCCAGGTGTAAAACACATACCATACAGCATAGTAGCATTATGACTGCACCACAATACCAGTAAACCACAACCTGCTCATTACTTTTGGAACGTTAAGCTTGTTAAGTGCTCTGTCAAATGAGTACAATTCGAACCCATGGGGTATCGCGATCCTCCAGAGCCACCATTCGATTTTAAGGTGACGATTCGTTCGATTTTCATTTCATTTGAAATGAGTAGTTGTTCACACAATTTCTTTTTAAAATTTTCTATCAATTACACACCCCATGAAGCCTTAATTCAGTGGTGTAAAGTAACTAAGTACATTTACTCAAGTACTGTACTTAAGTACAATTTTGAGGTACTTTTACTTTACTGGAGTTTTTCCAATTGTCTAATTGTGTTACTTCTACTCCAAATATTGTCCACTACAATTATTTGAAAACTTTAGTTACTAGTTACTTTGCAGATATAAATTATTACATTATAAAACATACATTAGCCACTTCAACCCTATTTTATACGAAGGCCTTTTGAAAATAGCCGATCTACAAGCTCACAACGCATCGCATTGCATTCGAATGGAACGGTTTGCTGATGAACTGACGGAAATTCCTTTTTTCAGGATGAGCTAAAGATATCTTCCATGTCCTCTCTCTCTCTCTCTCTCTCGCTGTCTCTCTCTCTCCCCCCCACCAGATCATCCTGAAGTAATTGTCAGGACGGGATCGGCGTGTCGACTAGCTGCGCCAGGAGTCCCAACCCCGGCCCTCTGTAAATACTACCCAACCTCTCCCATTGAGGTCCAGCAACCTGCATGCTAACCAGTATAACAATTTAACCATAACAACTGGATACACGCCCATTTCAAACAAACAAGCAAACATTTATCTGTATCGCTAAACCAAGGAGGAAAAAGAAGTACTGTTTAACACGGAAAAATGACAAAAACAATACTCTTATGTACAGTCGACATAGTGCAGTACCACGCGGAGACGGTGAGGTAATCTACGATCGTTTCTCTCTTCAAAGTACCATGGGAACCGACCCCCCTTCCCCCCTTTCTCACAGAGTTCACCCCTCGATTGGAAAGGAAGGGGGCGGAAAGAGAAAAGACACTTGATTTGAGATTGTACGACAAAACGGCACTTATTGCCGGCGTAAAAAAAAAAAACCCAACAACACAAACCAGGAAGTCTCACAGCAGGACAAAGGTGTATACCACGACCACACCGGACGATGCACACGACAGGACGCGCTCAAGAGGGTCTTCTTTGCTTTCGTTTTGTCGCTTTCTCTCCACAACGTTGAATGTCACTCAGGGGGGGGATGGTTTTGCCACGCACCGACCAACCCCCCCCTCTCTGTTTCCCGACCGCCATTAAGATGCCATGACAGTGAGTTCCAGTTCCCCGCCAATCTGGCCAAAAGGAAAAAAAAACTGACCAACCGCTCCACTGGTTGGGATCAACTGGGATGTTTTTTTCCCGTCTTTTTGCCACTACTACCCGAGTTACTCAGAAAGCAAAACGATACCCCCCACCCCCAAGAAGTCCGAGTCATACCTTTCTTCTTTTAAGTTTTGTTTCAATCTTTTAACGGTGCCGGGTTTTACGTTAAACGGGGGAGGATTGGGGTTGGGCGGGTGGGTTTAAGGGGTTATGCCTGATTTATGCTCCGTCGCACGATTGGCGTCGCAAACTGAAAATAGCCGATTTATGAGCTCAAAATGTTACGCATTGTGCGCTTATAGAGCTGCTATTTTCGGTTGCCGGCGCCATTACGCGGCGGATAATAAATCCAGGTTGTGTCAAACAGGGAGGAGGTCGAGAATGTCGCTCTGTGTCGAGAGAAAACGGAAAACGGTAGCGGGCCAAAAACTAAACTAAAAAAACGGAGAAGCCTGGAGGCTCTGGGTTTGTGCCAAGGGCTAAACGGAGCTGGCGGTGGGTTTTTCCCCGGACAGACCACCAAGCCGTGTGTGTTGTTGTTGTTGTTGTTGTGTGTGTGGACGAATGTTGAACCCGACGGTCTGCCGGCAGACTAGGACTACAAGCAAAAGGGGGGGTCTGACAACCTTGGGGGTCTTGACAACCCCCGGGGATCACACTGAGTTCTAGGCCTGGCCGGAAAAGAAAGAGTCGCTCGGGGGCTAGGGGGTGGGTGGGTGGGTTTGCAGGGCCTGGCCAGAGGACGGTGGGGTGGGGTGGGAGGGGGGTCTTAAGTGCTAAGACTCAAAGAGAAAACAAAAAAGAAGCTAAACAACACGGTGCATTTGACGATCGACATCGTCGCGCAAAAAAAAAAAACACGATGACTTGAAACTTTTTTTGACTGGCAGGGTTTCCGTGAACCGTCAGGTTGTTCATTCAACCTCGCTGTCGCCGATAATCCCTGTTCCACTCGAGGAACTGTAAGAAGTGCCTACAAGAGAACGACAACAACAAAAAAAGTCCTTATAAAGACCGCTGCCGCCATCCCGAGGAGCGTGGTCGCGGTTAAAACGTCACGGAAAGCAACGCGGCGCACTGGGTCGGGTCAGTACGACACGTTGTCCCGAAGCTGTGGCGAAGATTCGTACGAGAGAGAGAGAGAGAGAGACGTCACGTCTCACACACCGTCGTTTTTTGGAAGTTCCGACACAGAGGTCAATTAAACATCACACGTGACTTTGTAACTTGATGAAAAAAAAATCGAATAATAATAAATAAAATCCCCAGACTACACAAAACGACAAATCAAGAATAGCTTTGTAGAATGTTTTGGTGGACTATTTCATGGTGTACCATTGTTTTTTTTTGGTATCATTGGGTTTTGACGAGTAGTTTACATGAGGAAACGTGAGTGAGAAAAATAGTCAGATAAAAAAATGTATTGTGAATGTGAACTGTGTACTGTATGTAATCTGTATGTGTCTCTCATTCTCATACTTTATATTCACGGTTCTACAGAAATGTATTCAAAGTTATTTAAAAGTTTGTTGTGTGTACTATCAAGGTATGTTTGGAGTACAACCCTCATAACCCTCCCCATCCATCTCCAATCCACCCACCTCCCAACCACAGAACAATATATTTTTATTTTTTATTTTATTATGTTGTTTTTTTTAATTTTCAGCCAAGATCATAAAACAAGTTATTACGTTGTTTCAGACGACCCACCGCTCATATTAATTATTTGCTAACGTGTTTTTATGGATGTGTTTTTAACTCATGTGATACTAAACAGTCTCTTGCTTTTTTTTCCCTTCTCGTATGGAAAATGATAATATATGTTCATGGTGCTTAATGATTAACATCGACAATCCACAACGATACACCTTTTGAGTTAACCACTTTCACCCTGAAGGCCCTCCATAGGCAAACAATTTTAAAGGTTTTCATTATTCTTGAAAACAGTCTAGTTTTTTAAGATTCAGACAGTCTAAAAGAAAATCTGAAATTGTCAAAATATCTAAAATGTTCTGAAATCTGTAAAAAATTATCAAAAATAGTTGAATGTTGATAGTTTTTTAAATGGGCGGAAGTGGTTCAACCAGCACATGGAGCACACTTTTCCTGACTTTTATTTTGTTTGATTTCACTTTGGGTTTCATTCTTTCATCATTTTTTGGCTTTCTTTTGTCATACATTGTAGGTTTTTTTATGTCATGTTTGATCGTGGAAAGTGGTTAAAAAGAAATACATGATTTTGTTGTAATTTATCTTGTTTTAATCTCAAGTCAAATTTTAGTCGGAACAATGTTGTAAACTATTGTATTTTGAGATGAATGTAATTTATTGAGCTGTGCTGCGTACCGCACGGTTGGTCACTCCCAAGGTCTAACCTGTCAGGTCAGCCAATGAGAAGTCAATCAGGAAGAGAGGGGAGGGGTGGAGCTTAAACGATAATCCACCAATAGAGAGCTACTGGATCGTTCTCGCCTTCTCATCCAATCCGGTCACGGCGATAGAATTGCTTGTGTTGTTGGGAAGAAAAAAAAAGGTTTATTATATACTAGATGACATTTTACCAAAAAATACATAGAAAAATAGAAAATAAAATTTGAAAAAAGATGTACTTTTCACTCTAGTATAATAGTATTTCATAACAATATTAAGTTGTTGCTGTGGCAACCTTAAAAGTTGCAATTACTAAAAGTTGGGTATTTTTGTAAATGACGTTACGTTGATTCTTTCTTTCGTTTTTTTCCTAGAACACTGTACACGTTAGATTGTATCGGAGATGCGAAAACATTTCTTATTACTCACTGAGATTACAGTATGACGATGACCTAATATTTTCATTAGCGGAAACAAGCAGCTTCCAATAGAGCTGTGGACTGTAAACACTTACATAGATATAAAGTTATCAATGTTGCATAGATGATATAAATATATATATTAAATAATCTATAAATTAATAAGTCAGACGTACAACTCTTTCCCCGACAGAGAACTCCCTTTGGTTTCCCACAGTCTGAGACATTTATTCCAGCCGTATATGTATAACTAGAGTTAAGGATTGCACTTTTTTTTCCTTTCTTTTTTTTTTGTCATGTTTTAATACGAGATGTCATCTTTTTTATGACTTCCATTTTTTTTGGGTCTGGGAGTTACTGCTAATGACCTCAGTAAGCCTGATTGTGAAGCCTGATTTATATTTTGTCACGTGCCACAGTCATGCACCTCAGGCACGCACCGCAGTAGCGCACCCAAGTCGAGCATCCTTAAGACCTAAGTCGCGCACCTAAGTTGCACACCAAAGACGTCAGTCAGACCACAGTTAGGCACCTAAGTCATCATGCCGAAAATGACCTAATCTACAAGCTCACAATGAAACGAGAAGCGAAAGCTTATTGATTTTCTCCGGTCCTTTGTTCTTACCAATTTGCAATTTATTTCAAATTATACTTATTATAAGCAAGGTAGACGCATACTTACACAAATGCAGAGAGACAGTGCCTGAAGAAGCTAGGGTTCCAGGTAAACCAAGAACCTAGCGTCAGTCACTCTAGACAATGTTGTATTGAATGAACAATCTGTACATTTAAACTATAGGCTACCAGTTAAACAGTGAACTATAACATCTAAATTGCATTCTTAACATTGTTATCAAGAAAACAAACCTAAGTAACACCCACACGAACTTAGCCCACATTTGTATTTGAAGTAACTGTAGAGAAAAATATATAATTTGTTTCTAATTTGTTGTGTGTTAATTGGCTATTTTCGGCGCACAACACTGTACGACGATACATAAATCAGGCTTGACTCAGTGGATCGGTCACAACCAGCAACAACCTTTAAAGTATGTTTAATTGAGCATCTTGCATGGGAAAAGAGAAAATCTTTTTTATTTCTTACTAAACGATAACGTAACTGAATGTTTCTAGTTCTAACTGAGGAAGTAAAGAAACCTGAAAAAGGTCCTCTTTTTTATTTAATTTTGTTTTGCAACCCACAATGCCCTGGTGTATGGAATCCTATTGAGGTGAAATAATATGTAATATGTTTTTTGTTTTTTTTAAATGTGTTGACAATGACTGACTGATGGTTTAAAAATAAGAAAAAGAAAATGAAATGTAAGCACTTTCTGAGCAGTTGGGCACGTCGAACAGACTCAGCTTATCCAAACAACATTGCCTTATCTTGAATCCATCGCGCTTAAGGTTTTTACGTTTTAAAAAGAGCTCTTAATACGACATTTATTATTTAATTCAAGACCGTACGACCCATCTATTCTACTGAACCCACTTCTCATTTTCATTTCCAAAATATATATATATCTTTTATTCTAACGTTTTTTTTTCTTTCTTTTTTTTTGCAAGGTTTTTAGATTTGCGTCGTTAGGCCAAAAGGTTTTGACTGGAGCACAGTTTACAAGTCTTGTGTCCCGTTAGTGGTCACGCCCCCCCTGATTCCCAAATGTCCTCGTGTCATTGGACGCGATGCCTAATAATGTATTCTCTGCCGCACAACGGTGGCACTTGCCGAAAAGCGCCACCGTGTCCTGCGGTGGAGTATGAATCGAGCTTTAACAATGGAACCGAATGTCCCTTTTTTTTCTTAAATATAACAGCAATCAACTCTGAGCCCACAGAATAATCCGGAGCGTTGAATCAACCACTTTCAACCTAGCATTAACAATGGCACAAATAGCCGATCGTGCTTGCAGATCGGCCATTTTCGCTATCCGCTGTTCGACTAAGTATAGGGCTTCAGTGGTCCACTCCCGAGTTCAACTATCAGCGATAATTTTGTGGTACAAAACAAATCAATGTTCAATGTTCTATTCTGCACCCAGCAGGTCTAAATCACTCCATCAGCTTTGCTAGACTGAAAGCCAGAGACGCTTTGGGGGCGTTCAGAACCAGAGTTGAGAATGTATTGCTTTACAGTGGTCCCTAACTCGGGCCCTATGGGGCCACATTTTGGTTTTCCATCCCACCAGATTGTTAATTGCAACTATCCGTTTTTTTCCAGTGTCAGACGACTCCCTCATTAAGGGCTTTTAGGACGGCGATCGATGCGACGCCTGCGTTCTCGTCTCGGTTCAGCGGGAAATCACGAAAGCTGACCGCGATCCAGCTCTTGTCACGGGGGCGAGCCGACCGTTTCGTAGGATCGCACTCCCGCTTCCCGCTCCAGCCCCAGCCTATCAGCAGTGGTGGAAAAAGTACTCAAATGTTTTACTTAAGTTAAAGTATCAATACTGCAATGTAGAAGTACTCTGTTACAAGTAAATGTCTGGAATGAAAAATTGACTTGAGTAAAAGTACAAAAGTATTGGTATCAAAATGTACGTAAAGTACCAAAAGTAAAAGTACTAAAATGTTTGAAAATAGCAGATCTACGAGCTCACAACGCGTTGCGACGCGTCGTGAGCTTGTAGATCGGCTATTTTCAAATAGCCAAGGTATAAAATTGGACTAAAGTGGTTAATATATGTTTTATAATATAATAATTTATATCTGCAAAGTAACAAGTAACTAAAGTTTTCAAATAATTGTAGTGGAGTAAAAGTACAATATTTGCCTCTGAGATGTTATGGAGTAGAAGTAAAAGTATTTGAAATTGGAAATACTCAAGTAAAGTACAAATACCTCAAAATAGTACTTAAGGACAGTAGTTAAGTAAATGTACTTAGTTACTTTCCACCACTGCCGATCAGATTATCCACGCCTCCAAACTAGTCGCTCGCCTCTCATCGAAAAGGAATTACTAGGCGCGTCAATCAATTTCCCTGTCTGAAAAGCCCTTTAGCGAGCTAAAAGGTCGCTAAAGTCACAAAATTTCAAAACTCTTAATCCCCATCCGAGTGGATCCGATTTGGATTTCGGGTGTTAAAGATGTTATTTGATTAATTTAACTTAACAATTGTCATTTTTTTTGTCAATTGTCAATTGTCGTTTGTCGGGCAGAAACCTCTCATCTCGATATTTCAATTCTCGCCCTACTTCAATCCACGCGAGAGCGTCGCACCAAAGCAGTGAAACGTGTCGAGCTTGTAGATCTGCTGTTTTCACTATTTTAATTGTTTGTTTGTATTTTCATAATGATAAAAAGGAACAGTTTTGGACTTATGAGGTTTTCTTATGACCGTGGCGATATCAAAGAGAACTACCCAAAATCCACATCTTATTAAAGTTTTGAACTCTTGGGCCCAGGTGAGTGGAAGTAACAAGTCTGTGTAGGATGGAAAACCAGCAGTGTGTCCAGATTGTCGTTGACAGCTTTAGCCAGCGGAGGGCACTGTTGTACATTAAAAGGGTAATGAATTGTGACTGCTGTGCCATCACTGATGCAGTCCAAAACTAATTTAAACATGACTTGACAAAGAAGACCCTCGATAGGTTTGTAGTTTCAATGTAACTTTTTATTTCTTTCGATGTTTTGATTTTTTTTCTTTCCATTTTTTTTGCATATATTTTTGTGCTATTTTATGTTTCTAATAGTCAAATGTTTCTTTGGTTCCAACAAGATAGTGTAAAAAAATATATCTCTATTGAAAGAAAGAAATAAAGAAAATTTAAAGGATGTGTTTTTTTTTTCATTTGTGGAGCCTCAATGTGTATTTGAGTTTTTAGAAAATAGCAGATCTACAAGCCCACAACGCGCCGCGATGCGACACGTTGTGGGCTTGTAGATCTGCTATTTCAAAACAGGATACAAAGGAGGTTGTGTAGCCCTACTGGAACAGCAAGCAAGGAACAGACAGTGGTGCGAAAAGTACTCACATTTTGTACTTAAGTAAAAGTATCAATACTGCAATGAGAATGTTATGAGTAAAAGTCCGGTAATCAAAATTTACTTGAGTAAAAGTACAAAAGTATTGGTATCAAAATGTACTTGAGTATCAAAAGTAGAAAGTATTCATTATGCAGAATGTCATTTCAAAAGTTTTCAAATATATACAAATATTTTGAAAATAGCAGATCTACAAGCTCACATGCAACGCGCTGTGAGCTTGTAGATCTGCTATTTTCACTATATTTGAAGTAGGCAGGGCATAAGTGGCTAATTCATAATTTCCCTTCCTAGAAATGTAGTGAAAGTCATACGTATCCAAAAATACAAATACTCAACTAAAGTGCAGATACTCAAGACAGGTATCTAAGTACAGTACTCAAGTAAATGTACTACTGTCCACCACTACAAAAGCAGAGAGATGAGTGCAGTCAGCAGTATGTTCCTGCACTACAGGTATAATGTGGATCCCATTAAATAAATGAAAGTGTTACTGCAGTGGTTCTCGATGTGAGGTCCTGGGACCTCCAGGGGTCCTTGAGGGGGTACCAGGGGGTCCCCAGCTAAAGGATTGATAGTTCACCTTCACCATTAATACATGTACGAGTAAATACAACTGTAGGTGTAGAAGAATGACTATTTTGATGTGATCCTGACACAGTAAAATCCTCAGTGTTAATGTATCTATTTATTTATTATATATATATATATATAATATGTATATAATATAATAAAGAAAAACATCACATGGATGCACCTGGGACGTATCATCAATGTTGTAGCCTGGGGTCATCGGGTGTTTCGGGTCTCACAACATACAACATATAGGCTACCCTCGCCCAGGTGACCCAGCCAGGGTTGATCTAGCCTCGGAAACCCATGCCTTTTTTTTAAGCCTCGACTGACGTCTCAGTAGCTACCCACGGTCAGTTATTTTAGGGAAAGACAGGGCCACTCCGGAACTAAGGATTTTACTGTGTAGGCTACCTGCAGTACATGGATGGATGGCAGGCAGGCAGGCAGGCAGGCAGGCAGACATGTAGGCAGAATGTATTTTCGTATTGTCCTGCAGCATCTCTAGAGATAGCCTATCACTCATCAATGGACAATAAAGTCATATGGACCACAGCTAGCCTGACATATTCCATTTCCTAACATAATAAAAGAAGATAATATCCATGTCACTGCATCTGCTATTGTAAAATAAGGACTACAGTATTCTCCATGCAAGAGGCTATATTGATTATGCCTCTATACCAATATGAACAGACCAGTGTGTAAAGTAACTAAGTACATGTACTCAAGTACTGTACTTAAGTACAATTTTGAGGTACATTTGCTTTTCTGGAGTATTTCCAATTTGTAGTACTTTTACTTCTACTCCACTACACCTCAGAGGCAAATATTATTTACTCCACTACAATTATTTGAAAACTTTAGTTACTAGTTAGTGTAGATTTTGATTATTATTACAAAACGTACATTAACCACTTCAGCCCTTTATACATTTCAGCTATTTGAAAATAGCCGATCTACAAGCTCAAAATTTGTCGCGACGCGACGCATTGTGAGCTTGTAGATATTTTCAAAAGATTTTTATACATTTTATAGCCTACATTTGATAACTTGTGAAATTCTACTCTTGGTACTTTAAGTACATTTTGATACCAATACTTTTATACTTTTACTCAAGTAAATTTTGAAATCCAGACTTTTACTTGTAACAGAGTATTTCTACATTGCAGTAATTGATACTTTTACTCAAGTAAAAAATGTGAGTACTTTTTCCACCACTGGAACAGGCTGTTATTCCACGTAAACCTAAAGGAACAGAACATAATAGTGTCATATTAATCCCAGTAGCCTACAGGGCAACTCAATCGAATCGCCTCACGCTTGCCTACAGCAAAGCACGGCCCTGATAGGTAGTCTAGACAGCGTCGCTGCCCGTCGATCAGCTTGGAGATCGGCTCTTCTCGGCGAGCGCCGCGCCGTCCCTTTAAGGGAGTTGACGGCAGCTATTTGTAGTAACATTACAGAGAGAGAGAGGGAGAAGGATGCACCACCCTGTCCACCCACCGGCTTTCTATTGAGGCGTGGACCAGACTGCTCTGATCTGAGCTATATTCCTCCTTCTAGCGTCTTTGCAGCAATGATCACTGTATCATTATGATTATGGATTATTGAATAATCCACATCTCTCTGATCTTAAACGCAATGATCAGCCATGGGCTGGAAAGGAAAGAGAAAGCATGACTTCAACTGCTGTCTCATAACGGTCTGATCTGATCTATTCATTATTTATTTCAGATTTTTATCTTTTTTTATATCTTTTTTATTAATATCATAATTTTTTCCCTCATATTTTCCCACTCCAGAGGCCTTATTTATCATTTCCTCGCATCATCATGGATGGTGATGTTGTGTCTCTGGCGGCGGATCTAAGGGAGAATTCTAAAGGTTTTCCGTTAAGAAGAAGAAGGTAGCAGCGTGGCCGTTCTATTTCTGCACCATCATCATCAGTGAGTGAGACGTTTAAAGAGATCGTTCTACTGGGGCGGACTTAGGGATCTCTCCTCTTGGAGGGGCTGCTATACTTTTATTGTCATGACCGGTGCGGTCTAAGGGAGAGAGAGCGGTAAAGGATCCTAGCCGGTGTGTGTGTGAGTTGTGTGTGTGTGTGTGTGCCTGTACGCGTAAATTGGTGGTACATGCACCAAGACTTGTAAAATTCTCCTTTTTGCATGAGGGGGGGATTAGCCCGATCGTATAGTTTGAAGGTGTGTGTGTTGCAGTGGCGTCCCCAGGAATTACATTTAGGGCAGGCGAGATTGCCCCCCCCCCTCTATTACCCCCAAAAAAGGAATTTCAACTCAATCAAAAATCGGCGATCGAAAACCGGCGAAAGTGGCCGTTTCCAAGATGTTTTGGCCATTATCTCTGGAACGGAAGGTCCAATCTGCTCAGTTCAAAGCTTGTTGGATGCGTGACTTTGAGGACATTAAGCACGCTATGACGCATTTTCGGATTATTTGGGTTTTCTAGGGCAGGCGAGATCATAGTCGGGCAGGCGACCACCTGCCCTGCCTCTACGGTGGGTACGCCTCTGGTGTGTTGTGTGTATATGTCTGTGCGCGCGCGCCAAGACTTTTCGTTAATTCTCCTTTTTCGCACGAGGGGGGAATTAGCCCGGATCGTAGTTTAAAAAGGAAGGGAAAGGGGGGGCTTGGGGGGGTGGGGGGCGCGACCATCATCGTCGTCGACCATGCGCGAGTACAAGGTGGTGGTCCTGGGCAGCGGCGGCGTGGGCAAGTCGGCGCTCACCGTGCAGTTCGTCACCGGCACCTTCATCGAGAAGTACGACCCGACCATCGAGGACTTCTACCGCAAGGAGATCGAGGTGGACTCGTCGCCCTCGGTGCTGGAGATCCTGGACACGGCGGGCACCGAGCAGTTCGCCTCCATGCGCGACCTCTACATCCGCAACGGCCAGGGGTTCATCCTGGTCTACAGCCTGGTCAACCAGCAGAGCTTCCAGGACATCAAGCCCATGAGGGACCAGATCATCCGGGTGAAGAGGTGAGGGGGTGTGGGGGGGCGTGTGTGCGCGTGTGTGTGTGTGTGTGTGTGTGTGTGTGTGTGTGTGTGTGTGTGTGTGTGTGTGTGTGTGTGTGTGTGTGTGTGTGTGTCTTGTAAAAAGCACAAAATTGTCGGTATCAAAATGTACCAAAAGTAAAACTACTCAAATGTTTGAAAATAGCAGATCTACATCGGCTATTTTCAAATAGCCGATGTATAAAATAGGGCTAAAGTGGTCAATGTATGTTTTATAATATAATAATTGATAATTGCAAAGTAACTAGTAACTAAAGTTTTCAAATAATTAGTGCAGTAAAAATACAACATTTGCCTCTGAGATGTAGTGGAGGAGTAAAAGTACTGCAAATTGGAAATACTCCAGTAAAGTAAAATTACCTCGAAATTGTACTTAAGTACATTACTTGCGCGCGCACGTGTGTGTGTGTGTGTGTGTGTGTGTGTGTGTGTGTGCGTGCGTTTGTGTGTGTGCACACGCGCGCGCGCGCACATGTGTGTGCGTATGCGTGTGCATGTGTGTGTGTGTGTGTGTGTGTGTGTGTGTGTGTGTGTGTGTGTGTGTGTGTGTGTGTGCGCACGTGCGTGAAATTATGAACCTCATGTGTGACTGTCTTTCAAAACTGTCACGCAAGTCTCTGATGTGACAGATTTATTCTGTGACAGCAATGTAGTCAAAACAGTGTTGGAATGTGTCCCGGGTCTTCTCCGAGTTCAATTAACACTGCAGTCAAGTGTTCATTGATTTACTCTCACAGCAGTTTACACCTAGAAACTAGAAAGGAGTGCAGACCCCCCCCCCCCCCCCCCCCCGCCAGGCCGGGTTGCTATACCCAGGGCCCACGCAATTTAGAAGGCAGTCATAGCCGATTGGAACGGAATCTGCAACATCTGACTGATACATCTTGCTCACATGACTCCAGAGATAATGTGTACCGATTTGTGTGAGTTTTGTGAGGGAGTAGTGTCAACAACAGTGGTGGTGGAAGTACTCAATTGCTTTACTTAAGTAAAAGTATCAATTCTGCAATGTAGACATACTCTGTTATAAGTAAAAGTCCAGAATTGCAAATTTACTTGAGTAAAAGTACAAGTAAAAGTTTGGCATCAAAATGCACTTAAAGTACCAAAAATAAAGGTACTCATTATGCAGAATGTCCCATTTCAAGTTTTCAAATGTATAACAAATCTTTTGAAAATAGCCGATCTACAAGCCCACAATGCGTCGCGTCGCGGCGCATTGTGAGCTTGTAGATCGGCTATTTTCGAATGGCCGAAATGTATACAGAGCTGAAGTGGTTAATGTATGTTTTGTAATGTAATGTTTTGACAGACAGATGGAATAGCGGGAGCCTTCGGCTGTTCCGGCCCAGGATAATTAACGCTGCACATTTTGCAGTGAAGTGTTCATTGATTTACATTCAGAGAGCAGTTACACCTCAAATAATCTCACAGACAGAGCTGGAAGACATTTTGCTCACAGCGTCTCTCTCTGTCACTCTGTCTCTCTTTTATGTTCCTTTGTCTTTCTTCCCCTCTCCCCTCCTCTCCAGTGCTGGAAAGTAACTAAGTACATTTACTCAAGTACTGTACTTAAGTAACATTTTGAGGTATTTTTTACTTTACTGGAGTATTTAAAATTTTCAGTACTTTTACTTCTACTCCACTACTTCTCAGAGGCAAATATTGTACTTTTACTCCACCACAATTATTTGAAAACTTTAGTTAGGCTACTAGTTACTTTGCAGATATCAATTATTACATTATAAAACATACATTAACCACTTTAGCCCTATTTTACACCTAGGCTACTTGAAAATAGCAGATCTACAAGCTCACAATGTGTCGCGTCGCAACGCGTTGTGTGTTTGTGGATCTGCTATTTTCAAACGTTTTAGTACTTTTACTTTTGGTAGTACATTTTGATGCCATACGTTTGTACTTTTACTCAAGTAAAATGTTTAACACAGGCATTTTACTTGTAACAGAGTATTTTTATACTGTGTTATTGCAACTTTTACTTAAGTAAAATATCGGAGTACTTATTCCACCACTGATTAACGCTGCACATTTTGCAGTGAAGTGTTCATTGACTTACATTCGGAGCAGTTACACCTCAAATAATCTCACAGACAGAGATGGAAGACATCTCTGTCTTGCTCAGCGTCTCTCTCTCTGTCACTCTGCCTCTCTCTTTATGTTCCTTTGTCTTTCTTCCCCTCTCCCCTCCTCCCTCTCTCTCTCTCTCTCTCTCTCTCTCTCTCTCTCTCTCTCTCTCTCTCTCTCTCTCTCTCTCTCTCTCTCTCTCTCTCTCTCTCTCTCTCTCTCTCATATTCATTCATTTACTCAAGTACTGTACTTAAGCACAATTTTGAGGTATTTTTACTTTACTGGAGTATTTCCAGTTTTCAGTACTTTCACTTCTACTCCACTACATCTCAGAGGCAAATATTATACTTACTCCACTACAATTATTTGAAAACTTTAGTTACTAGTTACTTTGTAGATTTTGATTATTATTTCAGAACATACACCACTCCAACCCTATATATTTCGGCCATTTGAAAATAGCAGATCTACAAGCTCACAATGCGTTACAATGCGACGCATTGTGAGCTTGTAGATCGGCTATTTTTAAAAGATTGTTATACATTTGAAAACTTGAAATGGGACATTCTGCATAATGAGTAATTTCTACTTTTGGTACTTTAAGTACATTTTGATCCCAATACTTTTGTACTTTTACTCAAGTCAATTTTGAATTACTTGTAACAGAGTATTTCTATATCGTAGTATTGATACTTTTACTTAAGTAAAACATGTGAGTACTTTTTCCACCACTGCTCCTTGGGTAGAAGATGGCTGTGTTATGTGTGCTGCTCATCTGTTGTGAATCAGAGTCCAGCTGTGTGTCTCTCACCTGTCACTCATCAACCCGCTGACCCCTCCCTCCTCCCTGGGTTTGATGTCCCCCCCCCCCGCTTTGATCACATGATCATTCCATTACTCAACGCCATACACACTGAATCCCCCCCCCCCCCCCTCTCTCTCTCTCTCTCTCTCTCAGTGAGTGTCACTCCTCTAGTACAGTGGTTATCAAATATTTTCATGTCGTGGGTTGCCAGATCTGCTTATTATAATTTCCCCGCAAGATTTTATTTGAAAATAGCCGATCTACAAGCTCACAACGCGTCGCTGTGAGCTTGTAGATCTGCTATTTTCAAATAGCCGATGTATATGTTAAAGCGCTCATGTGGCATAGTCGCTTCTTTTGGGCTATAGTTTTCCTAGACCTGGTTGCTTGTTTCTCTCACAGAATCTGGCAACACTGGTCAAGGACCCCTAAATTAATATGATGAGTTTATGCTATAGTACTATTAGCTCATTTGGCTGGGGACCCCGTGGAACCCCCTTGAAGTTGCTCTATAGTAGTAGCAGTAGTAGTAGTAGTAGTAGTATTCAAGGTGGTTTTCAGTCTATAACAGTTAAACGACTAATATTTTCACTGGAATACAGCTGTCACCCTCATGCAGAAACCCCTGTCGAATGACCTTCAGCTCCTTGTTCTGCTATAACGGTCACACACAGAGCAGACACTTTGTAAAAAGCAGATATGTTCGTTCCTTTTTTTAATATTAGTTTAAAAACATTGTAAAATTGTGAAAATAGCCGATCTACAAGCTCACTTTCAAAAACTTTTTTTTTTTTAAAGTAATTTTGCTACTTTAGTGTGACACTAGTATGATGAAGTAGGGCATTAATTTACGGGGGGGGGGGGACATGGAGAAAATATGGAGATATGGAGATATGAGGTTTCTGCCTGACAACAACGATATGTATTATGTCTTGATTGATAGAACATTTCACACAGCAAGTGTAACTCAATGTACTTCACAGCGCATTGAGTTACACTTTCTGTGTTAACCCATTTAGATGGGGAAAGAATCTTTTGATTTCTTTGGCTATTCAAAAATAGCAGATATACAAGCTCATAGTGCGTCACCGAGTGCCGCGCTATGAGTTTGTAGATCTACTATTTTTTTTTTATCGTGAAAATCTATGCAAATGTTTGAATATATGTATTTTTAAAGCGAACATTTGTAACTCAAATCTTCGCTTGTCTTCTAAACTCTAACGTTTTTTTTTGAAAAATGTATGTTTCTATATCAGTGGTTCTCAAACTTTTTCATGTCAAGGACCCCCACAATTATATGTATTTGGGCCGCGGATCCACATCTCAAAATATTTAGCTCCAGGGACCCCCATGAAGCAAAGATTTGAGTTAAAAATGTTTGCTTAAAAAATATATATATTCAAAGATTTGCATAAATGTTCATGTTTTTTTCAACAACAAAAAAATATATACAAGCTCATAGCGTGGCACTCGGTCGCGCGATGAGCTTGTAGATCTGCTATTTTTGAAAAGCCAAAGTAAATAATGGTTAAAGTGGTTACACATGATGCATTCCCGGTTTTAATGGGTTAAATATGCTGTATAAAGTTTGACTCATTGATAGATTGATTGTAAATGATCAGTTTGTGAGAAGAGCGGGGGGGGCTTCAACATGAAATCGAATTATAAATACACACATACTCACGCAGATTGCTATTTCTACACTTTCTGGACTGCCGATTGATTTCCACTGGGTTACATTCCCTCTCAAACCGCTAACGCAGTGGTTCCAAGCGTTTTAGCTCGAGACCCAATAGAGAAATTTGATGGCTTCCCGGGACCTAAACTATAGTGAAAATCGCCGATATGCTATTTTCTTTAAAAAGTACATTATTGTTTCTTTGATTATATATATATATATTTTTTAATTATGAAATCCTCTTGAATAATGTTTTAAATGTATTTTACATTTCAGATTTGTTTACTTGTGATCCATAAAAAAAGGGTCTGCGACCCAAACATGTTTGGGAACCAATGCCCTAACGCGTAAACCTAGCCTAACCCAGCCGTGATTGTAATTGTAACCCTAACCGGGTCTAAACCTGAGTCCTAACTGCCAAACATGTCCTTGAAAAGGGAAGCCTGCACACATTTAAAGTGTGAGTGTAAAAATTGACCTGGATCTACAGGTCCATTAACACTCAGCAAATATCTTAGAGAGTGCGCGTGGGCACACGCACACGCACGCGCACACGCACACGCACACACACACACACACACACACACACACACACACACACACACACACACACACACACAGAAGTTTGTATTACTATACCTGTGAAGACATCAAAATGTTAGGACGATGCTGAAAATAGCCAAAACATCAATAGCCGATCTACAAGCTCACAACGCGTCACACTGCAACACGTTGTGAGCTTGTAGATCGGCTATCTTTCAGTGTGTGACGACACACACACACGCGCACACACACGCACACGCACACACACACACACACACACACGCACACTGACACCGACTCGCACACACATCACACACCGTCAGCGTGTCCGTCCTTAATGAAAAAAAAAAAGAGGGAAAAAAAAGGCCCCCAAGCTTCTGGTCTCCATTAGCGGGTCAGCCAGCCTCCCTCCCAGCGGTGTTGCTGAGCCAGCAAAGCGTCAACAAAAAAGAAAAAAGAAAAAGAAAGCCCCACGCTGAGCTAACGGTAACTTTGTGCCCACTCACCACAACTTAATGGGATTGTGCTGGCCTAGTCGGCCAAGAACACATCAGGCCTCCATTAGCTATAGTCATATAAAAAAAAGCCCTAATTCCATGTCGGACCCCTCCCCTGGCAAGCAGCAGCGGGCGGGCCTGGGAAATGTGAGATCGTATATACGTTAGTTATGGTGGCGCAGGGCGCACGGACGAGCCCCCACATATCACCTTTACTGCATTGGAAGCTGTGCTTTACAAACTCTTTTCCACGCCTAAGGCACAGCAGTGTCACAATCTACAAGACACCACACGTATTCTTAGTGAAAACAGCATGTAGCGTAGCAGGTGGCAGTGGCTCAGGAAGTGGAGCAGCTGCTCGGGGAACAGGGAAGGTTCCCAGTTCGATCCCAGGCTCCCCCAGAGTTAGTGTCAAAGTGCCCTTGAGCAAGACACTGACTCAGGGCTCTATCTATCTTACCCCATATGCCTAAACTGCCATTTTGTACAATTTTAAAATAGTGGAAATAGACAATCTACATCGACACGTTGTGAGCTTGTATATTTGGCCCATACGAGTGCCAGATTGAAAGTCGTTGAAATATATAGAGTATTGGAAAATGAGTGCTGATATAACGTATAACGTACATTATAGTGCAGTAATAATGTGTGGTTGTCTCAAATCACTCGGCGCACGTTTGAGAACCACTGCTCACAAATAAAGCAATATTTGGAAAAAGGTTTGAGGTGTATGCAAACTATGTGTCTAATGTTGACAATGACATATAATAACAAATATTGTCCTTTAAAGGTGCTGGAAGTGATATTTTTTCTTTTTTAATATTTCATATTTTGTATTTTTTTAAACACAAATATTCTCTTAAGGGGGTCCCTGGCACAAAGCATTTTAAGATGGGGGTCCGCAGCCAAATACATATCATTTGGGGGGTCCACGAAAAAGTTAGAGAACTACTGATTTAGAAGGCATTTGTAGAATCAGCCTCAGGTCCATTTTCTTTTCTTTTTTTCCTTTCAGGGAAAAAAAATAGATGGCTATTTTTTCTCTTATACGTATATTTGACAATTTGACCAATGTTTGACCAGTATAGTATTTGTTTATTACTTTTAATGCAGTAGTGGTCTATTTTCTTCTTCTTTCTTTTTTCTTAGGTATTGAAAGGGTCTTAAAAGTTCTTAAATTGTCACTTCACTGTCTGAATTATCTGGAGACCCCCCAAAAGCATGTGGGGACCCCCCTATGGGTCCCAGGGGTGTAAAGTACAGTAACTAAGTACATTTACTCAAGTACTGTACTTAAATACAATTTTTTCCAAATTTCTGTACTTTTTCTTCTACTCCACTACATCCCAGAGGCAAATATTGTCCTTTTACTTCACTACAATTATTTGAAAATGTAGCTACTAGTTACTTTGTAGATTTGGATTATTATTACAAAACATAGGCTACATTTAACACTTCAGCCCTATATACATTTGGGCCATTTGAAAATAGCTACACAATGAGTACTTTCTACTTTTGGTACTTTAAGTACATTTTTAAACCAATACTTTAGCACTTTTACTCAAGACAATGTTGTATTCCAGACTTTTACTTGTAACAGAGTATTTCTACATTGCAGTATCGATACTTTTTCTTAGTAAAAAATGTTAGTACTTTTTTCAACACTGGTGCGTCCCGAGCCACATGTTGAAAATCACCCAACAAAGTAAGAAGAGAAAGTGGTGATTGTACAAAAAAAATCACCACTTTCACAAAGTGGTGATTGAACAAAAAAAAAACTTTTATGGAGGTGGTATTATTTCATTTATGTCATGTGCTCTGTCATCGGTTGAGAGCACGTTGTCAGTGGTTCAGGCTGTTCAGCCGGGCTCTCTGCCAAGCTGAAATGTAAAGCTCTGCTCCTCTTCAGAAAGACTGCCGCTGGCTACGTGTTCAACAGAAAAAGCAGACACAAAAGTAGTGGGAACGCCATCTGTGAAACTTCGGATGTTGCGCGGTCGCAAAGTTTGTTTTGTCAGTGGGAAGCTCAAGCTATACCTGCCAGGGTGGAAAAAGTAAATTTTACTTATGTGAAAGTATCAATATACTGCAATGTAGAAGTACTCTGTTACAAATAAAAGTCTGGAATTAAAAATTGACTTGAGTAAAAGTACAAAAGTATTGGTATCAAAATGTACTTAAAGTACTAAAAGTAAAAGCACTAAAATGTTTGAAAATAACAAGCTCACAACGCGTAACATCGCGACACGTTGTGAGCTTGTAGATCGGCTATTTTCAAATAGCCTATCGGTATAAAACAGGGCTAAGATGGTTAATGTATGTTTTATAATGTACTGTAATCATTTATATCTGCAAAGTAACTAGTAACTAAAATTTTCAAATAATTGTAGTGGAGTAAAAGAACAATATTTGCCTCTGAGATGTAGTGGAGTAGAAGTACTTGAGTAAATGTACTTAGTTACTTTACACCACTGGAAGCTACCTGCTTGCCTGAACTTCAAGCTCCATCAACTTGCGGTCGGAGTTGCCATGTCCGCTCATTATTATAAGCGACTTTGGGCTTGTTTTATTCTGTAAAGTTACTTGTAAATATTGGTAAGTGCGGTAGAGTGAAGTTGCTTATTCGCTCTTCCTTCCTAATGTTGTAACCCAATCAGAATGAGGCCGATTCTATATCTAATATGCCTTCTATATCCTATATCCTGTTTTTTGAAAAACATACGTTACTTATGCATGAAACATTTTCATGTCAAGGACCCCCAAATTAATTAAGTGCTGACAAGTCGCTTCTTTTGGGCTTGTTTTTGTAGGCCTGGCCACTTGTTTCCCTTGTAAAATATGCCGACACCGCTTGCGGTCAAGCTCACATCGAGTAACCAAATAAACCCGGTGTCGATGAGCTGTTTCTTGAACACAAACATCTGGGGCGTAGTCCTCCTCATAATCTAATGATCTCCTTGCTTGGATGTCAAAAGTGTGATGGTTTTATCGAGCGCGTTCAAAGCACTCCATGTCCAGACGGCCTTTCACGGTGCACTGATGCTGTGTCTAATAACAGGGAGGTCTGCTCTGTACGGCCCGCTGACTACGGGAACAGGGTGGGGACTTTAAAAAACTACGTATCCCAGGGGGCTCTTGGATGGAGGGGCTGTAGCTGCAAAAACAATTGCTTGACCTGGGGGCGTTGTTTAGCGTTTGAAGGGAAAACGGAATGGAGGGAGAGGGATGTTAAACACACTTGGGTTATAGTCAGCGGTGTAAAGTAACTAAGTATAATTACTCAAGTAGTGTTGATTTCAATTTTGAGGATTTTTACTTTACTGGAGTATATCCATTTTTCTATACTTTTACTTCTACTCCACTACGTCTCAGAGGCAAATATTGTACTTTTACTCCACTACAATTATTTGAAAACTTTAGTTACTAGTTACTTTGTAGATTTAGATTATTATTGCAAAACATACATCAACCACTTCAGCCCTATTTAAACGTTGGCTATTTGAAAATAGCCGATCTACAAGCTCACAACGCATCGTGATGCGACACATTGTGAGCTTGTAGATCTGCTATTTTCGGGACATTCTGCATGACGAGTTTTACTTTTGCTACTTTAAGTACATCTTGACACCAATACTTTTGTACTTTTACTCAAGTAAATTTTGAATTCCGGACTTTTACTTGTAACACAGTATTTCTACAGTGCAGTATTGATACTTTTACTTAGGTAAAACATGTGAGTACTTCTTCCACCACTGGTTATAGTGCAAGGAAAGTGCTTCACTCAAGTGAGTTGCATAGAATGGGCTAATAATGAAGCTGATAAGGGACAAACTTTGTTTCTTAGTTTTTGGGAATCAATCACATCTTATCTTTTTCTGGGCAACTCTCATTTTTCTCAGAAATAAGTGACGCCTGGTCGGGCGTCCCTTATTTGAATTTCAGGTGGTTGGCAACCCAAGCTACGTTAAAATGATACAGTATGTGCTCGGGACTGACTACCCCAGTGTCAACTTCTCAAGTACACTACTCCGTTGGTTCTCAAACTGGGTGTCGGGACCCCCGAGGGGTCCCAAAATGATTTTGGTGCGGTCCCCAGATTAGCTTAATGTGCAACATAGTTTTTTCGCTCAACAGTAAACAAACCAACACACAGTATAAGTGTATGCAGAGTATCTGCACATGTCTAAAGTGACAATTTAAGGACTTTTAAGACACCAAATTAATACCTTGGGTCCCAGCTGAAACGGGTTTGGAACCAATGAATTGACCATTTGCCAGCATCTTTAATTTCAATTAAAGGACGGCTTCAGCCATTTTCGTCTGTGTCTCAGAGGAGGGCTGTGGACAGTTCAGAAACCCGCCTACCAGTGACATCATCAATGGGGAATCTAAGCTAACAGGAACTGCACGCTTTCTATTCCTGGAAAGTTAGAATGCTATAATAGAAGCCATTGTTCTCACATTAATATATATATATATATACACACACACACACACACACACACACACACACACACACACACACACACACACACACACACACACACACATTAGGTTTATTAGATATATATATATATATATGGTAAGCAGCATTTAGCTTATGATAGCTTTGCTGTCTGGCAGAAATCTCTTATCTCCATACTCCATAACTCTACTCCATAACTTTTTTGTAAATTAACTTGATCATGCTATTGTTTTGAGGACAGAGATTTGGTGGCTTATAGTATGATATAATGAAATAAAAAGACCTAAAAAAGAATAATAATAATCTGCATGGCGGTACTTTCTTGGCCAACTGGCTGCGTTCACTAGAAATGTGGTGTTGATTGGTCCAGGGGTTTGAGAGATTAGCCCTGGACAATCACACAAACACAAAGACAGAGCAGACCCATTTGTAGACGGCTCACCTCCTACAGAGACTTGCCATGATTATTGTTTTTATTAATTTTTTTTAAACACGACCTGGCCAAAAGGGGGCACTTTGTTTGGCTTTGGCAACTCTCCTGTTGCCTATTTATAATAAACGCCCCCTCTAACTGGGAGGCTTGGGGTTGTTGAGAGTACCGGAGGAGGCCACCTCCGGCTTGTAGAAGTTCTCGATCTGGTCCTTGTACATCGTCATGACCACCGACCTCCTCAGCTTCATGGTTGGACCCAGCTCTCCCCCGACGATGGAGAAGTCGTGTTCCAGGACGAGCCACTTCTGGACGCGGTGGGCGTTGGAGGTGGCGCTCTTGTTTACCCGGGCGAATCCCTCCTCGATGGCGGCGTGGACGGCGCCGTCCCGGCCGCCGGCGAGCTCGGAGACGCGAGTGGACTTGCTGCCCAGTTTCTTGCACAGCTCCGCAGCCTCGGGCGTCAACTCGTCCTCCGGGGCGCCCGTCTCCTCGTTGACCTGGCACTTGACGGTGAGCAGCATGGACAGGAACTTGCGGTTGTCGCCGACCAGCATGGCGTTGCTGATGAGCGGCACGGCCTTCTTCATGGCGTCCTCGATGGGAACGGGAGGGATGTTCTCTCCGCCCGCGGTGATGATCAGCTCCTTGATGCGTCCGGTGATGAAGAGGAACCCGTCCTCGTCGTGCTTGCCCAGGTCCCCGGAGTGCAGCCAGCCATCCGCGTCCAGGTCCTCCTCCGTCTTGTCGGGCATGTTGAGGTAGCCCATGAAGACGTGTCGGCCCCAGAAGCAGAGCTCACCGTTGCCGTCCTCGTCCGGGTTGTGGATCTTCGTCTTGCACCCGGACATCTCCTTCCCGCAGCTGCCGAGCCTGAAGGCGTCGGGGATGCAGATGTTGTGCGGTCCCGTGAGCTCGCTCATGCCGAACACGTCATATACAGGGATGTCCAGGCTGAGGAAGAACTCCTGGGTGCTTTTGGTGATGGGGGCGGCGCCCGTGTAGCACTTGCTGCACCGGTCCAGGCCCAGCGCCTTGCGCACCTTCTTGAACACCAGCTTCTTGGCAATGCTCTGAGCGATGAAGCGATTGAACGACGCGCGACGAGCCGCCTCTTCCGGGTTCATCTTGCTGAGGTTGCTGCGTAGCCCCACGCCCTTGGCCCAGGCGGCCACCTTCCTGCGAACGGTGGACGCCTGGGCGCCGGCCGACTTCATCCTCTCCTCCATCTTCTCCCAGACACGGGGGACGCCCATGAAGAACGTTGGACGCCTCTCCTTCAGCGTCTCGACCAGGGAGCCCCGGAGGGCATCTGGCTGCGCGAAGTACACGGCTGCCCCGATCTTCAGGGGGTTCCAGATGTCGATCATCTGGGCGGCAATGTGGCTGAGGGGGAGATAGCTGACCATGGACTCCTGGAAATCGGTGGCGTCCGGCAGATGCACGTAGCATTTCTGGGCAAAAGCCGACCACGTCAGGTTGTCGTGGCTGAGCATGACTCCCTTGGGCTGCCCCGTGGTACCTGAGGTGTAGATGAGCGTGCAGCACTGGTTGGGCTTCTGATCGGCGATGACGTCATTCAGCGAGTCATCTGGCTCGTCGCGTCCCAGCTCCATAAATTCCTCCCACGTGTAAAGATTAACATTTGGCCTATTTTCTTTTAGAGCGTCTTCTAGAGCGCCTTTGTACTGGATAATGGCTTTCAGGTGCGGCAGCTGGTCTTGGACCTGGAGGATCTTCTGAAGCTGTTCGTGGTTCTCCACCACGAGGACGTTGGCCTTGCAGTTGTCCGCCACGTACTGGCACGCCTCGGGAGAGTTGGTGGCGTAGATGCCCGCCGCAAACCCTCCCGCCATGATAGCGCCGATGTCGGAGATGACCCACTCAGGGGAGTTGAAGCCCAGGATGCCCACGCCATGGTACCGCTCCAGCCCGAGCTTGAGGAAGCCCTTGGCTGCCGTACGGCAGGCCATGTAGTAGTCCGTGTAGTTGTAGACCGCCCAGTGCTCGCCGTCCTTCCAGCCCAGGGCGGGGAAGTCGCCGAAGCGCTGCACGGCCGAGGTGAACATCTCGTGCACCGTGATCGGCGTTTCGGCGCCCACGCCAGACTCCTCCATTCTCAGCGTCACCTCTTCGCTGCCCTCGGACGTCCACAGACGCGGCTTCTCTTCTGCTGTCGGTGGATGCATGGAGGCTGGGCTGTGGACAGTCTGCGTGGGGGGGAAGGGGGCTAAGGCCTGTTCAGTAGATGGTTCTTCCATCGCCGCGGCTCACAGTCACGTTCAAATATAGAGCTCCTGGACTGCGTATTTGGCTATTTCCACCTACAGGGGATCTCCTCTGTCCTCTCTTTCTGTTGTGATCAGTGTGATCTCTCTCCTTTCTTGCTGTCGTGTCTTTCTGTTCTGTAATTGTCTCTTTCTTCTCTTTTCTCTTTCTCTGCTATTTTGCTCTACTCTTGTCTCACTCTAACTCTTCGTCTCACGTAAATACAATCTTTTTCAATCAAGTTTAAGTCAATGCTTATATAGCTCTATATTCTGACGTCACACACACAACACGAAGCGTTGCCTAACAATGCCAGTTTGTGCAGGTTTGCCGTTGTACGCACACAACTTCCTTAGTTAGACCTAATCTTCCTCCTCTCAGTCTGAAAAACATGGTTTACTTCATTTACAGTAGAAGACTTGAGTAACCCCAATGTGAACCTAATTTTATTTAGTGAAGAATCAGATTGCATCTGCTGCGACACATTGAAAACATTCAACTTTATCATCTTAATAAATGCACGGAATCTCTCTTTTTATTTGCACAGAATCTCTGTACCTCCTTACATCTCTGTAATCCGTGTATATCAAGAACCGTTCGATCGACTGACTTCAGATTCGGCACGCAGGCGACCCGAGGGAGTGCAGTGCCCGGCGTCAACTCGGTTCGGATAGGCGGTTGTCCAGAACCGCCAGGAAAGGCTCTGGCCGTGGCCCAAATGAGCCAATTGATTGCCCAGCCTAAGCTTGATTTGGCAAATTCCCCACACCTGTTGAATTCCCCACACCTGCCATTTGATTACTTAGTCAGTCCACTATTCACAGTCACTTTGCACTCTTCAGACATTCTCCACACATTCTCCACACACGTCTCCCACTGCGCAAGGACTTTCCAGAACCGCTGATCCCCCCCGATATGCCCATATATGGGCATACCCGTATATGGGGAAACTGGCAGAAAAAGACCTGCTCTCTACATAAACCTGTAAGGAAGACTCCTTAGACAGAGAAAGAAAATAGTTTGTATTTTATTTTAACATGCCCATAAAGTGTTCTGTGCTCAAAGTGAAAGGTGCACCTAGCGAGTCTTGTTCTGCCAGTTTTCCTTTGTGTTTTTGAGACCACCAGAAGGGCCCAACAGTTTGCCCTTGACCATACCCATATGTGGCCATATACTGATAACATCAAGGATCTCCATATATGGGCATAAAAAGTACAAGGACAGACCGATATAGAAATCTCCATAGATGTGCACAAAAGGGACACAGACAGACAGACAGTTACAACAGGTGCTCTGACAACGGGTATAAAGGGTATTGCATAACAGGGTAGGGCATGCGTTCCCTATTTGCATCGTTCCCAACTAGCAGATCTACAAGCTCACAACACCTCGCGCCGCGAGGCGTTTTGAGCTTGTAGATCCGCTACATGGTAAAAGCATGGTAGAAGTACAATTCACAATACAAGTTCCTCTAAACTGGATCGCTCATGAAAGCACTTGGCTTATTTAAAATGAGATCCCCGGAAAGTGGTTGCGCTCTAATGACGTAACGCGCACGTCACTTAACACCTAAACTACAGGTCACACAATTGATATGCATCTAGGCTCATTCCTATGTTAATCCTATGTTAATTCATGCTGGTGTGACAACCGGCGGTCGGCAGCCTTTGTAAACTTTGTTGAGGTGTGAATTTAAAGTTGTTTTAAATCTATGCATGCGCGTGCTCCTGTTCAAAACGGTTGTTGCACGGCTTGTTAGGCCGTCCCATGACCAATGCAACCCTGCTCTTTAGTAAACAGAATATAGTACATTTTCAGGTAGATGACAACATTTAAGCCAAGCAGGAGAGAGCACTGAAAATGCATTTACTGTTTAATAAAGAGCTGGAGAGACATGGAGACTCCTTTTACTGAACACTTTATAGCAATGAGTTCTATCAGAATATAGAGCTACTTAACAATTTTTTTAACCAAAGTAAATCACTTACCTACCTTTTATAAAGTTATATTGTGAGTTTACTTCTATATATTTTACCAAAATAAGATCAAATCAAACGATTTAAGTGAGTTTAGGAGTAGTAAAAAGTTGTGGAAAGTCTTGTCAGGCTGAAAAGGGCCTATATACTGTATGTGGGGAGTTGTGTCATGATCCAAGGCGAGTGTTGGTGCAAAGTTTCACGCCGATCAGTGCAGCGGTGTCGGAGTTTAGCTGTTCACAGACGGAATCATAGACAGACGGACAGACATACAGACTCACCGGACCGTCCGGCCTGGTGGAGATAATAACAATATAACTATGATGACCACATATTCACATACACTGCACTGGCCTTTTAGATATACTGTAGGTGGTTCTCAAAGTGAGGTCAGAGGACCCCCAGGAGTCCTCAAAGGGGTCCCCAGCTAAATTGGTTATACAGCATCAATATCAGTTTATCCCATTTGATATCAATTTGGGGGTCCTTGACATTTTTGAGAACCTCTGTTTTAAATGGCCTGGCATTCTAAAAGAATTGGGCTGCTTCGTTAAAGAAATGCCAAAGAACTTAGTGGTTTAATTGTCGAACCAATAAATAAATAAATGGCCCGGACTCCAAAGACATTCTCCATCTGCTCTTCATGTGTTCCTCTCCACAATATTTGTGGTTCATGGTCTCGTCTCTCCCTACGCAAACATCTCACCGCCCTACACACAGAAATACAATGGTTCTAATAAAGGATTCTTTAAAAGGCTATATGGTTCCACGAAGAACTATCACCAAGAAGAACCATTGTATTCAGTGAATAGTTCTTCATGTGCCATTAACACATTCCCTGCCAGAGTTTTCTACAACAGGCTATTCCCACTGCCAGCCATTTTGACCAGTCTGACTCTTTTTCATGGGCCCATAGAATATCTTGTGCTATGACTATGAACACATGGAATATCTCAAAAGAAAGCTTAAAACCTCTTCTTTCATCTGAAAAAAAAAGTGAGTTGATAGCATGTTCCGTCTTTTAGCTAGAGGTAGTTGAATACAGCTTGGTTTCACCAAATTCTGACCTTTTTCTTTAGATTCAGAGTTATGAGTGTTTTAGTGAAAGGACACACTTTAGAGGCATAAAAATGATTTCAGAAGTGTTTGATATTTATTTTGCGCCTTCATTGACATCAGTTATGTAAACAATACTTGTTTATAAAAAATAAAATAAAAACTGCTTTTGACTTTACATTTATCGCTCCATTTCCAAAGTGCAAGCTTATTTCGGCTCAATTCAAACAAAATTTTTTCACTGTATTTGTTTTTTTCAAAAATGTTTTCCTCAAAATAATAATAATAATTCCACGTTCAAAGTGCAACATCAATACATTCATCGAGAGCTTTCTTTTCCAAACTTTTTGCCCACACAAGTCAAAATCTCAAGCCACACCTGTATTCATAACAAATAGCAGATCAACAAGCTTTTACTAAGCTTGTAGATCAGCCTTTTTTTTCCTTTTATGCCATTTATGACAATTTGTGAAAATAAATAAATCAAAATAAGTAAACCAAGTAAAGCATATCAACTCAGGGGACTCAATGAGTCATGACTCATGATGCACAATGTGCAGTGCATGGTGAGTGAGGTTGGTAGGTTGAACCATCGTCTCACTACAAAGTGCAAGAAGTAATTTGAAACAAAATGTAACTACATCAAATAATAAATAATAATCATTCAAAGATCATCAATAAATTGGTGCAATTAGTGCAAAATAAATAAATACAAATAAGTAAACCAAATAAAGCAGAAATCACATGAATGACAAAATAGAGATGAATGTAAACAGACTCTGAGTCTCAACAGTGCATGGTGAGTGACTACTGAACATTCGTTACAGTTTCACTGTAAAGTAAATTCAAACTAAATGTAATTACATCAACTAACAACAAATAATAATCATTCAAAAAAATAAATTGGTGCAATTAGTGCAAAAAAATAAAACTAAATAAAGTAAGGCAGGTAAGGTAAGGCATGAGGTACTGGTTCAGGTTTTACTTACACATACCTGTAGTCCTGGAAAGTGTGGTACCGTAAATAACAGTCCCCAAGATGCAAGGGAACATGACATGACCTGCACTCATAACTAGTCTCGCTCCGTTTTCGGTTTGATCTGCTACACACCCTACAAACCCTTGTTGGGTGCTTCTTACCCCCAAGAGCACCTGGGATTTTGTCCATTGTATGGGGTAGAGCTCTATTCAGCCTGCTCTGTGGGTCCACTATTGGTGGCCTTGGGTGGCGAGCAGGTGGTCCGGGGTCCACTCTTGGTGGCCTTCGGCGGCGAGCCGGTGGTGCATCCGGAATGGCCTGATCCTCTTCCTGAGGAGGCGGGGCCTCAATCCTACCCTCCTCAGGAGGGGCCACACCCCCAAGGTGCCTTCGGCGGCGAGCAGGTGGGGCATCTGGTTCAGGGTCCACTCTTGGTGGCCTTCGGCGGCGAGCAGGTGGTGCATCCGGTGGAACGGGGCCATCCTCGGGAGGAGGGGCCTCAATCCCATCCTCCCGAGGAATGGCCTGATCCTCTTCCTGAGGAGGCGGGGCCTCAATCCTACCCTCCTCAGGAGGGGCCACACCCCCAAGGTGCCCCAGATGGATGGCATGATCCTCTTCCTGAGGAGGCGGGGCCTCAATCCTACCCTCCTCAGGAGGGGCCACACCCCCAAGGTGCCCCAGATGGATGGCCTGATCCTCTTCCTGAGGAGGTGGGGCCTCATTCCCACCCTCCTCAGGAGGGGCCACACCCACAAGGTGCGCCAGACGGGTCCAGGACCCGACTATTTCGAGGATGAAGGAGAAGAGAGTAGAATAGCTGCCATTTGGGTGCCTGGCTTTATAGAGGACAAAGGAGTTGTACAGGGCAATGTTGAAGAGGTACAACACAAACTTCTTTGTCCACTTCTTGGTCTTCCTCGTGCACATATAGTAGGACAGGTTCTGGTCCAGCCTGTCGACCCCATTCATGTACAAATTGTAGTCAGCCACACAAACTGGCCTCTCTTCGACCACCTTCTTGCGCTTCCCTTTCTCCCTCCGTGGCACGGGCCGCATTTCGTCAGGGTGGAGTGTGGTGATCATAGTGACGATCTTTGACAGCTTGGCTCGCCATGCCACCACCATCACTCCATCACTATGGCGTGACATTGCCGACCCCAGTTTCAGCTTAGATTTGGTCAGCTCGGCGATGTCTGGTGGCTGCCCTCTGTTTCTGCGCAGGGTCCCGCAGACGTGGGTCTTCTTGGCAAGGAGGAGTTTGGCCGTGTCCACCTTATTGTACAAGTTGTCCATGTACAAATGGTACCCAAAGCCTGCTAAGTCCCCCAGCAGGTTTGTAACAATGTCCGGAAGGGTGCCCCCCGTGCCACAGTATGGCTGCATACTGTAGAGGTAGCCTGTTGGAGAGTCACATAGTATGTAAGATCTGATGCCGTACCTGATCGGCTTTGAGGGGGCATACACCTTGAACTCAAGGCGCCCACGCCACAACAGCATGCCCTCGTCGATTGAGATGTTCTGGCTCGGCATGAACATCTGCTTGAAATTCGCCATCAGGACATCAAACACTGGGCGGACTCTCCAGAGCTTATCTCCTGTCTCTCCAGGCTCAAGGACAGGGCGGGGCACGGAGTTATCGGTGAAGTGAAGGTTGCTGAGTATGGCCTGGAACCGGTTCCTCGGCATGTACTTGTTGAAGAAGGGCGTGGCTAGACGCTCATCAGTGGACCAGTACATCTCTATCTCCGGCTTTTGTTGGAGTCCGGTCAGGAAGAAAAGCCCCAGAAAGATCTTTAGCTCGCTCACACAGACTGGCTTCCATACATTCTGCCTGGAATACTGCAGATCCTGCTGTTGCTGTTCCTTCTGCTGTTCTGCATAGAGGTTTGTCTGCTTGCAGATCTCCTGCAGCAACTCGTCAGAGATCAGCAGCTCCAGGAAATCGACCGGGGCATCAGACTCCAGATCAGCAGCCTCATTCTGAGGACCCGGATTCCCAGTGAAGGGGATGTCCCGAGGACACCAGTCTGTGGCATGCCACACAGGAGGAGGAGCCTTACGTTTCCGAGGCCTGCCACCACCTGTGGATTATAGAAATAGATAATTACCATAAAATATTTGTTTTTGACACACAGAGTGTGTGTGTGTGTGTGTGTGTGTGTGTGTGTGTGTGTGTGTGTGTGTGTGTGTGTGTGTGTGTGTGTGTGTGTGTGTGTGTGTGTGTGTGTGTGTGTGTGTGTGTGTGTGTGTGTTCCTCCATATTCCTATGTGGTTCAGTGGGTGCTAGGCTGTTACAGTTGTAATGAGATTCTCATTACAACTTGACAGATGAGTAGTACTAATCAATCCATCTTATCAGAACCAGTGATAACCGGTTCCACTCTGGGTTGCATCAGAAACTAGATTTGTGCGTCAGCAGCAGGTAAAATAAAACCTACTGTAACAGCCTAGCACCCACTGAACCACATAGGAATATGGAGGAACACACACACACACACACACACACACACACACACACACACACACACACACACACACACACACACAATTCCGGTGGTAAGTGTGCCATGCAGAAGAGGTTCTTTCTTACCTCGTCCACGACCAGCCGATGCTCCACCCATGTGGCCCTCCAGATCAACCCCAACCATGTCTGGCCCTGCAATAACACATCAATTCAATTTAGGCATTTAGCATCGATATAGATCACATGCATATATATACAGAATAAATAAATATGAGAGAATACATTTATATCGCCCTGTGGGGATTTGGCATTTTTTTTTATTCCTGTGATGATAATTCTCACCTCTACTACCACCGCTCAGAGCTCCAGCTCCCTCCAACTCCTCCTCCTCCTCCTCCACACCAGCCTGTGACCCTAGAATAACATACAAATATACTTTTATAATCTAGGCAGGCATTTAGCATCAACATATAGATTACATGAATGCATATATACACTGAATAAATAAATATGAGAGAATACATTTACGTCGCCCTGTGGGGATTTAGAATTTTTTTTATTCCTGTGATGATAATTCTCACCTCTACTACCACCGCCCAGAGCTCCAGCTCCCTCCAACTCCTCCTCCTCCTCGTCCACACCAGCCTGTGACCCTAGAATAACATACAAATATACTTTTATAATCTAGGCGTTTAGCATCAACATATAGATCACATGAATGCATATATACACACTGAATAAATAAATATGAGAGAATACTTTTACCATTGTCTGGTTTTAGCATTTTTTTTATTCCTGTGATATAATTGTGACGTCTCACCTCTCCTACGGTCACCAACATGTCTTCTGACACCTCCACCCATGACTCCCACCATAGCCTCTGCCTCAGAGTCAGAATCTAGAATAAAATTTCAAATACTATATTATGCATTTAGCATACACAGACAGAGTGACTTACAATAGGCACACATGAAATAACATAGTACATCTTTCTGTCATGGGAAAATTACAAAGGCAATTTCTCAAATGCTTTGTTGAGATGACCCGATCGTGACCTGACTCACATCAAACGATTCATTTGAGGTCAGGACGAAAACAACAATAACAAAAAAAACCTTGATCCTGCAGGATCAAACAGTTTTGTTGTTGTGTTGTTGTGGCCCTGACCTGACATGAACCCCCTGACCTGAAACGAAACCTTTGATGTATTTTGTTATGATAACAATTATGTGCAGAGGGAGGGGGGGTTGGGTGCACCTGTTATTTCCCCCCCAAAAAAGCAGAATAAAAATAGCAGATCTACAAGCTCACTAGCTTGTAGATCTGCCATTTTATAGCACCACACAATACATCAACAGAGCCTAAAAAATGTCATCAGCAATGCATACATGCGTTGTTGTGAGCTCAGTTGTGGTCGCGACTCGCGACCCACATGTTGAGAACCACAGACACTATAGCCGCTGCGGGCCATCGTTGCCAGGTTTGGGAGAGAAATAAGCAACCAGGTCTATGAAAACGAGCCCAAACGTAGTGACTAGCCGATTAGGCCACATGAGCAATTCAAGCCTATCTGAACATAGCCGATTTACAAGCTCACACTCGCAGGCAATCACCGTGTTTTACAAGCAACTTCACAGAAAAACAAGGCCAGTGTGGCTTATTGCAGATATACAAACTCATAGCTATAATAAGCAGACCTGGCAACACTAGCTTACGACTCAACACACACAAAACCGCTGGATTTCTCCATGGATCAACTACGTAACACACAAAACACGATCAAATAAAATACTAATAAATAAAACAAAACAATGATCACACAAGCAGATCACAACAACGCCTCGCGTTGCGATGGCGTTGTGTTGTCAGCAATGCATACATGCGTTGCTGTGAGCTCAGTTGTGGTCGCGACCCACACCTTGAGAACCACAGACACCAGCCGCTGCCCGAGTGCTGCGGGCCATCGTTGCCAGGTTTGGGAGAGAAATAAGCAACCAGGTCTATGAAAACGAGCCCAAACGTAGTGACTACCCGACTAGGCTACATGAGCACTACAAGCCTATCTGAACATAGTCGATTTACAAGCCCACACCCGCAATCACAATGTTTTGCAAGCAGATTCACAGAAAGACAAGCCCAGCGTGGCTTATAGCAGCTATAAAAGCTCATAGCGAAATAATCAGACATGGCAACACCGGCTACAACCCGAGACACACAAAACAGCTTGTTTTCTCCGTTGAATAAACTACGTAACACACAAAACACGATCAAATAAAATACTAACAAATAAAACAATGTATCAAAAAATGTATGTGTGCTTACCAGCGGCAAAAGCAGGCGTTGGTTCCCAAACAGACCCTTCAGAGTCACTGGAGGAGTCGGAGACCACACCGGGCTCTATCTCGCTCTCCGTGCCTGGGTCAGACTCTGGGTCTGAGACGACTGGATCAAGTACGGGCACGGGGGTCAATTTACTGCGAAGGACGCGGTCAGACGGCTCCGGTACAGGTCCGGTCACTGGAGGAATAACCACCGGCGGCTCCGGGTTGGGGGTTGGGGCTGCACTAGGCCCCCCGAACTGCATCTCCAGCAGCGTTCGCTGCCGTGGACCAGACGATCCAACGGCGACCATGTTCTTACGCTTCTTGGTTCTCTTCATAGTCTACTCTCTCTCACTGAGTAAACTATGACTAACTCCTGTCTACTCTCTCTCGCCGATCAACTCACAAACACTGTATACTACACTCACCTATATAATTATTACCTCCACGCCTCTCTATCTATATATATATATAATAACTCACTAGGCTATATATATACCACTCACACTTACTGTAAATCACTCACTCACAAACACTATATACTACACTCACTCACCTATATAATTATTACCTCCACGCCTCTCTATCTATATATATATATAATAACTCACTAGGCTATATATATATACCACTCACACTTACTGTAAATCACTCACTCAAATATCAAATCAGTCACACAAACTCACGTACAAATCTCTCAGTCCTCTCTCGTCCACTCAATGTCTCAAACCCTCACAACTTTCTCACTGTCTCACTCAAATCTCTCACTCAAATCTCTCAAAACTCACAATCAAACCTATCAAAACTTGCACTCAAATCTATCAAACTCACACTCAAATCTATCAATACTCACACAACTCACTCAATCAATCCACGCAACTATACTCACACTAGCAATATATCTATCTCTCTTTCTCTCTCTCTCTCTGTAACTCTTTCTCAATGATGACCGGCTCTTCTAAACTCCACAATGGTTTTAGATGCACAGACCGAGGGTACAGGGCAGCTCAGATTTCAAGGTTTCGGCTTGGGTCACGTGACCGATGACGTCACCCAGCTGGAATTTGAGCTATGTGCATGTAATTAACCCCCAAGCTGCCAGAGATCCTTATTTAGCAGAAACAATTAAAAAGACCATATCCCGAGATATCTCGGGATTGGCGCTTAACGGGTGGATTTTATGTCCCGAGATATCTCGGGATTGGCAGGGAATGTGTTAACCATACCAATAACCAAACATGGTTCTTCTATGGCATCACGCTGAAGAACCAGTTTTGGTTCCAGTTGCCAGCCATCTTTATAAAATGTTTGTATTTGTTTAGAGATGGACAGCTTATGTTAATGAACAATGCAAGACATTACAGTATAGTTAGAAAGCAGTGTAAATACATAATGTACAAAAAGCTGCCAGTGAGAGAGTTAAGTGTGTGTGCTTGTTAAGTGTGTGCACAGGTCATCATGACCCTAACCCTGTGTGCACGCACCTGTGGGTTAATGAACGCACCTGCGGGTAATATAGAGAACGAGACTTTCCCTTCTTCTCCTCTTGCATCAGTCAGAACAGAAATGTGTCCAGTTCATTTGAAGAAGTTGTGCTAAAAGTAATTTGAAGTTTGTGTGCATTCGTGCAAATGTAAGTCCTGTGTTTCCTTGTTAAATGCCGTTCCTTTGTGTGTGAAATGTAGGCCCTATATTGTTTATGTTCCACTGTTTGTGTTGTGTATGACATCACATGTGTATTTGAACACTTAAGGAGTTGGCAAGAATGCATTTACATCCTCAGTCCCTGACATACAACACTAAAACAAAAATACCACAGAATGTGATACGGTTAAATCAGTTAAAACAGAAATACCCAAAAAAGTAGAAGTTGCAAAACAAGTACACATTTTCCCATGTGTACGGTCTCCCGGGACGAAGCGCAGTGCTTGGCGCGGCGGCCGCGCGTGTGATTTGTGCGTTTGTGCTACAAACGTGTAGCGCCACACATACATTAAGCATAGCTGTCAAACAATGTGCAGCGCTCTCTCTGCTAATTAACAACATATGCTGCAGGGCTAGGGGGGGCATCACACTGGAGATGGGCTTGATGTTCTCTCGTAATTGGTTTGCGCTCGCGTGCGCGCGCGTGCGCGTGTGTGTGTGTGTGTGTGTGTGTGTGTGTGTGTGTGTGTGTGTGTGTGTCTCAGTGGTCTAGAGTAACTAAGTACATTTACTTAAGTACTGTACTTAAGTACAATTTTGAGATATTTGTATACTTTACTTGACTATTTCCAATTTAAATACTTTTACTTCTACTCCACTACATCTCAGATCCAAATATTGCACTTTTACTCCACTACAATTATTTGAAAACTTTAGTTACTAGTTACTTTGTCGATTTTGATTATTGTCACAAAACATACATTAACCTCTTCAGCCCTATATACATTTCGGCCATTTGAAAATAGCAGATCTACAAGCTCGCGTCGCGATGCGACGCGTTGTGAGCTTGTAGATCTGCTATTTTCAAAAGATTTTTTATACATTTCATACATTTGAAAACTTGTGAAATGGGGACATTCTTGCGTAATGAGTACTTTCTACTTTTGGCACTGTAAGTACATTTTGAAACCAAAACAATGTGGCATTGATACGTTTACTTAAGCAAAACATTTGAGTACTTTTTCCACCACTGTGTGAGTGTGTGTGTGTGTGTGTGTGTGTGTGTGTGTGTGTGTGTGTGTGTGTGTGTGTGTGTGTGTGTGTGCGTGTGTGCCTGTGTGCGTGTGTGCGCGTGTGTGCGTGCGTGCGTGCGTGCGTGTGTGTGTGTGTGTGTGTGTGCGTGCGCGCGCTGCACATGTGTATGAACGTACAGTATATTGTCGCTGTTTGGGCGAAAGCCTTGTAAGTCCAGAACCGTTACAGGACGTGGAAAAAATAACATGTAGTCATTATTTAGTCACAAGCTCTTGTTAATTACTTTTCATTGGTTAAATATTTATAAAACCCACACTTAAAGGTAGGGTAAGTGATTTACTTTGGTTAAAATAAGTGTTAAATAGCTCTATTCTGATATTGTCATAGAGTGTTTGTTCAGTAAAAGCAGTCTCCCATGTCTCTCCAGCTCTTTAAAACAGAAAATGCATTTTCAGTGCTTTCTCCTGATTGGCTTAAATGTTGTCACCTACCTGAAAATGTACGTATATTGTGTTTACTAAAGAACTGGAGAGACCCCTGTGACCCAACAAACGCTCTGTAGCAATGATTTCTATCAGAATATAGTACTTTAACCTTTTTAACAAAACAAAACAAAATACCAAAAAATATCACATACCCTACTTTTAGCCAGTGGTTGAAAAAGTACTCAAATGTTTTATAGCATGTTTTATAAGCAAACATTGTTACTCAAATCTTTGCTTCCTGGGGTCCCTGGAACAAAGTATTTTGAGATGGGGATCGGAGGCCAAATACATATAATTTTGGGGGTCCTTGACATGAAAAAGTTTGAGAACCACTGATATAGAAACATACGTTTTTTTCAGAATACTGTTGGGATTTAGAAGACATTTGTAGAATCGGCTTCAGGTCTTAATGAGTCTTAACTGGAAATATAGGGCAGGAATGTATGAAAACACGTACAGTACAAGGTTTCAGCCCGACAGAGAGGACGTGTACGTTTGTTTGTGTGTGTGTGTGTGCATGTGAGTGTGTGTCTCGGGTCTTGTGAAAGCAGAGCTGTGTGTGAACAGAGTTGTAGCGATTTGTCACAGCAGGTAGTCTGATTAAAACCCTGCTCGCCGCGGGCTGCGAGAGAGAGCGCACGATGTAGAGGCAGTCGTTTCGTGATGCGTAACACCATGGTTGTGTGTGTGTGTGTGTGTGTGTGTGTGTGTGTGTGTGTGCGTGTGCGCGTGTGCGTGTGCGTGCATGCGTGCATGCGTGTGTATGTGTGGGCTACTTTTTAAGTATAGTAAACTTAAAGGGATAGTTCACCCAAACAATGACTTATTTTCTATTAATTACACACCCCACGAAGCATTGAACTCATGGATTTTTTTATTTTTTTTTCGTTTTTGTCGCATTCCTGAGACAATAATTTGCTGACTGGGTGTGTTCCCGGTAGGAGACTCAAAGAGTCTCCTTTGTGTCTCCTACCGGATACATTAGCATCTTTCCGGCGGTCATCAAATTATTGGTTTAGGAATGCGACAAAAGCAAAGAAATCTCTGTGAATTCAATGCTTTATGGGGTGTGTAATTGATAGAAAGATGTTTTGGGTGAACTACTCCTTTAAGTGTAGTAAAATTTGTGAAATTGAATGATTTAAGGACTATTTACCTGGTCCTCACATGAGAAATGGTTAAAAAAACAAAGATTTGGGTGGTGATAGGCATGAGGAAAAGATTCGGGTTGGGTTTAAGATTAGGATTAGACATTGAGATGTTAGATTTAGCTGTTACCACGTTGTGGCGTTTGTGTATCCGCAATTGGCAATTATTTTGGCTGTTTTCAGACAACTTTTGATGCCATTCTAAAATGTTGATGTTCGCATAAGTATATAGTAATACAAACGTGTGTGCAGGCGTGTGTGTGTGTGTGTGTGTGTGTGTGTGTGTGTGTGCGTGTGTTGTTCGACCCTATTCTTACCTACCACAGCGGTCTAAAGCCTGGGCAGCTATAAAAGCAGAGCTGGTAGCAGCATGCTGTGAGGCTGAGGTGTGATTTTTTTTGAGCATTTGATTTAACTAGTGATGTGTGCACCCAAACTCTATGCAGACTTTTGGGTTATACACTTCTAGTTTTGGAGAAGAGGGCTGCTCATTTTATCCTGCTGCAATTATGTTTTCACCCCTGTCTGTCTGTCTGTGTGTGTAAGTCTGTTATTTCTATATAGATAGATGCGAGTTGAGTCCCCATCCGGTTAAGCAATACCCGTTGTCTGTGTATGTCTGTGTCCTTTCATGCCCATATATGGAGATTTATGAACCTGCCTGTCTGTGTCCCTTTTAGAGAGACAAAGAGACAGACAGACAGACAGACAGACAGATATAGCCTGGTTCCAGACGAATCTGCCACGCGAGGCTAAGACAGATAGACAGAGAGAGACAAAACAAACAGAGACAGAAAGAGAAAAACAGAGAGAGACAAACAGAGAGAGACAAAAAAACAGAGAGAGACAGAGATAGAGATAGACAAACAGACAGATAGACACAAACAGAGAGAGAGGGGGGGAGTAAGAGATGTTATGTTATGGAGTATACACGAATCCACGGAGCGCTGCCCTGCGCGCAGCCATTGCTGCGGTGTCAACGCTCCGCGGACGCAACACCGCAGCAATGGCCGCGCCTACAGGCAGCTACAGGCAGCGCGTCTGTGGATTCGTCTTTATGGACACCCAGCTGTGTCTCCCGCTAGGTTCACATTCTACCAGTGGAAGTGACAAAGTGGACAGGATGGAGGATGGAGAGTGCACGAACATGCGTGCATGAGTAGTTGAGTACTGTCGTGTATGTGTGGGAGAGAGAGAGGGAGGGAAAGAGAGAGAGAGGGGGGTGGCTGCAGATGACTGTCATTTCCGTGTGTATATCTGACCTTAAAACCCAGGAGGGGTGTGTGTAATGTCAGCCCGCATATTTGTCATACGCCGCTGGAAAACACAGGAGAGGTGGGGGGTTTGATCAATGTCAGAGAGAGAGAGAGAGAGAGAGAGAGAGAGAGAGAGAGAGAGAGAGAGAGAGAGAGAGAGAGAGAGAGAGAGAGAGAGAGACCCTCGCTGTTAGAACACAGGAACTATCTCTCACGGGAGTTCCTGTGCATCTCAGCATGTGGTTGTAATGTACGGTAGAACTAGTCTGTGTTGAAAATGCCATTTAGCTTAAGAAACAAAACAGTTTAAAAATAACCGCAGCCTCTTGAACAGTGCACTACGGTCTACTTTTCTGGATTATGATCAATGAAGCACTTAGTGCAACGACCAGCGATGGAAGAAGGACTCCATTTTTGTTTTTTGTTTTTTACTTAAGTGAAAATATCAATACCACAATGTAGAAACACTGTTACCAGTAAAAGCCCGGTATTCAAAATGTACTCGAGTGAAAGTGCAAAAGTAATGGCATCAAAATATACATAAAGTACCAAAAGTAAAAGTATTTATGCAGATCGTCCCATTTCACAAATGTTCTAAATGTATTAAAAACCTTTTGAAAATGGCAGATCTACACGCGCACAATTGTTGTTAAATAGAATTGGTTAATGTATGTTTTGTAATAAATAATCCAAATCTGCAAAGTAAGTAGTAACTAAAGTTTTCAAATACAAAAGTGCAATATTTGCCTCTGAGATGTAGTGGAGTAGAAATACAAAGTATAGCAAATTGGAAATACTCCAGTACAGTAAAAAAAAAAGGAAAAAAAAGAACCCTCAACATTTTAACTTAAGTACAGTACTTGAGTACATGTATTTAGTTACTTTCCGCCCCTGGAACAAACCACTGGTGGCCTTTCGTGCGAGATAGTCGGCACTTTAGCGTATAGAGCGGGGCACTTAACAGGATTCCATGGCATCAAATGTTTAAATCGCTAAAGCTATACGGCGAGTCGCCCCTATCATCAGTGGTGGAAGAAGTACTCGGATATTTTACTTAAGTAAAAGTATCAATACCACAATATAAAAATACTCTTGTTACAAGTAAAAGGCCCGTGTTAAAAATGTTACTTGAGTAAAAGTACAAAAGTATTGGCATCAAAATATACTTAAAGTACCAAAAGTAAAAGTACTAAATGTTTGAAAATAGCCTGTATATGAAACAGGGCTAAAGTGGCGAATGCATGTTTTATAATATAGTAATGTATATCTGCAGAGTAACTAGTAACTAAAGTTTTCAAATAATTGTAGTTGACTAAAAGTAGAATATTTGCCTCTGAGATGTAGTGGAGTAGAAGTAAAAAGCATTGCAAATTGGAAATACTCTAGTAAAGTCAAAAGTAACTCAAAATGTTACTTAAGTACACATACTTAGTTACTTTCCACCACTCCCTATCATGCACACTATAAGCGTGTCTTTCGACTGATAAAAAAAAAAGCTTTCTCCCTCAAAAACGCATGGCTGACGGTTCCCGTCCTATCAGCTCTGGGAGGCGCAGCGTCAATACAAGGAGGCTGAAGAAGGGAGAGTAATGGAACACAGGCTGTTGAATAATTGAATAAAGCTAATGCGCTGCTTTCAGAGACAAGCAGGGACATCGTGAATGCCGGGCCCGCATACAGTCTGAAAGAAACATTGTTTCGTAGCCTGTGGTTTAGCTAGAGAGAGCAGTGGTTCTCAGACTTTATAATGTAAAGGACCCCCCCCCCCCCCCCGGTTTGGTGCGTGTTAGGCCACGGACCCCCTGTAACTCTGGGAGAGTTAGCCTTACAGACCTGTAAGGGTCCATTTGGTTCTTTTTATGCACTCTCAGAGGTAAAGACCTGTAAGGGTCCATTTGGTTCTTTTTATGCACTCTCAGAGTTACAGACCTGTAAGGGTCCATTTGGTTCTTTTTATGCACTCTCAGAGTTACAGACCTGTACGCGTCCATTTGGTTCTTTTTATACACTCTGAGAGTTACAGACCTGTACAGTGGTGTACAGTAACTAAGTACATTTACTCAAGTACTGTACTTAAAGGTAGGGTAAGTGATGTTTTGGGGTATTTTTGTGTTTTGTTAAAAAGGTTAAAGTACTGTATTCTGGTAGTAATCATTGCTACAGAGTGTTTGTTTGGTCACAGGGGTCTCTCCAGCTATTTAGTAAACAGAATATAGTACATTTTCGTAGTAGGTAGGTGACACAATTTAAGCCAATCAGGAGAGAGCACTGAAAATGCATTTTCTGTTTAATAAAGAGCTGGAGAGACATACACATGTGATGTCATACACAACACAAAGGAGACTTTTACTGAACAAACACTATAGTAATGAGTACTATCAGAATCTAGAGCTATTTAACACTTATTTTATCACTTACCCTACTTAAGTACAATGTTGAGGTATTTTTACTTTACTGGAGTATTTCCAATATCCTATACTTTTACTTCTACTCCACTACATCTCAGAGGCAAATATTGTACTTTTACTCCATTACAATTATTTGAAAAAGTTAGTTACTTACTTTTTAGATTTAGATTTGTATTACTAAACATAAAGTAACCACTTAAGCTCTATATACGTTTCAGCCATTTGAAAATAGCCGATCTATACGCTCACAATGCGTTGCATCGCGACACATTGTGAGCTTGTAGAGCTGCTATTTTCAAAAGATTTTTGTGGCTTGGCGTCCACAAACTCGGCGTGTGTGTCGAAGATAAATAGATAGTGATAAGAATATATTCAAAACCCCATACTGTATATGGAGCCCTTGGATGTCATCAATATGACGTCATAGTACCGACGTCATAGACTGGCCTCTAAGTACTATGATAATAGGTACTTCACTAAGTACTCTGACAGTGGGTACAACACGTATTGCATAACCGAAGGGCCATGCGTTCCAAAGGGCATCACATTAGTCACTGTAAAGAGAGTGTTCTGACAGACCGAGGAAAAAAAAGGAGAGAGAGAGAAAGCATTAGACCAACACTCCATACTCTTACTCCATACTCTTTTTGGGCGGTGTAGCCGCCCCTATAAGTGGGTTTGGGACTCATCCGTAGCGAAAGTTGTTCTTCCGTCGCGAAAATTTGTCTTTAGCTGTACTGTGATTGGCTGATTGGCTGCGACGTACTGTGATTGGCTAGCGAGATATTAAGAACCCATAAATAGGACTATGCACTTCAAAAAAATCTTTTTTTTGGGGCGGTGTAGCCGCCCCCTATAAGTGAGTTTTGGACACCGACCAAAACATTTGTGTACCCCCTAACCCTTCCATTGTTAATGCAAATCGATACTTTTTTCATATCAGCCAATCACATTACAGCTAGTGTCATCACCACTAACTGTAATGTGATTGGCTGACTTTGCAAATTCAGGACTGTGATTGGCTAGCGAAACACATGACACATGTGCAGCCCTATGAATAGCAGTATGGACTTTAAAAAAAGTAATTTATCCTTTTTTTAAAGTGAGTCATGTTGTGATGACCACACACCGCCCACTTCACACTGGGTGTGATTTTTTTTAAGTGAAACTTGTATATTTTGAGCTTCCATCACTGTGATGACCACTGTGATGACCACACCGCCCACTTCACACTGGGTGTGATTTTTAAAGAGTATGGGGCCTTTATTCTGGCTTTATTGATAGTATATAGTAAAGTACAGAATGACAGGAAACATGGAGAAAGAGACGGGGAGTGACACACAGCAAAGGTCGTCGGGAATGGGATTCGAACCCTCGACACACTGTCAGACTGCATTAGAGCCTATATGTGGCTGGACCGCTAGGCCAGCGGGCGCCCCCCTACACTCTACTTGATTTCATGGACCTTCCTATTTGGGCAAGACTGATATGGAACTCCATATTTGGGCATTGTGTGACAACATAGTGACATTATAGTATAACCGAAGCAGCTCAGCTTAAAAGTAGTATTTATATAGAATATTCTATGTTACAACTTACAAGAGGAACCATTCGAACACTAAAGGATGACCAATATTCCGGTGATCCCAGTATAACCATTCCACAGAGACCCCAGCCACAACGACATATACTGCCAGAGGAGGAGCGGTCAGATTCCCTCAGCAGCCCGTCAGCAGCAAATAAACCAACACTGTAACCAGCCAGACACAAGGAGACGTAGACGAACCGAGATCTCGCTGTCATCGACAGTTTGCTGAGACTCTACCTCAGCCGGAAGTAATGCCACGTCGGTCGAGTGACACCGGAAAGAAACCCCACACCTGTAAACATTGTGACGAGGGTTTCAGATATCCATCAGAGCTGATCAGACACCAGCGTTTCCACACCGTAGACAAACCTTACCGGTGTAAACGGTGTGACAAGAGTTTTTATGACTCTGAAGCTCTGGAGACACACCAGCGTATTCACACCGGAGAAAGACCTTTTAGTTGTAAACAGTGTGGCAAAAGTTTCAGACAGTCGGGTCACATGGCAACACACCAGCGTATCCACACGGGAGAAAAACCTTTTTGTTGTAATCAGTGCGACAAAAGTTTCAGCCAGTCGGGTTCTCTGAGAGTACACCAGCGTCTGCACACCGGAGAAAAAATGTTTTGCTGTAAACAGTGTGGCAAGAGTTTCAGTCGAGTAGACCAGCTGACGGCACACCGCCGTATTCACACGGGAGAAAAACCTTTTGGCTGTAAACAGTGTTACAAACGTTTCAGTCAGTCAGGTACTCTGACAAATCACCAACGTGTGCACACCGGAGAAAGACCTTATTACTGCAAACATTGCAACAAAGCTTTCCGTCAGATAGGTCACCTGAAGAGACACCAGCAAGGGTATCCACACTGGAGAAAGACCTTTTCCGCTCTTAACAGTGTGACAAAAGTGTCAGTTGATTAGATAAGATTAGGGAACATCGTTGTCTTCACACTTCATGCTTTTTCCTCCCTCCCCAGTTTAGTCGGTATGCCAATTGATTCCTCCCAACACTAGTGGGGCGGCGTAGCACGATATATCAGCCTAATCGTTCAATTTTTGCGATTAAAGCGCCAAATTTGGCACAAGTGTTGATTGATATATTGGGAACATATCTGGATATTGGGCCATCGAAAAATGTGCACCCTAGTGGCCGTGGCAGCCATTTTTCAAAACGGCCACCAGCGGTTGATCAAATCTTCCTAGTTTTTGTCCTAGTAGGCCAAAATGTTGCTCAAGTAGGTGAGTATTTTGCTTTAATCCCTAAGTTTGACTGTGAGCACAGTTAAACAGTGAAACGTTTTAATTGAGATGGTTTGGTAACTCCTGTTTGAAAATGTTCAAAAACATACTATGGGAGTGCTATTTGGTGATCTGGTGATTGACCTCAAATAATTATAGGCAAAGATATGCAAAAATGCAAAAACAAATGTTGGCGGCCATCTTGAAAGAAAAGGCTGCCATCTTTGATTTATGAGTGGCCCAGCTTCCTAAATCGAAGTGTGGTCTCCAAAGATGATTAAAAAGGTTTTAAACTATAAAAGACAGGTAAACAAAGAGGGGCCGGGGTCGGGATTTTATGTAGGGAATGCGAGTCTGAAAAGGTGGGTTTTGAGTGTGGTTTTAAACATGGTGAGTGTGGGGGCAGCTCTGATGTGAGCTGGGAGTGAGTTCCACGGTGAGGGGGCGGCTGCCGAGAAGGCCCTGTCACTCCAGGTTCGCTTGTTTGTCTTGTGGGTGTCCAGGAGGTTGGCATCACCCGACTTGAGGGAGCGGGAGGGGACGTGGCCTTTGAGTTCAGAGAGGTAGCGGGGGCCTGGTTGTTGACGGCTTTGTAGGTGGTGATTAGTATTTTAAGTAAATTCTGTGCTTGACTGGGAGCCAGTGGAGGTCACGGAGGACAGGAGTGATGTGGTCCCTGGATCGGGTTCTGGTGTGCAGGCGGGCGGCAGAATTTTGTACCTACTGTAGTTTCTTGAGAACCTCTGTGGACCGTGGTGATGCCGTATAGTAGGCTATTGCAGTAGTCGAGTCTGGATGTAATGAAGGCATGAATGAGTGTCTCAGCAGATAGGCTGGGACGAAGGCGGGCAATGTTGCGAAGATGAAAGAAGGCCGTGCTTTTGCTGTCTCAGCTCCTAGACTGTGGAACAGCAAGTCCCTATCAGATCTGTGTGTGTGTGTGTGTGTGTGTGTGTGTGTGTGTGTGTGTGTGTGTGTGTGTGTGTGTGTGTGTGTGTGTGTGTGTGTGTGTGTGTGTGTGTGTGTGTGTGTGTGTGACTTTGTGTGTACCTTTAAATTGGTACACACACACACACACACACACACACACACACACACACACACACACACACACACACACACACACACACACACACACATTAATGTTACTTATACTATCAATATAATCTTAGTGTTTTGGCCAATTATTTGGGGGCCCACTTGCGATACCCTCATGGCCCACCAAGTGGGCCCGGGCCCACAGGTTCAGAACCACCACTCTATAACAGCGCGTTTTAGTTTCAAGTGGACGGTGGCCATTTAATTTGGGATTTAAACCTCTCACGTGTTCTCCATAAGATGCTATCAAGTTACAACAACAACCAGAACAAAGGTAATGGAATGATTCCACATGGATCATAGCATGTATCAGGCTAATAGGCCGCGCCATCAGTCATTGCTAAGTGCATGGTGTGGCTGCTCTATTGATCGGCTGCTGCATTGCTAGAGAGAGAGACGCACTGCTGACTCATGGAGAAAAGAAAAAAACATCTGGCATCATCTCAGCATCTCTGTGCCAAGGAGCAGGCACCATCCTGACATTTCACTCCACTATTTATTGTCATGCAAATTATTGCGATTAACGATTTAATTGATTTTGGCATTGGAACGCTGAGGCGTAATTAATTAAAAATATGCATTGGCTTTGTGAACAAAAATGGCAAACAGCATTTATAATATGCGCAGAAATGGTTGGTGCCAATAATCAAAATAAATATGGTACGGCCAAAACAGACCATATGATGGCATACTCGCCGATACCAGCATTTTAGGCAGTATCGGCAGCTATTATTTATAAAGTTATGATTAGTTATCTGTCCTAATGGAAACAGATATTCTCTCAAGTTTTCCCCTTCTCGTTCTCTCGTCTGTCTTTGTTGGTGTCCCTCACCCTGCCGCCGTCCTGGCTTCGCTCGGGCTCGTTCTCTCGTCTGTCTTGTATGCTTTCAAAATCCTATATATTAAAATTTCAGACCCAGTGAGGGCCCCTTAGCCACCCGAACCTCTAGTTCTTTCAAAAGTAACGTGAATAGCTGATCTACAAGCTCACAAGACGTCGCAATGCCATACGTTGCAAGCTTGTAGATCGTCTATTTACACTATCGCTGTCAATTGATAGCGAAATCAATTGGTAGCGAACCAAAAGGTCCATTTGGTTCCGTTTGTACACTCTCAGAGATATAGGGGTCCCTGAAATAAAATAAAATGTTTGACATACATGCCTTTCATTTCCATTGTTACATTTTATATTTAAAAAATATCAAACATATTTGTGTGGATGGACGTACTTGCCTACTGGCAGCTTGCACAAGAAAACCATCATCTACCCCTTTGCTTTTGGGCTGACGGAGATAAATCTATCTACAAAATCTCTTTCTGTGAGTGAGTGAGTCAGCGAGTGAGTGAGTCAGCGAGTGAGTCAGCGAGTGAGTGAGTCTGTGAGTGAGTGAATGAGTGAGTGAGCCAACTCGGTTTGCGTATCGATGAGGAGTCGGACCCAAGGCAGTGATGCACCAAGTGGAAAATCAGTCGGATCATCAGATCTCCAAACAATATTTATAAATCTGCATATTCCCATATATGGAGTACCCTGATGTCATGAACTGGCCTGGACTCCTTATTTGGCCATGCATCACACGGAACTCCATGTATGGGCATAAAAGGGACACAGACCTGATAAGACCCACACGGGTGACGGGTCGACACAGACAACAGCCATTTCGTAACAGGGTGGGGACTCAACTTGCATCTATATGAAAATCCCATCTACAGTATATGGGAAATGGTGTCATGATGCAATAAAACAAGGGTAAATTGTTTTGATAGTACTACCTGCTCACAGACTTACACACACACACACACACACACACACACACACACACACACACACACACACACACACACACACACACACACACACACACACACACACACACACACACACACACAGACGGACAGGGGTGAAAACATAATCCCCGCCCCCGGCCAGAGATAATTAACCACTTGAACCCCAACTTGCCTTTTCTGGGGGGAACATTGGCCAAAAAATAGCAGATCTACAAGCTCAAAATGCATCGCAAGAGATTTGGTGTAGACGGATAAGTACATTTTTTACTCAAGTCCGTTTCGCTAAGACAAGAGGGTTTAAGTGGTTAACCCTTTCAGACCGAGAACGCATCTGTGTCATTTTAAGATTTCTCTGGGCTATTCAAAAATAGCAGATATACAAGGCTATGAGCTTGTAGATCTGCTATTTTTTTGAAAAATCGTGAAAATGTGTGCAAATCTTTGAATATCTTTTTTTCTGTAGCGCACATTTTTAACTCTGTTACAACTTCTGGGGGTCCCTGGAACAAAATATTTTGAGATGGGGGTCCGCGGCCAAGCTTCATGTAATTTTGGGGGTCCTTGAAAAAGTTTGAGAACCACTGATTATAGAAACATTTACTTATTCATTTTTAAACTAGGATTTAGAGGACATTTGTAGAATCCCCCCAGAAGCAAAGATTTGAGTTAAAAATGTTTGCTTTAAAAAAATATAAATATTCAAAGATTTGCTCAAATTTTCACGATAAAAAAAAAAGAAGCTGCGCTATGAGCTTGTAGATCTGCTATTTTTGAATAGCCAAAGAAATCTAAAAAATACACAGATTCTTTCCCGGTCTTAATGGGTTAAATAAAATGCTAAAAAAAAAATCACATCTCAGCCTCACAGCATGCTGCTACCAGCTCTGCTTTTATAGCTGCCCAGGCTCTAGACCGCTGTGGTAGGTAAGAACAGGGTCGAGACAACACACGCACGCACTTTAGAATGGCATCAAAAGTAGCTGAAAACAGCCAAAAAATGGTGGGCCCTGATCCAGACAAGGCCGAGAACCTTAGGAGTAGACAAAGTGATTTCTTTCGGCGTCATTGCTCATTTTGACACTGCTGCATAAAAACATATTGTACCTGTCTAAAGGTTTATCATTCTGCCGTCCTACCTGCACTTTAACTGTATCTCTATCTCAGCCAGCATTAATACTTTCGCATTATGTCTATTTTCATTATTATCTAGTTATAGCATAGTCGTGCTAGTACAGCAGGGATTCTGCCTGAGCAGTTCAGTGTAGGCACACCGCTGAGGCTGAATAGGTCAGTACCCAGTCAAAATGTCAGAAAAATATACCAATATACCACTGTATGGCACTGTAATATGCAGTTTTTTTTAAGAATGTTTACTTTTCACCATTGCTATGTACACTTATCCCCTGTCAAATATACAGAGATCGACATGACATAGAATGACATATCATCATGTGATAAATATTGTGCTATGGGAATGGCATACCGCTACTCATCAATACCGATACCAGCATTTTAGGCAGTATCGGCGTATTTCCGACGCTGGTATCGGTATCGGAACAACTCTAGATGATGATGACGATGATGAACAACACTGATTCGCGCATGTGTCCCCTGGGGTGCCTCTGATACGCCCATACTGTATATGGGCATATCGCAGGGTTTCTCAAAGTGGGTGCAATGGCACCTACAGTATAAGGTGCCATGATAGTCCAGGGGTGCCGCAGAATACCTTGATAATCATTTTAGATTTTTTCCATATATCACTTCAGTTTAACCACCAAATCTCTTTGTCAAAAATAACGCGATGTGTTGTGAGCTTGTAGATGTTTGACACATGTTCCCCCCAGAGTGGTTAAAGGTAGGGTAAGTGATATTCTTTGTTTAAAACAAAAAGTATTTTGTTAAAAGGTTAAAGCACTATATTCTGATAGTAATCATTGCTATACAGTGTTTGTTCAGTAACAGGAGTCTCCCCGTCTCTCCAGCTCTTTGATAAACAGAAAATACATTTTTCGGTAGGTGTCAAAATCTCAGCCAATCAGGAGAAAGTACCCATTTTTAAGCTTCATTTTTATAGTGTTCCAGTTCCAATTTTGCCTGCTCATTTCTTAGTGTCATCACTTCACATTTCACTTGTTTAATCTATATCCCGATTGAGTTCTCTATCCTGATTGGATACAATCGGAAATGAAACTGAAACTGAAACGAAAATGCATTTTCTGTTTTATAAAGAGCTGGAGAGACAAGGAGACTCCTTTTACTGAACAAACACTCTATAGCAATGAGTACTATCAGAATATAGAGCTATTTAACACTTATTTTAACCAAAGAAAATCACTTACCCTACCTTTAAATGTCAAGCATAAGTTATTTTCAATTTGTCCTAATGGAACCAGATATTCTCTCAAGAATTCCCTGTGATATACTGTGTCTTAGGGGGAAAGATTTAAAGAAAATAAAAGTAAGAACTAGTGAAAACTATAATAACCTTGTTACCAACATTTCACTGCTTGTACCTACGTGAGCAAGTGACAAATACATCCCTACTGATGCTTGATTCTCTCTCTCTCTCTCTCTCTCTCCATCTGTTTCTCCCCCCATCCCCCCATCCTCCCCTCCTCCTCTCCTCTCCCCTCCCCTCCCCTCCTCCTCTCCTCTCCTCTCCTCCTCCTCCTCTCCTCTCCTCTCCTCTCCTCTCCTCTCCTCTCCTCTCCTCTCCTCTCCTCTCCTCTCCTCTCCTCTCCTCTCCTCTCGTCTCGTCTCGTCTCGTCTCGTCTCCTCTCCTCCTCCTCTCCTCTCCTCCTCCTCTCCCCTCCTCTCCTCTCCTCCCCTCCCCTCCCCTCCCCCACGCAGGTACCAGCAGGTGCCGGTGGTGCTGGTGGGGAACAAGGTGGACCTGGAGGGGGAGCGGGAGGTGTCCCCGAGCGAGGGCCAGGCGCTGGCGGAGGACTGGGGCTGCCCCTTCATGGAGACGTCGGCCAAGAGCAAGACCATGGTGGACGAGCTGTTCACCGAGATCGTGCGGCAGATGGACTTCATCCCGCTGCCCGACCGCAGCGAGGCCTGCTGCTCCTCGTGCAGCCTGCAATAGCATGAAGACGGGGGAGGGGAGGGGGGAGGGGGTGCTTCCTTTGTTTTTTTTTTTGTTTTTTTTTGGGGGGGGGGGGTGGGGGGGGTGTACGCATAGACATGTAAAGGTATAGACAGTGGTGGAAAAAGTACTCATATATTTTACTTAAGTAAAAGTATCAATACTGCACAATAGAAATACTCCGTTACAATTAAAAGTCCGGAATTTCAAATTTACTTGAGTAAAAGTACAAAAGTATTGGTATCAAAATGTACTTAAAGTACCAAAAGTAAAAGTACTAAAATGTTTGAAAATAGCAGATCTACAAGCTCACAACGCGTCGTGAACTTGTAGATCGGCTATTTTCAAATAGCCTATGTATAAAATAGGGCTAAAGTGGTTAATGTATGTTTTATAATATCATAATTCATACCTGAAAAGTAACTAAAGTTTTAAAATAATTGTAGTGGAGTAAAAGTACAACATTTGCCTCTGAGATGTAGTGGAGTAGAAGTAAAAATATTGGAAATTGGAAATACTCAAGTAAAGTACAAACACCTCAAAATTGTACTTAAGCACAGTACTTAGTTACTTTCCACCACTGGGTATAGACGCGGCGACGCTTCCTCCGGCTCTGAGGCGGCTGTATCTCGGGTGCCATATTGGAGGGGGCAAGCTTCCGCGTGCGTCACAGAAGGGGGGCACTCGGTATAGGCCAATCGGAGGCAGGTGGGGGGCGGGTCTTTTCGTAACCCAGCCCTTCACCCATTTAAGAGGCAGCCGCGCAGCAACTTGTCAGTTAGACGCGCTGTGATTCTATATCTATGCGTACGCGGGGTGACATCTTTGTTGGCCACTTAAAAAACCCATATGGGTTGAGCGTGGAATGCCTCAGGGCTTTGTGCTAGTTACCAGTGGTGGAAAAAGTGCTATTTGTTTTACTTAAGTAAAAGTATCAATACTGCAATGTAGAAATACTCTGTTACAAGTAAACGTCCGGAATTCAAAGATTGCTTGAGTAAAAGTACAAAAGTATTCAAAATGTACTTAAAGTACCACAAGTAGAAAGTACTCATTATGCAGAATGTCCCGTTTCACAAGTTTTCGAATGTATAAAATGTATAAAAATCATTTGAAAATAGCAGATCTACAAGCTCACAATGCGTCGCATCGCGACGCATTGTGAGCTTGTAGATCGGCTATTTTCAAATGGCCGAAATGTATACAGCCTAGGGCTGAGGTGGGTAATGTATGCTTTGTAATAATAATCAAAATCTACAAAGTAACTAGTTCTCAAGTTTTCAAATAAATGTAGTGGAGTAAAAGTACAATATCTGGATCCGAGATGTCGTGGAGTAGAAGTAAAAGTATTGAAAATTGGAAATACTCAAGTAAAGTACAAATACCTCAAATTGTACTTAAGTATAGCACTCAAGTAAATGCACTTATTTCCACCACTGCTAGTTACTTTTCTATTTCCTGCTATTGTGGGCAAAGCTTTCTCTGAAAGTAGCCAATCGACAAGCTCACGATAGCAGCTCGTCGGCCTGCTATCAGAAAAAGCTTTCCCCACAATACGGACGCCGGGGGTTTAAGTGGTTAATGTTAATTTACAGGACTACTTTGCCCATTTTCAACCTTATCTTCGTATACTTTGGTCCTCGCTAATTCTCATTATAAGATGGCACCGTTTCTGTCTACTCACTCTGCGTCTTAAAGGAGGGCTGTGGGCAGTTCAGAAACCTGCCTACTTACTACCAGTGACATCATCGGTAGACAGGATTGGTCATTTCAAACAAGATTTCAAGCTATGTTTTATTGATGCAAGAACAATGGCTTCTCTTTCAGCATGTTAATCTTACCTGGATGAGAAAGGCTGTAGCTTCTATTTGCTTGGAATCTCCGATCGATGATGTCATTGGTAGGCAGGTTTCTGAACAGTCCACAGCCCACCAATGAGATGAGCAGACCGAAATTTGGCCACCGTATAATGAGCATTTTGTGCGGACCAATTATTTGAAGATAATCTTGGAAATAGGCTAAGTGCTGCTTTAACTAGGAGAGTGTACAAATGCAACCACATGGACCCGTAACTCTCTGAGTTTAAGCACGATGACGCTTTTGGTAGAGGTTTGGGTTGTGTAGTTACCTTGCCGTGATCTAACTCCACATATTGGCGAGATATCTTCAACAGTTGATTTGGTGATTAAAAATGTATAATTCAAAATCTTATCACCATTCACCATTGACTTACAATGCACGGTGAACCAGCTCTCAAAGCCACTCTTTTGGCACATAAACGAACGCAAACAAAGCTGATTTTGACAAGCCTGGTAAACCCCTCCCTCCGGAAATCTCATTTGTATTTGAGATTTCCGGAGGGAAGGGGGTTTACCAGGCTAGATTTTGACAAGATTAACACAAAACCATTTTTCTTTTAAATAAAGATGTCAGCTTCACGTTGATTTTACTATTAGGAAGAAGATTTAGACTGTGGATACGGAATCAGATCTTCAAGTAGTAAAATAAAAATGAATAAGTCACTCTGTCATGGTTTTGTAATGTTACATATTGGCAGAATCAACGTTGCTTGTATTCATTGATGTGCTAAAAAAGTGACCTGTTTCTTAAAGCCACGAGTATAAAAATTGTTCTAATCAGTGGAACTGTTGAATATATCTCACCAATATTTGGAGTTGCATCATGGCAAGGTAACTACACAAGCCAAACCTCTACTAAAGTGTGATTTTGCTTTGAATTAACATTGAAGATTTGACAGAGTACCATGATACATGGCGAAGAGTTATTTTCAAAACACACTCCCTGTGTTTTTTGGGGGGGAAAAGACCATACACCTGCAAGTCAATCATTCCATATCACTAAAATGTAGAGGGTGTGTTTGGGTGAGTGTGTTGTTTGGTACTGTAGTACTTTACATACTGTTTTTGTCAACAACAACGTAGTACTTTACATACTGTTTTTGTCAACAACAACATAAAAAAAAGTGCCATAATTAGTTTTTCCAAATGTCACGGCATTAATCATGTTATCATCATTCCTTCAAACGTTAGACATACGTCTTTTCTGGAATTCTTCCAGTGTAGCTCTTTGGGTTTACTGTACGTTCTGTGGTGGGAAATAAAGCTGCAATCCACAACTTTTATTAGTCATTTTGAGCAATCTGTGTGTGTTAGAGTATGTTAATACAATCAGTGGTGGAAAAAAGTACCCAAATGTTTTACTTAAGTAAAAGTATCAATGCTGCAATGTAGAATTACTCTGTTACAAGTAAAAGTCCGTAATTCAAAATGTACTTGAGTAAAAGTACAAAAGTATTGGTATCAAAATGTACATAAAGTACCAAAACTAAAAGTACCAAAATGTTTGAGAATAGCAGAGCGGCTATTTTCAAATAGCCTAGGCTAAAGTGGTTAATTTATGTTTTATAATGTAATAATTGCAAAGTAACTAGTAACTTAAGTTTTCAAATAATTGTAGTGGAGTAAAAGTACAATATTGTCCTCTGAGATGTAGTGGAGTAGACGTAAAAGTATAGACAATTGGAAATACTCCAGTAAAGTAAAAGTACCTCAAAATTGTACTTAAGTACAGTGCTTGAGTAAATGCACTTAGTTACTTTACACCACCGAATACAATATAACTAACACAAAACTTGTGAGTGGTTGTATTTGGTCTCCCTGCTCTTCTATTGAGACATTTAGATCCGGTATAGGACCACTACTGGTTGGTATTGCATGAAGGTCAAAAAAGCCTAAATGAGCTTGTGCGGCTCGATTTCCGGGGTATAGGGCAATAGGCTCTATTCACAGCAGCCATATTATCACTTCCTTCCCAGGTGTTACCAATGATACTAATGAAGGCTCTGTTCCATTTAGTGTAGCACAGTGGTTTCCACGACCCCCATAACTCTGAGAGTGTACAAATGGAACCAAATGGACCCGTATTTGTACACTCTCAGAGTTACACACCTGGAAGGGGCCATTTGGAAGGTTTCCAGTGAGCCAACATGCACAATATCAGCACCCTGACTCTGTTTGACCAGAATGGAACAGAGCCTTCATTAGTATCATTGGTAACACCTGTGAATGTCTTCATAATATGACTGCTGTGAATAGAGCCTATAAAAGTTACGGATTGCAGCTTTCAAATGAAACAATGTCGGCCTGAAACTGACAGTAGCTCCAACTCTGCTGAGTTTGGCCAAAGCCATTTTGAAACACACCTGACCAAGAAAGCCACAGTGTTTACTACGTGACTTTTTTCCTTTTTCTCTTTTTCCTTGAGCATTCACTCTTGCCTGTCTGGTTTTTCAAGCAGGGAGTTGCACTTTTCAGACATTTTCTTTGTTTTTTTAAATAGATTACCTTGTCTTGCCAGACAAGACATTATTATTAATCAAATAGCAGAGAATATTTCAAAGGATGTCATATCAGACCAGTGGTGGTGGTCTGGCACTCTTGGCGCCCTCCTGCTGCGGAGAAGGGGAAGTGGTGTTGGACGAGCGGAGGACGTTTGTGGAACTGCAGGCCAAAGTCACTGACTAGAATGTGGAACATGAGAATGCATTGTTGTGCTCTTTAGATAAACTCTTTAACCCGAGACCGGGAACACATCTGTGTGTCATTTTTAGATTTCTTTGGGCTATTCAAAAATAGCAGAAATACAAGCTCATAGCGCGGCTACGCGCTTTTAGATCTGCTATTTTTGAAAAATCGGGAAACTTTGTGCAAATCTTTGAATATATATGATTATATTTTCAAAGCGAACATTTTTCAACTCAAGTCTTTGCTTCTGGGGGGTCCCTGGAACAACATATTTTGAGATGGGGGTCCGCGGCCAAATACATATCATTTTGGGGGGTCCTTGACATGAGAAAAGTAAAGCAAAGATTTGAGTAACAAATGTTCGCTTGAAAATATATATATTCAAAGATTTGCACAAATGTTCACGTTTATTTCTTTTTTTTAGCAGATCTACAAGCTCATTGCGCGACACTCGTGCCGTGCTGTGAGCTTGTAGATCTGCTATTTTTCAATAGCCCAAAGAAATCTTTAAATGACACAGATGCGTTCCCGGTCTAAATGGGTTTAGGGGGGGAAAAAACACTTTGAAATGCTCATGGCAGAAGATGTGTGCATGTTTGGTCTACGTTGTTCCGGCACAATGAGAACAATCCAGCTCACACAAATCAGTCAACCTATCAACCAACCAAAACCTGTCAATCAGTGTGTCAGTCAGTCTCAGTCAATCAATAGGCTCTATGCACAGCAGCCGTATTAAAAGGACATGATTGGGCCTTTTCCTTACTTCCTTCACAGGTGTTACCAATGACACTAATGAAGGCTCTGTTCCATTTCTTGTAGCACAGTGGTTCTCAAACTTTTACATTTCAAGGACACCTCTGAGAGTTTAGCTCTGAGAGTGTACAAATGGAACCAAATGGACCTACGGGTCCATTTGGTTCCATTTGTACACTCTCAGAGTTACACATCCGTAAGGGGCCATTTGGAACCCCCTCAAAGAACCATGAGGGTCCCTGGACCACACTTTGAGACCCACTCGTGTTTCCAGTGAGCCAACATGCACAACATCAGCACCCTGACTGTGTTAGACCAGAATGGAACAGAGCCTTGATTAGTATTATTGGTAACACCTGTGAAGGAAGTAAGAAGAGGCCCAATTTCTTTCCAATATGGCCGCTGTGCATAGAGCCTATTAATTAATCAATCAGTCAGTCAGCCAAGTCAATTAATGCAGTGGTTCTCAACGTGGGGTCCGGGGACCTCCAGGGGGTCCCCAGCAAAAATGTGGAACGGGTTGAACAATTGTTCTTTGGCTGTTTGTCGGAATGCGATGCCAAATATTCTCTTATGGGGGGTCCCTGGAGCAAAATCTTTTCAGATGGGTGGACAAGGCCAAATGCATATCAGTTTGGGAGTCCTTGACATGAGAATGTTTAGGAACCACTGAATTAATGGAACAATGTACCGGACACTATAATTGCATCATGATTACAATGCAGACAAATGAGAATGCCTTGCTCTGATGTATGTTATCAAACAGGCTGAATAATTTTCTATGTACAGCTTATGTATCTACGACCACTTGAGCTATGCTAGTGGCCGAATAGTCAGGAACACTTATTATTTTCAACAATAATAAATCTTTATTGCACAAAATGCGTTTGTCTTTCGTCTTTGTTTCCTGTGAACGATACGGAATGGTTTAGCTCAGTGGGTATAGAGCCTTGGACGACGAGGTCATGGGTTCGATACCGGGTGTGGCAAGTCGTGCGGTGAGGTGACGGGTGTTGCGCTCCACCTCAGCAATCCATGTTCCAGGGGTCTATACATTGTGAAATAAAGATGGACTCCCGCGCTCTGACTGGTACCGACAACAAGCCTCTCAGACCAAATTACTTACTTCATACGTGGGCAACTGGCGGCCCGGGGGCCACATGCGGCCCCCGCCTTCACTTAATGCGGCCCACAGGTTAATATGGGAATACTGATACATTATTGATTTCAGCTGTTACAATTCCAAACATGCAAACATGACCCACTTTAATTACTTCAGTCTATATTAGTAGCTTAATGACAAGTATTAAAATTCTATTGTCTTTTTTATGTCCAATGTATTGGTATTTAAGTTCATAAAGTTAAGTACATAAACATTATGCACATAACACAACATAAGTATTAATTAAACTAAATGCATTTGAATTTAAATAAAAAAGTTACTTTTCAGGATTCCAATTCAAAAATAGCCGATACAAGCTCAAAACGCGTCGCAATAAGTTCATCTAGCAGGACACAAGCATGTATACATAAAATGTTATGAACAAAAAAACAGGCAATAATTTGAATACAGAGGAGATATTTTAAAAAAAATGTAATTAGCGCACATGAATTGCTTGGAACAGACATCATCTTGAATCATTTATACCACATGTCATATAGTATTTCTGAATATTTTCACCATATGTAAAGTAAAATTATTTGTTTACCAACATTGAGACTGGACGCACAGGTGATTGTTTCATGCAATCAATTCCCAACATATTGTTTCGGGGTGCGCTGGTTTCAATTCATTCAACCTCCTTGTGTTGGCTAGTGAGGCGCGTCCATGACAGCATGGGTTTCATTTGGTGCCGACCTGCGCGCGCATACTGGTTCTTATCGCCAGAGTGTCAGAAAAAGAAAATTGGATGACATATAAGACTATTTAGTTTACATGCAAGAGAAAATTGTGGCGCCCCGTTGTGAGCTTGTCGATCGGCTATTTTCAGTCGAAAGCTTTCCCGACAATAACAGAAAACAGAAAAGACACTGTATAGAGCTCTGAGAGCTCTATATAGTCAACCATACAGGATTTTAAAAACTACTGTATGTCACTGTTTTGGGCATTATCTTCAACACTTGGCGAAAGGGCCTTTCTGTGTGGAGGTTTACATGTTCTCCCTGGTGCGTTATTATGGATCCCACGCCAGGTCTTGGCCAACCCGCTGTGATTGGTCAGTAGTCGCTGTGATTGACAGTTCTCGTTTTTGCAACTATGCCTATACCTAACCTTAACCCTAACCCTAACCTCAGTAAAACTATGCCTAAACCTAACCCTAACCCTAACCTCAGTAAGACTATGCCTAAACCTAACCCTAACCCTAACCTCAGTAAGACTATGCCTAAACCTAACCCTAACCCTAACCTCAGTAAAACTATGCCTAAACCTAACCCTAACCCTAACCTCAGTAAGACTATGCCTGAACCTAACCTTAACCCTAACCTGAGTAAAACTATGCCTGCCAGGGAGCCAATCAGATAGGTAAGGCGGGTCTATATCCTGGAGCGTTGGTGGGATCCATAATCAGGCCTCCCTGGTACCCTCACAAAAACATGCAGTAATCCTGGTCTCTATACTGCCTCCCCCTTGATAGCCAGGGCGCCTCATGGAGGGGAAAGGAACTGGTTGGAATAACGTGTTCCTTCCACGCGCTACGTCCTACCGGGGAAACTCCCCCCTGTCAGGTGATAAGAAGGTCAGTTGGCTCTCATGCATTGAAGGAGGCATGAGCTCGGCTCTGCATGGGCTCCCTAGGCTGGCAGGGGGAGTGTAGCGCCCAGGATCAATTGCCACTGGGTGAAAAAGGGTTGCAAAATCGTGGGATTAAAAAAAAATATAACAATCTTCAACACGTGACGCGATGTTGTGAGCTTGTAGATCTGCTGTTTTCATTATTTGACCTACACAGCAAAGTTTATATATAGGGCTCCAGTGGTTCAACAGTCAGTTAGTGCATATTATTTATTTGTCAGGTACTGTATGTACATATAACTAAAATCCATACAGTGAATATAAACTAAATATAATAAATGTGTGAATAAATGAATTTAAAATAGTAATAATAATATAGTAATAATAATAATAATAATAATATAATATAATATAATATAATATAATATAATATAATATAATATAATATAATATAATATAATATAATATAATATAATAATAATATAATATAATAAGGGTAATAATAATAATAATAATAATAATAATGATAATAATAATAATAATAATAATAATAATAATAATAATAATAATAGTAATAATAATAATCAAACAGATGCCTTATACCCAGGGGACATGCTCGGTTCCAGGCTGTGTGTGCAAACAGCTTGCATGTGAGCATCGTTAGTCAACAGTATTCTAGATCTATCATCTGCAGGAGATGATTTATGATGTTTGTTTCTTTCTTTGGCCACTGTTCTGCTGCTTCTATTAGTGCCAACACTTACTGCTGATTCCATGGGCCCACAGATATCAAAGCAACATTTGTCACATTCTGGGCTCCATTAGAAGCCATTAGAGGATGCTGTTTGTAGAGCATGTAAATCTTTCAAAAATAAAAAGGGAATATGATGTTGAATTCCGGGCAGTTTTCACTTAAGTAAAAGTATCATTACCACAATGTAGAAATATGCTACATGTAAAAGTCCAGAATTCTAAATTTACTTGAGTAAAAGTACAAAAGTATTGGTATCAAAATGTACTTAAAGTACCAAAAGTAGAAAGTACGTACTCATTATGCAGAATGTCCCATTTCAAAATGTATATAGGGCTGAAGTGGTGAATGTATATGTTTTGTAATAATCAAATCAAAATCTACAAAGTAACTACTAACTAAAGTTTTCAAATAATTGTAGTGGAGTGAAAGTATAATATTTGACTCTGAGATGTATGGAGTAGAAGTAAAAGTACTGAAAATTGGAAATACTCAAGTAAAGTACAAATACTTCAAAATTGTACTTAAGTACGGTACTTGAGAAAATGTAGACCTACTTATTACTTTACAGTACACCACTGAATAAAAAGGAATATAATGTTGGATTCCTGGCAGTTTTCAGGGGAAATATTTTTTCACTCTTAATGGAAATTAGACTTCTGAGGTAAATCACAGTCCGACAGATGGCAGGTCTTAGCCTTGATGCCAACATTAAATATAAGAAGAACATGTTATTATTGTCTCTAAAATAAAGCCATTGTTAATTGTGACTTGTCTAATGTTACTTCATGTTGAGATGACAGGCATTGCTGTCAACAGGACAACAGCGACATCTGCTGTCATGTGTTGGAATAAAGATGTATTCTAGTAGGCTACTGGTTTGGGGTTTGGGGTCCTTGAGGGGGTTCCAGGGGGTCCCCAGAGGTCCTTAGGGAGGTTCCAGGGGGTCCCCAGCTTTGATAGTTGGGAACTGAATTTATAAGGGAAACAAATGAACCTGTTCCCTTTGTACACTCAGAGTTTAAATTACACTGAGGGTTTTACAGTGTAGATAGGGACCCAGAGATAAAAAATGAATACATAAATAAAATAAAAAATAAAAATAAAAGAAACAAAATAAAAACAATAAAAATAACATAAAATAAAATAAACAGAATAAAAATAATAATAATATTAAACGATAAACAGGGGTCCTTTATTAAAAAGTGTGACTATTCTAATGTAGCTACATTGCTACAATGACTTTAAGTATAGAAAAGCGCTAACCCAATTATTATTATTATTTTTATTATTCATATTCATATTCATATTCATATTATTATTATTACCCTTATTATTACTACTACTACCACTACCACTCAGTGGTGGAAAGTAACTAAGTACATGTACTTAAGTACAATTTTGAGGTATCTGTACTTTACTTGAGTATTTCCAATTTTCTGTACTTTTACTTCTACTCCACTACATCTCAGAGGCAAATATTGTACTTTTACTCCACTACAATTATTTGAAAACTTTAGTTACTAGTTACATTGCAGATATATATGATGATATAATGAAACATACATTTAGCCCTATTTTTATAACGAGGCTATTTGAAAATAGCAGATCTACATCGCGACGCGTTGTGAGCTTGTAGTCGTGAGCTTTTTCCACCACTGCTACCACTACACGCGGAACACTTGAACACGTCTCTCAATTCCTACCCGGACGTACATCACAGCAGCACAGTGCAGAGACATGGCGTCCTTCAGTGGACAGTAGTGTGTAGTGGTTGTGTAGTGTGTCGTTGTGAGGTTGTTCATGTGACATAATAATCCATAATGACGTGCAGGACCATGTGTCAAGTTCTCCAGAGGCGTAAGTAACATTTAGTTGAATAAAAACCCTTTATTTTATAACATTATAATATGGAGCAGTGGGTTAGCAGCTAACAGCTAGCTCCTCCTCTGACAGACAGACAGAGAGAGGGTTGTCCTGCGACCTTTCTGTGTGTGTGTGTGTGTGTGTGTGTGTGTGTGTGTGTCCAACACTGTTAAATGATACGTAACGTACTCATTATGCAGAATGTCCCATTTCAAGTTTTCAAATGTATACAAATCTTTAGGAAATAGCAGATCTACAAGCTCACAATGCCGTGAGCTTGTATGTCTACAGGGCTGAAGTGGGTAATGTGTGTTTTGTAATAATAATTCAAATCTAGTATCTAGTTAGTATCAAATAATTGTAGTGGAGTAAAAGTACAATATTTGCCTTGTGGAGTAAAAGTATAGACAACTGGAAATACTCAAGTAAAGTACAAATACCTCAAAATTGAACTTAAGTACATAGTTACTTTCCACCTCTGGTTTTGATTGTCGCTTGTTGAAAACAAGAGACAGTTATTCCCTAGTCTTGGATCAAGACTATCGTAGATGTATTTCATCGAGTCTGTGCAAATGTCAAAATCGATCAAATACATCTATGACAGTCATTTATTGGGGCTAGTTCTTCCTGTGACTCTTGTCTATTATACATTTTATTTAAAAAAAAAGCCTGTTTGATTAAACATATGTCACGTACACCTATTCAGCCCTTAAATGTAAAATAAACACATACATTCCGATTTATGGGAGTTCAGTCGTATTCATTAAAATAAACTCTGGATTGCAGCTTTAATTTAACTGTAATTCAATTCACTTGAAATGATTGCACTGCATTATAATTATCTTGTGTTTGCCATTCCTCTTTTTTCCATGAGGACATCAGCCAGGCTGAGCCTTCCCATGCCTTCCGGTGCCAAAGTTCCTCAACTGACATTGTGGGCTGCTTTGGTGCATTTGACAAAAATATTCTGCAGTTACTGCCACCCTAGTAGTTGGAAAAGACGTAGTGCAGCTTTAATAGCCCTAATGGTGGCACTACAGCAACGGTATCAAGTTTACAACTTTGGGAATTCATAACAATTCATCCATGCATGTTGTCACTTTGCGACCTCCCCCAAAATGTAGCCGCAAACAACTCTTGGATGCTATTTTTAATATCTGGCATGACAGCCCATACAAACAGAAGTCTGTTCTGATTGTATTAAACAACGTTAAACTAACAAACATTGCAGCTGCTTGGATTATCCTCTTTGTATCTTGCCAAAGATACAAAGTTTTTGTTTCATAAAAATCCACCGTAGACATGTTATGAGCTACTTTCTGTCAAATTCTGTGCTGGTGATGGTTTTTTCTAAGTGTTAGTTTGGAAGTATAAAGGTAGGACAGTGTGTGCCTACTGCCAACGAAAAAATTGCAAAATAGTTCCATAGTTTTATTTATTCACCAACAACAAGCAGGCCATGTGTCGGAATGAAAAAACCTTAATTCATAGGTTTGGACGAATGGTTACTATACTGGTTTATGTACTAGTATTTCATTATGCATCCTCCTCTCGCTCTCCAGGCCTGGCGTCCAGTGCCACCGCCCTTCGGCCCTCCACAGCGGAGGCACGCGGCCATCGCGACGCCGTCTTCTCCAGAGAGCAGGCCAGGCAGCGGGCCCTGTATCCCCGCGTCGAGAAGATCGAGGTGTCCCTGCAAGGCGCCGGGCTCCAGGGCACCCTGATGCTCATGAACAAAGGGCTGTCCACCCCGCTCAGCTGTGCCAGACGTGAGTACAGACATTCTTCAATTAAAGGAGAGAGCCAGACCAAAATACATGTGGATTGTATCTGCCTATAATCAAGTCACCAACATACCTGATGCGGTTGACTTTTTTCATAGAAGCCCCTGTTCTCCATTCTGCAGACCCCTCCCACAGCTAGAATGTAGCCTAACGCTTATTCGGCTATTTTCGTCGCTCCAAACGTCTTCTTTTTTTCACTAATCGTCTCCATGTAGTGTCCTGGCAGCGAACAGCCTTTTTGCATGTAGTTGAAGCGCAGGGGGGCGGGTGGGGAGAGAGTCAGCGCACTGAAGTCAAGGCACCACAGACTACTGTGTTGTTGACAGACAACGGATGCACGCTTATGAGAAACAATAAAAATAAAACCTGGCAAAAAAGGCTACTATAGGCTACAGTGAAGTCGGACTGAATAACTGAAACGTTTTTTCTTTTTTTAGCTCACTTGCTTATCTGGCACAGTAGTTGTGGATTAGCAAACTGGACATTAATGTTTACTTTTCGCATGCGAATTACTGGACATTTAGACTGAATGTTTCCTTTATCCTCATCTTGCGCTAATGCACGCAACTGTTTTGCTGACTCTCTCCCTACCCGCCCCCCCCCCCCCCCCCCCGCCCCCTTGCGCTTCAACTACATGCAAAAAGGCAGTTCGCGTCCTGGCACTCACACATGCACTGTTTGTCACTTATGTGGGGAGGGGGAGCGCTCCACACGAAATCTCGCGAGAGTTTTGAGCGACGAAAATAGACAAATTAGCGTTATGCTCTAGGCTCCATTCTAGCTGTGGGAGGGGTCTGCAGAATGGAGAACAGGCGCTTCTCTGAAAAAGGTCAACTGCATCAGGTATGTTGGTGACTGATCATATAGGCAGATACAATCCACATGTATTTTGGTCTGGCTCTCTCCTCTAATAAGGGGTTACATTTGTGGAAAAAATGTGGCACGCCCTATCAAAAGTCGTAAAGGAGTGTGAATCCCTACTCTCCTTCAAAACCGCTCTAAAAGAGCACTTACAGGTGGCTGCAATTCGAAACTGGCCCCTGTCAAAGTCTACCCCCTCCAACTTTTTACTGTACATATTTGTGTTTCTGTTTTCAAACTGTTTATATGCTGTTTTGCATAGTAATGTATTTGTGTCTGTTATTAATGTTTCGATGAATTGAGTACAAAGGACCCCAATGGAAACAAGCATTAGGCTTTCTTGGGTTTAAAATCCTCTTAGCAGACCTTGCACTGTACTTTCCTAATAAAGTATTCAATCAATCAAAAACACACATTCTTAACATATTAAATGTTAAGATTGTGTGTTTTTGATTGAAGAAAAAACAAACCTAACTAAGAAACCAAACATGAGAACGAGTGACCAAGATATGTCTGGATGGAAGCCGTATCTTGGTCAGTCGCTAGCATCATTAGAGAGAGGAGTTGGCAAGGGTCAGTCTCTGCTGTGTGTGTGTGTGTGTGTGAACATATCCCCTGTGTTTCCCTCAGACCTGACAGAGTACCATGTGACCAACTCGGCTCTGGCACTAGTGGACGGAGAGCCCTGGCCTCTTCACCAGCCCCTCACCCGCTCCTGCACCCTGTCCCTGCTCACCTTCAAGGATACTGACCCGACGCTGGTCAACCAGGTACTGAACAAGGTTTTTATTTGTATTTCGATTTGACTTTTTATTTGACATTTCAGTTCAGTGCTTAGATTAATATGAGTGATTATATAATAAGCTCAGAAAATGAGTGATGATTGCAGAACTACAAGCTCACACTTGTAAGCCTGTATATCGGCTCTTTTAACTATTCGTTTTTAAAGGTTTTTGACCAATATAAATGAGCCTTTTTTTTGTAAACATGTGTTTATTAAACACATAACACTTGTTTAATTCGTAGGCTACAGCAGCCTAACTAACGAGGCTGACGTTTGACAAATTAGAATGTCAGACTGAGCTCTCCGTCCCGATGCCAAATAATAATAGTAACAACACAACACGTTCAACAATATGTAGCTATATGGCCTCATATAAACTTTAATAACATCTTACGGAGCGTTTGGTAACCTCAGCGAGGTGCTGGCCTCGCCCTAAAACACGGTCGCCCCGGATCAAATCCGGCGGCCGCCAGGTACTCCTACATGTTAGCCTGGTAAACCCTCCCTCCGGAAATCTCATTTCCATTTGATTTCAGGAGTGAGTCTGGCCTGATCGCCCATTCTGCAATGTTGGCTGTGGGCTGGAGTTGGGCGGGAGTAATACCGTTGACTGACAACCCCTTCAGCCAATGATCGTTTTTCCCCTTCAGCCAATCAGCAGTTCACCAGACCAATGTGACGCAACGGGACTTTTGAGACGGCCATGCCCAAAATAGGTTGCCTTATTCGGATACATGTGTGTCACTGCCCGCCCCGGCCGGTTCTCTGAATTTTTATTTGTAAATAGGCTCTGTCATGATTAATTTACCACATATATGAAGCTAAACAACTAAATTCTATCCAAACGATATCTTATAAGTAAATTCCGTGCCTCAAAATAGAAGTTTGAGAGCTTTTTGAAGTAAAAAAACAGCGGAGAAAATAGCGGACAGAAAAGATGGCTGCCGTTCGTGTTTTGTCGGCTGCATTCAGGCTGCACTCAGTGCCATTCGGGCTCACTCGAACTCGCCACCTGATTGGCCAACTGTCGCTGTCAATCACAGAACGATGTGCGACGACGCTGATAGGGTCGTCCGCTTGGTGTACACAGCCAATATTACAGAATGGGCGATCAGGCCAGACTCACTCCTGAAATCAAATGGAAATGAGATTTCCGGAGGGAGGGTTTACCAGGCTACCTACATGTAAGCTTGTTAAAGAAAAATGGGGGCGAGTGTACAGTGTTTTGGGACGATCGTTCCGATTACCTCATTCTACGTTCTTCACTCTCTCGTGGTGCTGTCATTGTTTGGCGACAGGGCACGGTGTATTCTGAAAATGTCATCAGCTCACGAAAGCCTTTCCCCTCGACAACGCTGATAGTAGGCTTAATATCTCAGGCTCTCAGATGTCAATTCGGTGATCTATTCTGCCCACTGGTCATCAGCAATGGCAAGGTTTCACGGTGAAGTCTGCCATTCTGTTTTGCTTGGGTGAAGGGGCTTTTGGGACCGGGTGTCTCGCTTTAATGTGATTTGACATCACTGATGTTGACGACGAGTGATATGCATACTTTGTGGTGCACAATTTGCATGGCACTGTTTTATCCCACGCCTCACACTTACACGAGCCCCATAGAGTTGAGCCCGCTTGGAAATGGCAGCATGAAAGCACGCACAAGCAGGACTAGCGAACGCGCACACGACCATGCAGACTGGACAAACACAGACAGGTCTTTTTTCTTTTTTTTGTGCGATTTTTTGATTTCTATTTTTTGAGATGAGCATGAGTCGAAAATCAACTGTGGCTTCTTTCACACTTTTTCAATTTAGATCAGTTCACTATTTGATAGGGGTGTGCTGATATATATATATATATTTTTTTACAATAATAATGATCAGGCATGCAAACACCCCCGAGGTGAAAAGGGTGACAACATGTTGTTTTTTTTCGGGTCAGGTGTCACACTATTGCCCTATTTGGATTCAAAACGGCTATTGTAGCTGAAAAGCTACAAGTTTGCATGTCTGAATAATGCAAAACAGAAATATTTGTTTGCATTTGCTTCCCCTCCCCCCATATATTTTCATAATAAAAAGTGCCATATATCGTATCGTATCGATGTCGTGAGCCCAATATCGTATCGTATCGTTTCATGAAATCGGCACACCCCTACTATTTGAACAACAAACGTGCTCTGAAATGAAGTCCTGGTAGCTTGGTCCAGAACGTCGATGTGAATACAGTCGTGCCTCTTGTCATCAAAGAATCGATTTAGAGACTATAGAAGAATTATACAGCTTACTTAATTATTATGCTTAATTATGCTGAATCAATTCTCTCCCCCCACTCCTAGTAGATTGTCTTGTCTTGTGTCAGTGTTGACTTTCCATCCAATATCTGTCTGTCTGTCTGTCTGACTTTTGAAACAAAGGGCAGCAATATTTCAATGTTTCGCATTCACTTATAAGCATTGGTGTAAAGTAATTAAGTACATTTACACAAGTTCTGTACTTAAGTACAGTTTTGAGGTACTTTTACCTTACTGGAGTATTTCCAATTGTCTATGCAAATATTGTACTTTTACTCCACTACAATTATTTGATAACTTTAGTTACTTTGCAGATATAAATGATTACGTTATAAAACATACATTAACCACTTCAGCCCTATTTTATACATAGGCTATTTGAAAATAGCCGATCTACAAGCTATTTTCAAACATTGTAATACTTTTACCTTTGGTACTTTAAGTAAATTTTTATGCCAATACTTTTGTACTTTTACTCAAGTAAACTTTGAATTCCGGACTTTTAATTCTAACAGAGCACTTCTACATTGCAGTATTGATACTTTTACTTAAGTAAAACATTTTCCACCACTGCTTATATGGTATAAAACCTTTGGGACAAAAGGCAGGACATTCTACAGATGTACTTAAAATTGTGCACAAATAGCAGTTCTTCAAATGTTTTCTCTCTCTCTCTCTCTCTCTCTCTCTCTCTCTCTCTGTGTCTGTGTCTCTCTCTCAGGCATATTGGCGGTCGTGTGCGGCGCTGTTGGGTCAGGTTCTTGAGACGGCCTTCAAAGATGACTTTGCGGTGGAGCTGGTGTCCACGCCAGAGGTTCCTGGTAAGGAGCAGAATGTGGTGCCGGGTTCCGTACCGACTGTGTGTTTCAATGTGTCGGCGTTGTGTGAAATGTTCCGTCCTGTCCGTCTGTGTCTCCGCAGTGACCTCTGGAGCCTTCTGCTGCGATGTGGTGATGGACCCCCAGCTGGACTCATGGAGCCCCTCTGAGGTGTGTGTGTGTGTGTGTGTGTGTGTGTGTGTGTGTGTGTGTGTGTGTGTGTGTGTGTGTGTGAGTGTGAGAGAGAGAACATGACATTATCTTGAGTGCATGTTTTGTATTGTCAATGTTTATGTTCACTGGGGAAGTTTGTCTCCAGGAGAATGAATTATTCACTATGTTAGCAAGAGAGTGGCTGCCTGACTGAATATCAGGACTTTCGGTTACTATTGGCTGCCAGGCTTCATAATTGCTGATACTGATGTCTTTATGGTTGATATTATATCGGATCCCATAGCTTGCGGGTATCGCGACTGCAGCTCATTCAGCGAAAATGCTAATAAACCGCTTAAATTGGGGAAAAGTGAAGAATCGTCTTCCTTACTCCTTTCACATGCCAGTAGTCAATGCCCATGTGCAATTTCACATCAATTAGTCAACCCACTGAGGAGAACAATTGATAAGGACAGAGTTTTCCTGGCAAGCCTGTTTGGGACATGTCATTATTACATACATAAAAAACATTTCGAAATCAGATCTACAATCTCACAACTTATCGCGATGCGGCTCATAATTTGAAATCTGTCGTGCTCTTAACTATTATACATTGTTGCTGTCAGGCCAACACCTTGTATCTCCATATTTCAACTTTTTATATTTTCCCATAAATGAATGCCCTGCTTCATCATGCTACACTACAGTGTCTCCCAAAAGTAGAACAAAATGCTGATCTACAAGCTCGCTTGTAGATTGGCTATATTCAAAGTGTGGGGGGGGGGTTTAGGTGTGTCAGTGGGTTTTCAAAATCAACCAATGACAAGTATTATCGCGCTCGGGTGGAGCAGTGGTAAAGTCACTGCCCCACCACCACAGAGGTTGTGGGTTTGAATCCACCGTGGTGCAACCGGTTATGTCGGGCGTCTATGCGAACACAATTGGCCCCGTGTTCGGGGGGGAAGCCGGGCGGGGAGGGTGATATCGGTCGTCGCATGTACTCCTACGGGCTGGGGCAGCACCTGTCAACGGGTAGTGTGGGGCGGGAGGAGTAAGACGAAGGCTCTACGTCCTCCCGGTGGGGGCTCCTCTCTGGCAGGTGAGTCAGTAGGATACGACAGCAGTGACGACACAGAAATGTGGGTGAGGAATCAATTAGCATAACGACTAAATTGGGGAGAAAAAGGGGAACAACATAATTGGCTACTCAAATTTTTTTTTTTAAAGTATTATCAAGAAATTGATTAAATGATATCGGATCCATTGGAAAACAATTTGTTTTGTCCATTTCCTGAAAAGTAACAGTGTAGAGTCTAGAGCAGGGGTCTTCAACGTTTTCAGCCCAAGGACCCCCTAGCTGAGAGAGAGATGAAGCAGGGACCCCCTCTATATTGTATAAAATTGAGTTTCAGATGAAACTTTGTTTGTGTACTTGGTCTGCTCTTTTTTCCCTCTACACCTATACCTCTTTACCAAAAAATAGCCGATCTACAAGCTCCAGCTGCGAGGCGTTGGGAGCTTGTAGATCTGCTATTTTTTGGCTAAAGTTCTCTTCGGGAAATAGGGATGCTAGGGTTCAAGTTGAGGAAAAAAATGACATATCACGCAAAGAGTTTGGCGGACCCCCTGTAGTAACTCTGAGGACCCCCTGGGGGTCCCGGACCCCCTGTTGAAGACCCCCTGGTCTAGAGCGATATTTGATGGTTGTGCTTGTCCACAGGACACCCTGCGCGCTCTGACCCGAGGCGCCCACCAGCTGATCCACCAGAACCTGGCCTGGGAGCCTCTGGAAGTGACGCCCCCCGTGGCCCTGGAGGTCTTCTCTCACAGCAGGTATATTGATAGCGAAATGATGTGTGTACAACATTGAGACGCGAGAGAACATTTCATTGAGAACGGATCCCCACACCTGTTGTTTTGAGGAGCGCTGGTTTCGGTTCATTCAACGTCCTGTGTGTGTGTAGGCTGGTGAGGCTCTCCCCTAGCGAGACGCTAGGAGAGTGAAGCCCCATTGAGACATTGCCATGCCACGGTGTCGCATGCGAAAATATCGCTGCGTCGCGGATGCGACGTGCTGTAGGTCTGCTATTCTCTGTCGTTCTCTGCGCGCGACGGAGCATAAATTAGGCTTGAATGCTCCCTAGGTGAGCAGTTCCGGGTTCGTGGAGTGTACGTGGCGCGTATCACAGCGACTGGAGGCAGGGTTTTAAGGACTACTCGTTTGAGAATCGCTATTGTTTACACTTCACAGAAATGAAGGAAGTGTTTAATTGAAGAGGGAGGGTTCACGGTAAACATAAGCCTAAGCCTTCTTCCTCCGCAATGGGAGGAAAACTGCAGCTGAAAGTTTGATGGAATGCATTTTTACTCATATGAGTGCAGAGAAACCACTTTTCCTGTGTCTTATGAGCGGTCGCGTTCTTTTAAAGGGCAAGACCACTTTGGTAGAGGTTTGGGTTGTGTAATTTCCTTGCATGATGTAACTCCAAAGGTGGTCAAGAAATGAAAAATAATTGCTCCATTAATTAGAAATTGATAATTCAAAATATGCTCCTCATTGACTTACATTGTACGGTAAAACAGCTCTCAAAGTCACTCTTTTAGCCCGGAAACAAACACAAACAAAGCTGATTCAGACAATATGGAACATCACCAAACCCAGTACTGTTTGTTTTTTTAATAAAAATGTGAACTTCCTGATGATTTTACGATTTGAAGATCCGGATCCGCCGATCCAGTCTGGGTTTTCTTTCTAATAAAAATGGCAACATCAACAGTAAGTTAACATTTGTATCAAAACAAGATATGACAAGTCATAATATAGCCGCCAGTGGCAGGCTTTTTTTGCCCCAATACAGTCTATCACAGTAGAACCGAAATAGCAGAAAATGACTACATTACCCATGAGGCATTCTGAACGTACAACGTGTCCCCCTCTACCATTAAGTTACAGTGTCCAAGTTACACAAAATACACCAAAATAATACTTTTCAATGGACTACTTGGGTAGCACTGATAACAATAACCACAGTAAGGTTCATAAAGTTTGTAGATGAGATGTTTACATTGTTAGTTCAGTCACGGTGACGACGTTAGCATTAACGTTAGCCGCATGCTAACGCTAAACGTCCGTTAGCTTAGCAACACGCTAACGGCTCATATTAAGTTGGTTTGGCTAATAATCATTAATCCCAACTAATGCCAACACAGTAATGGATGTAAACGTTCACAGACATGCTTTGGACATTATTATCAGGTTGCATTATGAACCAGCAGTTACACAATACAAGTAGCAGGCCATGCTAGCAGCTAACAACATACCAAGGCGGGTGCTGTAAACGACGGCCGTCCATTGGCTAGGAAGGCCGTCCATTGGCTTTAAAGTAGTGTCTCCCCATTGGCTGTGAAGTAGTGAAGGACAGCCAGGACAGCCAATAGCAAAAAAAGTGTTGAATACATGTCGGAAATCTGTCGGGTCAGAGTCAGAGTGAATACAGAGCCGCGCTTTCAGCTGGCGGCTAAAAACAAACAGTACTGGGTTTGATGATGTTCTATATTGTCTGAATCAACTTTGTTTACGTTCGTTTACATGCTAAAAGAGCGACTTTGAGAGCTGTTTTACTGTACAATGTAAGTCAATGAAGAGCATATTTTGAATGATCAATTTCTTATCAATGGAGCAATTATTTTTGATTTCTTGCCCACCTTTGGAGTTACATCATGGCAAGGTAACTACACAACCCAAACCTCTACCAAAGTGGTCTTGCCCTTTAAAGCCAGCACACTGGCTGCTATCAGTGTAGCGACTTCTGAAGGGATCTGTAAGAAACATAACAATGCGGGGGTGGTTAAAAAGAAGAAAGGTTGAGTTGTATATGCGTATTTTATTATTGCATTTACTTGTATGCTTGTTCATTCTATAATTGAAGTTAAATGTTCTTTTCATATATTGAGGTTAATATTTATACTTAATAAAAAAAAACATGTCTTTCAAAAAGTTATTTGTGCCTATTTTTGTAACGTTTTTCTATATAAACTTTAGCACACAGTACACACGCAGGTCATTTGACTGTGCTGTATACATAACATGTACAACACAGATTGGTATTCAGGAACGTGGCCTGTGTTTGTGTACAGCAGCTGCATGGACTTGAGACACTGAGACAATGAGACAACAGACAATGAGTGTGTCTGTGGCCTTCATCAGTGTGTTCTCCTCTTCTTCAGGTGTCAACAGGTAGAGGTGGAGAGGATGGCAGCGCAGAACCCTAAAGGCACAGTGTCACTGTACAGGTGAGGACACACACACACACACACACACACACACACACACACACACACACACACACACACACAACCATGTAAAAGACCAAAGGCTCGACTGGTTATCTAAACCTGAGCCAAGACCCTCTGCAATGGTGACCAAGCTGAACTTAACCCATTAAGACCTGAAGCCGATTCTACAAATGTCTTCTAAATCCCAGCAGTATTCTGAAAAAAACGTATGTTTCTATATCAGTGGTGTTCAAACTTTTTCATGTCAAAATGATATGTACTTGGCCGCCGACCCCCCATCTCAAAATATTTTGTTCCAGGGACCCCCCAGAAGCAAAGATTAGAGTTAAAAAATGTTTGCTTTAAAACAATATATATTCAAAGATTTGCACACATTTTCACGTTTTTTCAAAAATAGCAGATCTACAAGCTCGTAGCGCGGCACTCGGTGCCGCGCTACGAGCTTGTATATCTGCTATTTTTGAATAGCCAAAGTGTAAAATAATGCTTTTTAGTTCAAATCAAAAAGTGACACAGACGCGTTCCAGGTCTCAATCGGTGAAACCGAGATGTTCAACCTAAGTTGTTCACAAGGTGGCGTGGTGGTACTAGAGGGTGAAAGAGAATCATTGGGAAGGGCTCTGTAGTCGCCGGAGTACGCACGCAGTAGAGCAGCCATTCCCAAACTCGAGGATATTGGGGGCCATATAACTGGCAAAAAAACTAAGATTTGAATGATACTAATAACATTAATATTACAACATTTAAGTTCATGGGTGTACTTTTATTGTCACATCTTGTGCACTGATACATGAGAGTAAAACGAGGGAAAGAGGGAAAAACAAGAGTAAAGTAAGAGTCGGTAGTTTTATACTAATGGGATAATAAAAATAGATCAGCGTATGTACAATTTACATATAAACGTGTCATATTATATACACCATCATCATTTACCAGTAGCTACCACAGTACCTTATATAGGTTAAACAACTTCACAGTGCTTTCTAAATGTATATATGTATATACAGTCTAAAAAGAATAAAACCGCTGTTCATACTACTATATTATTCTAATACTTTAATTTGTCATCATTACTCCCATGCAAACGTGCAATGAAGTTATTCCATCCAGAGATAAATGATCCAAGTAATTGTTTATGGATTTTATAAAAGAAAAGAAAGAAAATAACAAGAAACAAAACAAAAAAAACCTCAGATAATGTATTTTATTTTTTTCCCTTGTGCGTTTTCTGAGGCTTTTTCAGCTGCAATGAAAAGAGACCTCTTCTAGTAGCAGGGGGGGCTGTTGAGTCATTTTTTTCAATCAAACTACACCATGGTTATGTTGAAGCAAGCATTCTGAGCAGAGCACTGCTGCACTGAGTCAAGAGACTACACTGCAGTGAACACTTTAGTTTAATTTGGTTACATTTTGTCCTCTATAACAGTGGTTCTCTAATGTATATGTATTTGGCCGTGGACCCCCATTTCAAAATATGTTGTTCCAGGGACCCCCAAAGATTTGAGTTACAAATGTTTGCTTTAAAAATATATATATTCAAAGGTTTACACAAATTTTCACGATTTTTCAAAAATAGCAGATCTACAAGCTCGTAGCGCGGCGTTTAGACATGGCAGAAGTCATGTTAACTGTTTAACTGCCAGAGTAATGGTGTCATAGTGTCACGCCACTGGCAGCGAAAACGAGCGATGTTACCAACTCTTGAAAAATATTTAATTTGAGAATATTTTCCGTGATCGCTGTCCTCATGGCGATCGCCTCATTAAGCGCATGGGGGTCTCGTAGTATAGGGGGAAAAAATGATCCGGTCGCGGTAATCCGTTGCATAGTTGTGGCCAGTTGAATGTGGCTTGTTTTTTGCCACATTCGTCAGTTCCGGGTCTGTCGTCATCTGGCAGTGAAAGCATCATTCATAGGGTAGCGAACAGCGCCACCTAGTGGAAAACCGCTGACAAATCTAGCTGCAGGTCCGAGCTTGTAGATCTGCCATTTTCAAATAGCCCATGGGTTTAAAGTGGTTATATTATAATGTCATATTAACTCATTTTGCTGGGGACCTCCTGGAAACCCCTCGAGGACGCTTTAAGGTCCCCGGACTCTACTTTGAAAACCACGGCCTTATTCTACTGTCCTTTATGAAAAATTTAAAAAAAGAAGAAAAAAAAACACAAATTGTTGCACCTCAGTAATGACATTGACATCAGCCCAAGTAGGAAAACTGGGTGTGTGGGTTTCCTACAGTTTGTGCATGTCCCCAATTTGTTCAAGTAGGTCATTTGGTATCTGGATTGAGTACTGGTGGTCCCACAAGGATCCACCCCTACACCTACACCCCTTCCCTTAGATCAGTTTTTTTGTTTTGTTTTATCTGTGTGGCACACGTTTACAGCTCTATATTCAGTCATCGTTGCTTCAGTAACAGGGGGTCTCCCTGTCTCGACAGCTCTTTAACACATTCAGTCCGGGAACGCATCCGTGTCATTTTAGATTTTGTTCTATAGCCATTATTTTATACTTAGGCTATTTATTTATTTTTGTGAAAACGTGTGCAAATCTTTGAATATATATATATTTTTTAAAACTACATTTTTAACTCAAACCTTTGCATCTGGGGCTTCCTGGAATAAAACCTTTTCATGTCAAGGACCCCAAAAATGATATTTATTTGGCCGCGGACCCCCATCTCAAAATATGTTGTCCCAGGACCAAGGAGCTAAAATTTCAGTTAAAAATGTTCCCTTTAAAAATATATATATACTCAAAGATTTGCACAAATGTCCACGATTTTTCAAAAAATAGCAGATCTACAAGCTTGTTGCGCGGCACTCGGTGTTGTCTACTCATTTATGTGTGTTCACAGCACATCCAATTTCATTTGTTTGTGCTACATGATTGGATAACATTGGTATCCTGACCTGAAAATGCATGTTATGTAAAGCAGTGGTAAAGTAGCTGCCCACCACTGTGGAGTCTGGTGGTTTGAATCCATCACGTTGCATCCGGCTTTGTTGAGCGTCTACACGAACACAATTGGCCAGTGTTCATGGGAGGGAAGCTGGGCGGGGAGGGTGATAATTGTCTCTGCATCTACTCCTACGGCCTGGGGGCGGCACCTGTCAGCATGTTGGGCGGGAGGAGTAGGACGAAGGCTCTACGTCCTCCTGGTGGGGGCTCCTCACTGGCAGATGAGTCAGTAGGATACAACAGACAACACACAAATGTGTATGGGGAGGAATCAATTGGTATAACGACTAAATTGGGGAGAAAAATCAGTAAAAGGCTCAAAAAATGAAACGCAAACAAACACACAATTCAAATCGTGAAAATAGCCAATATACAAGCTCACAACGCTACGCATTGTGACACATTCTGAGCTTGTAGATCGGTAGGAGATCGTATTTTCACTACTTTAGTGTGACATTCTTGTATGATGAAGTAGGGCATTAACCCATTAAGACCTTTAAGAACAGTTTTTTAGCCTAAGAAATCTACGAATAAACTTTACTTAAAAAGTAGACATTTGGAGATGTGGAGGGCAAATGTTTCTGCCCGACAGCGATGATGTATGAGATGAGGTTTGTGGGGTTAGATCATGTCCTGAAGATACAGGGTTGTCATGCCCTTGATCGCCTTGTAGGTCACCACCAGTGTTTTGTACCAGGTGCAGGCAGCAACCTGAACAGTAAAGGGAACGCAGAAAGCGGCAGTAGTGATGGCCATAGAGCAGAGTCTGACGTAATTTACACATCCTAGGTTTGTCTACCTGGTTCGCGGTTTTCCACCCCCATTCTGAATCCCATAGACGTATTTAATATCGCGTCAAATAAGAACTCTGTTCCAAAAATAAACAAATGACCCTGGTGGTTTTACTCTTATGGATATGAAGCATCAACTGACGGTGAGAAAACGATAATGTTACTTCCGCCGAATTAGTTAAATTCTCGCCAGAAACAGTCTGTATCAAATAGTGTATCAAGTGACTGACTATCATAAACGATACAGAACCTCCTGCCTGACAATATCGCCGAGACAGTTTGTTTGTTTTTGCCGTTTTAACCGTTTTAACCGGTAACCATTAAGAAATTGGTAACTGGTTAATTCTAACAGTTAACACATTTCTGCCAGGTATTAATTAATTCATTATGTAGCTTCTGCCAGAGTTTTTTGCCTTATATTGACGATCTCTGCAGAGTCACGGAGCCGCGATGTGCGCGTGCACGACAACAAAGCATGTCTGGGGGATGGGGGAGGGTCTGATCTCTCCACCAGAGAAAAAAAAATGTATTGCATTTTGTCCCGGTCGGCAGTTGTAAGAGCCGTTTTCACCCAAAAAAGAGAAAACAATAGAAAGGAGTGGTTTTCTAAAACTGATAAAGAAGAAGCGGACGGTAGTGTCATTCTTTGGGGTGACGTCACATTGTCCATTCCTTCTTTCAGCGTCTTTTTACCCTTAAAATGTTGCCTGGAAGCAGCCGCCACGCTACAAAGGCACATGTGTTTTATTGCCAGCAATGGTGCTTCTGCCTTACAAAAGCTTTACGAAGGTCAAAATACCTTACGTTGTCCAGGAAGTGGCCGCCATGGGATTTTCATTACAAAACTGTCTTCTCACAGAACATAACGCCGGCTTTTTCAACAACATTATGATCCGAATCAATATTTTGTTGATCCAAAAATAAAATTACATGGTTTGATGACTGAGGCAATTACTTGACGCGCGCGATGACGCGCCACGACGGAGGATGCGACCACAAATCTCTCATGCGTGAAATCAATGATTCCTACCGGAACGGTCTTCATGATTTACTCACCTAAAGACTTTTAGCAAAGCATTTACCCACGTTTGGATGTAATGGGTTCCTGTGTAACAGTTTTAACTGTTCCTGGCGGGTGACTCTGTGGTTCACATGACATTTTGTCCGTTCTAAAAAGTGTATTTTATACTTAACGGTTAGGGGTTAATGAACCCATTCAATCCGGCGACGCATCTGTGTCATTTTAGATTTCTTTGGGCTATTCAAAAATAGCAGATCTGCAAGCTCATAGCACGGCACCGAGTGCCGCGCATGATCTGCTATTTTTGAAAATTTTGAAATAGATTTTTTGCAAATCTTTGAATATATATATTTATGTTTTTTTAAGGGAACATTTTTAACTAAAATCTTTGCTTCTGGGGGATTCTACAAATGTCTTCTAAATCCTAACCGTTTTTTTTTTAAACTTGTGTTGCTATAATATCAGTGGTTCTCAAACTTTTTCATGTCAAGGACCCCCAAAATGATATGTATTTGGCCGCGGACCCCCCATCTCAAAATATGTTGTTCCAGGGACCCCCAGAAGCAAAGATTTGAGTTACAAATGTTTTAATGATTAATGATTTAAATATTTTTCAAAAATAGCAGATCTACAAGCTCATAGCGCGGCACTCGGTGCCGCGCTATGAGCTTGTATATCTGCTATTTTTGAATAGCCCAAAGTCTAAAATAATGACAGATGCTTTCCCGGTCTTAAGGAGATAACTAGGTGAGACATGAGAAAATGTAGGGAGTTCGAAGACGAATGGTGCTTACAGCATTCTGGATCACTTGTAGGGGTTTGAGTGAGTGTGCTGGCAGACCAGCAAGGAGGGAGTTGCAGCGATGGTCAAAGCCAGGAGAGGAGATGAATGAGGCTTGGATAAGGAGCTGGGCAGGCAGACTCCTTGGTGAGGAATGGTCTGATCCTCTGGATTGGTGTACAAGACGTGTTTCCCAACTTAGGGGTCCGTGCCTCCCTTGGGTGGACGCCAAAGATAACGTGTGTGTGTCAGTGGTGGAAGAAGTACTCGGATATTTTACTTAAGCAAAAGTAGCAATACAACATATGAAAATACTCAAAATGTTCAAAATGCTACTTGAGTAAAAGTGCAAAAGTATTGGCATCAAAATACTTTAAGTACCAAAGGTAAAAGTACAGAAATGTTTGAAAATAGATCAGCTATTTTCAAATAGCCTATGTATAAAAGAGGGCTGAAGTGGTTAATGTATGTTTTATAATATAATAATGTATATCTGCAAGTAGTAACTAAAGTTTTCAAATAATTGTAGTGGAGTAAAAGTACAATATTTGCCTCTGAGACGTATTGGAGTAGAAGTAAAAGTGTTGAAAATTGGAAATACTCCAGTAAAGTAAAAATACAAAAAAAATTACTTAAGTACAGTTCTTGAGTAAATGTACAGTACGTAGTTACTTTTTTCTGGGTGTGTGCGTGTGCGTGCGTGCGCGCGTGTGTGTGTGTGTGTGTGTGTGTGTGTGTGTGTGTGTCCAAATAGACATGTCACCAAAGCGACTATTTGCAGGTAGTCCAAAATGTTTAACATGTTGCACAAAACTGGCCTACAAGTGGACGTGCCTTCAGATCAGGAAGCAGGCCGCGCTTTACCCAATCAAATGTAGTGGCCGGGATTTACTGTCTGCCCTCGCTTCCCACTGAAAACAAACCGAAACTCATTTAACAATAGCGTCCTCGGAGCAGACAAAACCACGGAAAGATATTCACATTTTATCTTGCTCTTTCATCATAGAAACAAGTGGGCTTATAACCAAAATGATCCATGTTCTCTGGGAGAAGTGGTGTTAGTATTCCGTGTAGAAATATTGTTAGTGGGAATGAAAACATAAGCGCACCACCGGAAGTGGAGCGATGAGGGCAGACCAAAAACCCTTGTTTCCTTGCGCACGGGTGCTCCATTTAGCTCACTTCAGAGCCAAGTGAAAGAGTAAAAAACAGCAGAGGGCGCTGTTTTTCCTTTTTATTTGGCGATGGGTTCCCAGATTGGGTGTGCAGTGTAAAGCACTGTTTCCAAAACACTGGTTCGGGACCCATCCTTGGGTCACGGACCTATTTTTATGGGTCGCAAGTAAATATCTCTGTTACATACATTAATTTTTTTTTTTAATATTTCAACACATTGAAACAAGTTTAAACGAATAAATCACAACCTTTCATCAATTAAAAAGAAATTCCAACATTTTTCAAGTATTTTATGAATAAAATTATACTAAAATAAAAAAATATATGAATAAGTGAACATAGCAGATCTACAAGCTGCTTATAGATCTGCTATTGTCACTAGTTTGGGGTCCTGGGCAAATTTCTCTTTTGGGTCTTGAGCTAAAAAAATTGGGATACCACTCGATGTAGAGGATTGAGTGATGGCTGCAGTGTGTGTGTGCCCTGAAGGACGGCTAAGGACAGCCGACCGTCCAGGACAAACACCCACAGGCTCTCTGACAGTTTGAGCAGCAGTCACCAGAGAGTTGTCCCTGGAAACGGTACAAAACGTGGCACCGTGAAGGACTTTCTCACTGAAGAAAAGAGAAGCTCAGTCTTCTAGTCTGCGTTGAGCCGACAAAAAAAACAATTATATATATATATATATATTTTTTTTATTATCATTAATCATTGGTGGAAGAAGTACTCAGATAGTTACCTTAAAGGACGACTTCACCGATTTTCAACCTATCTTCATATAATTGGTCCTCACTAATACTCATGATAAAATGGTACCATTTTTCTCTACTCGGTCTGTGTCTCAGAGGAGGGCTGTGGACAGTTCAGAGTCCCGTCTACCAGTGACATCATCAATGGGGAATCCAAGCTAATAGAAACTGCAGGCTTTCTATTCCTGGAAAGTTGCAATGCAATAAAAGAAGCCATTATTCTCGTGTTAATAAAAATCGAAATAAAAAATGTGAAATCTTGTTGGGAAAAAAAATCATGCAGTAACGATGATGTCACTGGTAGACGGGTTTCTGAACTGTCCACAGCCCTCCTCTGAGACACTGACCAAGTAGAAAAAAATGGTACCATTTTATCATGAGTATCAGTGAGGACCAATTATATGAAGATAGGTTGAAAATCGGTGAAGTCGTCCTTTAAGTAAAAGTAGCAGTACCACAATATAAAAATACTCTTTTACAAGTAAAAGGCCTGTGTTCAAAATATTACTTGAGTAAAAGTACGAAAGTATTAGCATCAAAATATACTTAAAGTACCAAAAATGTTTGGAAATAGCAGATCTACAAGCTCACAACGCGACGTGTTGTGAGCTTGTAGATCTGCTATTTTCAAAAAGCCTATAAATAGGGCTAAAGTGGTTAATGTACGTTTTATAATATAATCATTTATATTTGCAAAGTAACTAGTAACTAAAGTTTTCAAATAATTCCAGTTGAGTAAAATAACAATATTTGCCTCTGAGATGTAGTGGAGTAAAAGTATTGAAAATTGGAAATACTCCAGTAAAGTAAAAATTACTCAAAATTGTACTAAAGTACAGTACTTGAGTAAATGTACTTTACACCACTGTCATTAATCGATAATATTATAAAATAATCCACCCCTGTTTTGGGCATAATCAACAATAAAAGATGGTAGAGGAAGGATATTTTTTCCGCAAGCAATGTTTGGTCTCACACAACCTTTCTCAGGCATGCCTGAGGCTGCCTGAGAAAGGGTGTGTGTGTGTGACCGAAACGTTGCTTTTGCTGAATAAATATCAGCAAACGTTGCTTGTTCACCGTTTCACCTACTGTATGCACCTGCTTTTAAACTTTTAATTCAGGTGTGTGAAAGTTTTATACTGGGCCTGTCATAATGAAAATGATCAAACTTTAAAATATAGTGAAAAGAGCAGATCTACAAACTCACAACGTGTTGTGGATCTGCAATTTTCACTATTTTTGCAAGATATGACTGTGTGACTTAATATAAAATAGGGCTTAAAGGGATATTTCACTTTCTAATAAAATAAACAAGAATGTATAAAAATGAATGAAAAAAGGAATGGAAAAATCATTTCCCCCTCACGCATTAGAAGGACATTTTAATGCATGAGGGGCCGGGATTTTTTGTTTATTTTATTTGAAAGTGAAATATCCCGTGTTGATATAGGAAAAAAATATGTTTTTTACGTCAGTGGCAGTGAATGAGTTAACTCATTCACTGCCACTGACGTAAAAAACATATATATTTTTTTAAATATGTTTTTTACGTCAGTGGCAGTGAATGAGTTAACTCATTAACTCATGAATGAGTTAACTCATTCACTGCCACTGACGTAAAAAACATATTTTTTTCCGATTACCGTACCAATACTGCCACTGACTTAAAAAAGTGAATTAAAAGAAAACATGATACCGTGATCCGAAGATTTGCTGCTCCATTCACTTCTTGGTTAACTTATTACTTAAAAACCTGTGTACTTTTTTTTTTACTATGTATTTTTGGCCGAGACTGGAGATAAATATTCTGTGACTACTTCAAAAGCTAAGAAAATGGAAAAATCGCTGGCAGTGGGTGCACGCAGCCAGAAATAAGTCTGGCAGCGAGGATGGTTTCAGGCATCGAGTACATTAGTGCTCTATCCAGTGGCAGCTGTTGACACTGTACCTGTGCATGTAGCAGCAGGGTGAACCTGCTGCTACGTGCACACTCAATGCTTTCAGCGACCATTCAATGAACCTGGCAGGTTCATTGAATGGTCACTGAGAGCCCTGCGTGCCTGTCTCACCAAGGCACCAAGGAAGACCAAGGTCAAAGCCTGTTTTTTAAGATAAGATATATGCCGATGTACCTGTCTAACTACTTCACTAGAGTCAGAGATGCCCACGGGCACAACACCAGAGGGAGCTCCTCTGACCTTGTCCCCCCCTAAATTCAGCTTAATCATGGGCAGAAATGCATTCTACTATGCTGCCACCACAATGTGGAATTCCCTTCCAACAGACAATAACCAATAGGCTCTATGCACAGCAGCCATATTGGACAGAAATTGGGCCCCTTCCTTGCTTCCTTCACAGGTGTTACCAATGATACTAATGAAGGCTCTGTTCCATTTAGTGTAGCACAGTGGTTCTCAAACCTTTTTGATTTCAAGGACCCCCATAACTCTGAGAGTGTACAAATGGAACCAAATGGACCCGGGAGGGTCCATTTGGTTCCATTTGTACAATCTCAGAGTTACACGCCCTCAAGGTACCATGAGGGTCCCTGGACCACACTTTGAGACCCACTAGTGTTCCCAGTGAGCCAACATGCAATGTTTGACCAGAATGGAACAGAGCCTTCATTAGTATTATTGGTAACACCTGTGAAGGAAGAAAGGGGCCCAATTCATTCCCAATATGGCTGCTGTGCATAGAGCCTATTAAGACCTGAGGCCGATTCTACAAATGCCTTCTATATCAGTAGTTCTCACACTTTCCAGATTTTTCAGTAATGTTCAAAAATAGCAGATGTGCAAGTTCGCTTGTACTGTAGATCTAAATCTAAAATGACATAGATGCTTTCCCGGTTTTAATGGGTTAAAGGTCCTATGCACACTTAAAACTAACCTAAAATCATGGCTGACCCTAAAATACAACTGCCCCCTACCTTCTCTGTAAATATATATTTTCTCTGCTTTTACTGTAATGCAATCTGGGGACCCATTCTGTAAAAAAAGAAAGTATTATTATTTTTTGCCTCTGGGGGCACCAGCTCATTCTTTTGTGTATTCGACAGGAACTCGGTTTGGCTCCTCCCCTTTCACAGTCCACTTCCTCCCGGGTGCCTCTGTGTTTATTCCTACTATTAACAACACTACATGTTTAATGCAGTGCTGCCTGTCTTGAGAGATCAACTGTTATGTAATATAATGAACGTAGTTGTATGTCTTACTGATGAATTTAGTACAATGGACTGATTGACATTTTTATTTGGCAAAAGAATGTAAAACAACACAGTTACATTTATAATACTTTTGTCTAAAAGGTCCGACCAAAAAAGTCCTTGTGGACTTGTTTCCGTTGGGGTCCTGGAATTAATTTCATAGACATATATAGTAGCAACCAAACAGTTCAAATATCAACATAAAAACACAGAGAAGAAATACCACTATGTACAAAAAAAAGCATGAGAAATAAAAAATGGCCTCCAGAAAGATGAGTTTTTAGGGCCGTTTTAAATGAGCCCAGCGAACTGCATTTTTTGAGGGATGGGGTTAGACTATTCCATACCTTGGTGGCCGTGCTGTAGAAGGAGAATTTGCCCATGTTTGTTTTATGGGTGGGTGGTACCAGATTGTTGTTTACGCTCCCTCTAGTTCCGTGACTGTGGGTGTCACTAACTTTTTGGAGGTATTTAGACAGATATGGAGGTATTTAGACAGGGTATAGGGGGCATTTCGGGCAAATCTGCATTTACAGGGCTTTTTGTGTAGCGTAACTTTTGACTGAACTACGTGTACTGTTATCAATCTTGTTAATTTGTTTTCAATCAATCAACCATTAAACTGAACGTATACAATTTACATTTAGCAGATGCTCTTATCCAGAGTGACTTACTATAAGCAAGGTAAACACATACATAAAATGCAGAGAGACAGTGTAGTGCCTCAATAAACCAAGAATCTAGCATCAGTCTAAACAATATACTATCGAAATGACAATCTGTACATTGAAATTACAGGATACCAGGCAAACAATGGACCTAGCATCTGTCTAAATAACATGCTATCTAAATTACATTTTAACATTGTGGTCAAGAAAAAACAAGCCTAAGTAACAAAAACACAAACAAATGACCACGGTCCATCTGCACGTTCGTCATATCTGGGTCAGTCGATGGCATCAATCGAACAGAAGCAGTGTTGCCATGTCTGCTTATTTAATGCGACTTTGGGCTTGTTTTTCTGTAAAGTTGCTTGTAAATATTGGTAGTTGAGGGTTGTGATTTTTTTGGGCTTGTTTCTAAAGTGTAGTTGCTTATTGGGGCTTGCTTCCTAATGTTATTTAGACCAGTCTCAAACATTTTTCATTTTTCATGGCAAGGACCCCCAGATTAATATGTAATTGTCTGCAGACCAGATGTGTTGTTAAAATGTTTCCGAAATATTTATCGTTTTTCCCCTAGATCTACTAGCTCGCAACGTGTCGCAACGCTTGTAGATCGGCTATTTGAAACGAAACTGCCGACATATATAGGTTTAAAGTGCTCATGTGCTCACTTCTTTTGGGCTTGTTTTCATAAACCTGGTTGCCACTTTCTCTCGCAATGTATGTATCTTGCATTTACATGGTGTGCAATTTTTTACTTGTCTATTTTCTGTGTATTGCGTCATATAACTATCCTTGTTAACCCATTAAGACCTGAGGCCGATTCTACTAATGCCTTTTAAACCAGTAGTTCACTTCTATATGTTTCAAAAATATTCAAAAATAAATCTGCTATTTTTGAATAGCCAATCAAAAGTTACACGGATGTTTTCCTGATTTTAATGGGTTAAACTTAAAATGTATCAGACATACATGAATTCCTACTGTATGTGTCTTCATTTACAAATGAGAAATACCAACCGACAAACAATAATAATACAAAATGTCTGCTTTACACCAAGCCATGAAGACAAAAAGAATGCGTGTATTATGTAAACAATTTGTTTATCCAACCTTCACTCATTAATTAAACATGCCCATATTTACTGGCACACATACAGGAAGTGAATCTTCTCTCTCTCTGTTATATTCAAAGGAGCTTTATTGGCATGAGAAAACACACGTTTACATTGCCAAAGCAAAAGTGGATCAAAACAATCGAAACAAAACATGTATAATTAAATAGGAAGAAATGAATGTGTAAACTCTCTTTATCTCTCTCTCGCTGTCACTCACTCCCTCTCTCTCTATCTCCTCTTTCTCTACTGTCTCTGTCTGTCTGTCTCTCTCTCTCTCTCTCCTCTCTTTCTGTCTCTCCTCTCTATCTCTCCTCTCTCTGTCTCTCTCTCTCTCTCTCTCTCTCCGTGTGTGTTTCTCTCTCTTTCTCTCTCTCTCTGTGTGTGTCTCTCTCTCACTCTCTGTCTCTCGCTCTCTGTGTGTCTCTCTCCCTGTGTGTCTCTCTCGCTCCTGTTTGTGTGTCTTTCTCTCTCCCGACCTCTCTCTCTCTCCTCTATTTCTCTCCTGTCTGTCTCTGTCTGTGTCTTTCTATCTCCCCCCTCTCTCTCTCTCTCTCTCTCTCTCTCTCTGTGTCCCGTCAACAGATGTGGTGACCACGTGCTGCTGAGCAGGGGCCCCCTGGTGGCCAGGACAGGCCTGTGCTCCCAGTACGAGGTGACGGCCGTGCACAGCTTGGGGCCGGGGCCCTGGGGCCTCCAGCGCCGAGCCCAGGGCCTCTCCCTGCCTCTACAGCTGCAGGTGAATGAATACAGAGTGTGTGTGTGTGTGTGTGTGTGTGTGTGTGTGTGTGTGTGTGTGTGTGTGTGTGTGTGTGTGTGTGTGTGTGTGTGTGTGTGTGTGTGTGTGTGTGTGTGTGTGTGTGTGTGTGTGTGTGTGTGTGTGGTTACAAGATTCAAATATCCCCACAACAATATAATAGTCGAAAAACAAATGAGTAAAACATAACATGCTTAATATACAAGGACGTGGATGGATGGAGTCACATGATGAAAACGGCAGATCTACAAGCTCACATTTTGCGACGCATTGTGAGCTTGTAGATCTGCCGTTTTCATCATGCGGTCCAGAAGTATATAAGGGCATGTTATGCAAACGAGACGCGTGGAATTTCCCATTGCGGCGCATTGATAGTTTCAACGTGTGGATATCAACTGACCGTGCATCAACCAATACACATCTAGGTGCTACTGGAGGAGGGATACATGTGCCTGCAATTGCTGGCGCTGCATGATATGGACAAAATGTTATACCTCATATATATGGCATATATATATATATTAACAGCGATATAATAACTGTGGAATCACACTTATTCTATATTTTAAGTACAGCAACAGTGAAAACTAAACACCGACACTCATTATTGTTTAGCCTGACGTTTAGTCTCGGTGCTGACCAATTTAGTCCTGGTGGTGCGCCTAGACTGAACTGCTCTGGTGGAATCCCTGTCATTTTTAACACATACACTGCCATTGACGCCGGAGATCTCCGTCATTTCAAATCCACCCATTCACCGCCATTGACGCCATTGAACCATCAGAGGATCGATCATACTGGAGATAAATATTCTGTGACTACTTGAAAAGGTAAGAAAATCATTATAAATGCTGGCAGAGGCTGCAGCCTGTTTTAGAAAACCTGTGGAAGTGAATGCGTTAATACATGTTCTATTGCTTCAATTGTAAAATGATGTTCAGAAGCATCTTCCATAAAACCCTAATGGTCTTGCATATTTCATAAAAGCAAAAGTTAAAGCCTCAATCTGCATCTGCAATAACATCAGCAAGACATAGATTTAGAAGTCCACAATACTGTATCGTGCTTATTGTTTCGGAAACGCAGCACTATTGTGGAGGACTCCTTTCTCGCTGTTTGACGAAATCACAGATTCTGGACGTTTCAGTCACGAGATGTGTGTTTGCTTTAATCCCTGAAGCGTGTGCTTGACGCCACTTGGCGCACGTTTCGCGTGCAGTTTTCCTTCAGTACTGTATAGGCCAACTGCTCCAATGTCAGTCGAATGAACTAACGCACTGACAAATCGGCACTGTCCACAATCCACAAGACAACATGGGTAATTGATGTGTTAGACAGAGGACTTCACATGCGTTTGGCTACTCCACTTGAGATGCATATCGTCGCTGTCACGCAGAAACCTCATATCCCCATATTTCAACCTTTTTATGTTTTTTTTTGTAAAAATAGCTAAAATAGCCGATCTGCGAGCTTGTAGATCTGCTATTTTGGGGGAAACAATTATGTCAAAGTTAAAAGTGGTTCAGTTTGTCTGTGGGTTTTTATATATATTGAACTAGGCCTGACCTCGATTAGTCGAATAGTCGACTAATCGATCGAGGGAGTCTGAGAGTCGACTGCCAATCTCTGCCAATATCATATTAAAAAATATTTTTTTTCTTTTGCATTATTCGACTGAGATTGGCCTAATTTGTTATATTAATTAACTAATAGTTTGAAAAAATAGGATAAGCATCATGATTTATTGGGCGGAACCAACAAGTATGGTAAATCAGACATCAAGCACCGCTACAGCCCACATGGAATGTTCCTCTGTTGCATAACATCTTTTTAGCATGATTCGACTGAGAGATTGGCAGTCGAATCAGACTGATTCAACTGCCAATCTCAGTGGAATCATGCAACAACAAAAAATAATATTTTCTTCTTTTTTTGTCGTCAACCAGAGTCAGGGTGCTGATATTGTGCATGTTGGCCCACTGGAAACACTCTGTTACACCAGTGGGTCTACAGTTGGGGTACCCTCATGGGCTTCCAAATGGCCCCTTACAGTTGTGTAACTCTGAGAGTGTACAAATGGAACCAAATGGACACGTAAGGGTCCATTTGGTTCCATTTGTACACTCTCAGAGTTATGGGGGTCGTGGAAACCACTGTGCTACACTAAATGGAACAGAGCCTTCATTAGTATCATTGGTAACACCTGGGAAGGAAGTGATAATAGGGCTGCTGTGCATAGAGCCTATTAGTCGACTACAGGCAACATTTGGTCGATCAGAGTCGACTATAGAAATCCTTAGTCGGGGACAGGCCTATATTGAACCAATGAAAAGCATTAACAAGAGTGTGTGACTAAATCATAACTACATTGGATCCATTGGAACACAGGTCATTTTCTTCCATTTCCTAAAAAGTAACAGTTTTGGACTCACAAGGTCTCTACCCGACAGTGACTGTGTGTGACAGCATCCTAAATCAGTCTCGGGCTCAATCGTTCTTTTTATGACCCCGTCACACGCCAACAAAAAAAACGATAATTTTGGCAGATCAACACCTTCTTGTGACAAAGTATAAATGTGGCTTAACGGGTCACAAACCTTCTCTCCTGTATAGTGTCCAGCGGGGGCTGTATTGACCGCTGTCTTCTAAATAAGTCATTGCGTGTGCTTGAGTATGTGTCTATAATTTATTGAAGGCAATGCAGATAGAGACATGAGCGGGGGGACTGACAGTCACGTTGTCCCATTCTGTGTCCTCGTATAGGCTCACCACACAGTGTGGAAGAAACTACGACCCAGGGCAGCGAAGCTGGTAAGGCACGCACACACACACACACACACACACACACACACACACACACGTTTGTATTGCTATACTTGTGAGGATATCAACAATTTAGGCTGACAATTTCATAAATGCATTATTTATTTTTTTTAATTACATTGAGATTTTTAACCCTAATCCTAAAGCCAAAAATAGCTGCAATTTTGAACATCTTTGGAGATTTTTTTTACCCGAATCTTGAAGCCCAATCTAAATAGCTGATCTTCAAGCGAGGCTATTTTCAGTGCAAGTCTAAATCAGGCATAACTCCAAACCCAACCCTTAAACCTAACCTCTAAATGTCTTATCCTCACCCCAACCTGAATCTGTTCCTAATTGTAAGCTTAACTGTAAAAAAAAATCCTTTTAACTCATTGAGTGCTATTCAGATGTTTCATGTGTTTTACCGCTATGGTGCAACGTGCCAATCACGTGTTTCACATGTTTTTTTTTCAATGTCCAGAACCCAAGATATCATTATCTGAAGATTTGCTGCTCCATCCACTCCTTGTTTAACTTATAACTGAAAAAAGGCTGTATCTCGCTTCCCAAGCACTTTTTATTTACTTTGAAAAAATCTCTAGCACTGGGACAACATAGCCAGAAATAATTCTGGCACTCAGTGAGTTAACTATACAACAAAATTGTCCTCACAATATCTTATTTTTTTCAAATTCCACTATACGTGTGGGTACATTTGGCCCTGGCAAGTATAGTAGTACAAGTACACACACACACACACACACACACGCACACACACACCATAGCTCCCCACAGTGAGGCCATCTGGGCGAAGTGTTAAGGGGCATCTGAAATGTTGGACCGCTTAACCTGCCCTGATGGCGAGCCACCGACCTCTAGAGATAAGATGACAAGTTCTGCTTTTGTTATGTCGCCACCCCGGCAGCACAGAGCCTGTGTGTGTGTGTGTGTGCGTGTGTGTGTGTGTGTGTGTGTGTGTGTGACGACGATGATGCAGTCGAGAGAAAAACGCTGTCAACAGAGCTCTGAGGACAAACCACAGTTTTCTGAACGGTCCTATCAAAGCACGAGCCGCTAACTCTGCATCAAAGAAAGTGGTATTTTTAACCCCTTCAAAGCGGGAACGCATCTGTGTAACCACTTTTAACCGTTAATTTACACGTTGGCTATTCAAAAATCCTGAACATTTGTGCAAATCTTTGAATATATATATATATTTTAAAGCGTACATTTTTAACTCAAATCTTTGCTTCTGGGGGGTCCGTGGACCAACATATTTTGAGATGGGGGTCCACGGCCAAATACATATCATTTTGGGGGGTCCTTGACATGGAAGAAGTTTGAGAACCACTGATTATAGCAAAAAAAATAGGATATAGAAGACATTTGTAGAATCAACAGAAGCAAAGATTTGCGTTACAAATGTTCGCTTAAAAAATATAGATATTCAAAGATTTGCACAAAATGTTCAAGATATTCCCAAAAATAGCAGATCTACAAGCTCATATGAGCTATGAGCTTGTAGATCTGCTATTTCTGAATAGCCCAAAGTATAAAAACAATGGTTATAGCTCAAATCTAAAATGACACGGATGCGTTCCCGGTCTAAATGGGTTCATCGGGATCTGCTTGTCTGGACCGTTTCACTCCGAAAAACTGATGAAAGGCCGTCTTTAAGTCCGTCCTTGTTGGCTCCACGCGGCTAAAGCTCAAAGAGGGAAACGCGTACATCCGTCACATGTTTCTAAACTAGGCTAGCAGTTAATTTTGGATGAGCCATCAAGGCAAAGTGTCTGTTTTTACTGGTCCTCTCGTCACGCAGGGTGGGGTAATAAGATGCACATCCATTAATAGGCACTGCTGCTTTTACATCGTGGTCTAGATCAGTGGTTTTCAACCTTTTCAGGCCGCTCCCCCCCTCCCCCCCAAAATAATCATATTTGAACCGGGGGACCCCCCCATTTTGTCAAGCACTTGGGATGTAGGAGTTGAGGCGTTACATTTTCGGTTCCACAGATAAATATTGTGAAAAATAAAATAGCAGATCTACAAGCTCACAACGCCTCGCCACATCGGCTATTTTCACAATATTTGTCTCTTTCTTTTATTCTTTTATTATAATTTGACAATTTGGCCAATGTTTGACCAGATTTTATAGTATAGTTTGTTGATTACTGTTGATACAGTAATGCTCTTTTTTTTGGGGGGGGTGTTAAAAACATCTTAAAAGTCCTTTTTAAGATGTCTATAAAAGTCCTTAAAAGATTGTCACTTCACTGTCATCTGGGGGACCTCCCAAAAATCATGTGGGGACCCCCGTGGGACATTCTTCAGGCATCGTGCCCGAGGAATGTCGATGTGACCGAAACATTGCTTAAATAAAAGTGTCGTGCATGTGCAGACGCTGTGCAATTTATTTTATTCTCTACGTTTGATCCCTGCCTACGCGCCCGTCTCTGAGCCGACCAGGTGTGCGTGAGACGTTGTTTCCGGTTTACTTACAATAGAACAATGAGAACCTAAATGAAAATGGGGCTTGACTTTACTTATTGCTAGAGCATAGGTCACTCTATTTCCCTGGTTGTCCTATTTAAAGTAAGACCATTCGAAAGGTGCCAAAAATGATTCAGTTACACTTTTTAGTTCAATTTCAAGAATAGCGCCGAATCAAGACACTTGTTTTTTACATGTAGAGCTGAGAGCCAATGTGTTTCCCTTCTGAGCAAGCATTTGGCAACCGTGGCAAGGGAAAAACTCCCCTTTAACGTGAAGAAACCTCCAGCAGACTGTAGGGAGGAGAGAGGCCATCTGCCTTGACCATATCAGACAGCAACAATAACTATAATAACAGTCCTTAGCTATTATGATAATGATCAACATTAACCCATTAAGACCGGGAACGCATCCGTGTCATTTTAGATTTCTTTGGCTATTCACAAATAACATTTGTAACCCAAATCTTTGCTTCTGGGGGATTCTACAAATGTCTTCTAAATCCTTCTAGAAAAAAACCTATGTTGATATATATCCGTGGTTCTCAATCTTTTTTCATGTCAAGGACCACCCAAAATGATATGTATTTGGCCGCGGACCCCCATCTCAAAATATTTTGTTCCAGGGACCCCCAGCAGAAGCAAAGATTTGAGTTAATGTTCGCTTTAAAAATATATATATTCAAAGTAAAAATTGTCCACGATTTTTTCAAAAAATAGCAGATCTACGAGCTCATGCGTGGCACTCTGTGCTTGTATATCTGCTATTTTTGAATAGCCAAAATAAAAAATAACGGTTTTAAGTGGTTACACAGATGCGTTCCCGGTTTAAATGGGATAAATGGTAAATGGATGCATTTATATAGCGCCTTTTATCGCAAGTGCTTTACAATGTGCGTTACATTTCACCCATTCACACACACATTCACACACACATGCACACACAACGGCAGAGGAAACCATACAAAGGCACCAACCTGCTCATTAGGAGCAGTTAGAGGGTTCAGTGTAGTTGCTCAATGACACTTCTGTACTAACCCACGGGGAGCCCGGGATTGAACCGCTCTACCCAAGCCCCCAGAGTTGCTGAGAAACATTTGAAGCCGCCACCCCGGTGGCCAAAGCTGGAACTGCAGGCGGGGAGAAATACATGCACGAGCAAAACATACTGAGAGATATTTATATATATAAATATAAATATGTAAACATATTATACATAAACGCATATGCATTTACATATAAATATGAATCTCGAGTGTATTTAATAAATATCTTGCGTTCATTTCTTGACACACTGGGCTGCCGTAGGACGCAAAAAGGACTCTAGTGCGCATGCTCATAACTCTATGGTGTGTCCAAAAACGACTCAATAATTGTTACTTCCGGGTGCTTCAAAACGCCACTGAGCACGTTCATTGAAATGATAGCTGGGGGCGGGGCAATCCGCCCTCTAGTTATATTATACCTCTATGGCTCTACCTCCTGAGGGGGGGGGGGGGGGGGGGGGGGCTAGTTAATATATAGCGTCACAATCATTTTAACCACTTTAACCTTAATATTTTATACTTTTGCTACGAAAAAACTAGCAGATCTACAAGCTCGAGCAGAGCTTGTAGATCTGCACATTTTTTGAAAAATCGTGAATATATTTATAAAGGAAACATTTTTAACTCAAACGTTTGCTTCTGGAGGTCCTTTGCACAACATGTTTTTGAGATGGGGGGGGGGGGTCCGCAGCCAA